>NC_057802.1:297235033-297541251 GCF_018294505.1 Triticum aestivum | reverse complement strand
TGTACTTTGATAAAGGAGCAAAAAGAAAAACCGAAGAAAAACAAAAAACCGAGAAGGAAAAAAAAGAAACCAATGTATAACAAAGAAAAAAATAGATGAAAACATGTGAAAAAACAGAGAAAACTGAAGTATAATGAAGAAACCATAAACCCATAGAAAATCGACGAAGAAACAAAAAACCAAAGAAAACGAAAAAATGAAACAAAAAAAGAACAAACACAGAAGTGATCGATCGATCGAGCGCACGCACAACTGCGAAAACACGCTATTGGGCCGGCCTATACGTGTGGATCCATCAGACGAGGGGAGCTACCATCTCGCTATAAACTAGATATAGCTCCACGGAGTGAGACATTCGCTCGAGTACGACCGACAGGTCCTGTTCAGCGCCCTTAGTGCCGCTTTGCGTAGTTTGCGCTTGAAGGCGATGGTTGTGGGCCAGTCCAGCACTGCTCGTATCACCCTGACGCATCGCTCGCAAGCTCGCATGCATCGCTTGTTCGCTCGCTCCCATGCATCTCGCCGGTTGACTGGTTGACCAGTTTACCAGTGACATTTTTAAAAGTTCACCAAAATTAAGAAAACATAAATCTGAAAAAGACTTCACAAAATCTTTGAAAACAATTGTAAATTTGAGAAAAGTTCACAAAGGAAAGTACATGAAAAATGGAAAAGGTTCATAAAAATGAAAAAAGTTCACAAATTTGAAAAATAGAACGTGAAATTGAAAAATATCAAGAAGCTTAGACTTCTTTACAAATTTAGAAAAAAATAATCAATTTTGGAAAAAAATAAGGATTTGAAAAAAAATCATCAATTTTGGAAAAAATGAAGTTAAAAAATTGAGAAAAGTTTGTGGATTTTCAAACAAAAAATCACGGATTTGAAAATAGTGCACAAATTTGAAGAAAGGTTTGTATTGGAAAAAAGGCCGCACATTTTTAAAGTAAAAAAATGAAAATTAACAAGAAAAAATAAAACGGAATAAAAATAAGAAAAAAGGAAAACTAAAAGGAAAAAGAAAAAAATAAATTAAAATAAAAACCGAACAAACTGGTCCATAAAAAGCTAAACGAAAAAATATATAAAAACCCGGCTGGGCCGGCCCATGCAGAACATTTTCAGGCACCAGTTAACCAAATACGCGCACGGCGCTCCCGCGCCGAATAGGTACAAGCAGCGGACGCACAGGCTGGTGCAGGTCCAACACGACGTGCCTTATGGCCGTATGCATCATCTTTCAGATGCAGAAGCCTCCTTCCAGAAAAAAAATACGACCTGCCAACCCGTAGGTGCACAGCAGCTCGGCCGCAACCCAAGCTGCTGGACCTGCTTCTGGCCACGCTCTAGCTGCTGCATGATCGCGGCCTGCCGCTGAGCCGCAACGAGAGTAGACTCATCGGCAGCCAACGCATGAGGCACCACATGAGACAACACCTGCAGGTTAGAGCATCTCTAGCCGCGTCCTCAGTACGCTTTTCCCAGGCAATTTTTAGCGCCGGCGGACAAAAATCGGCTCAGTCGCGTTCTTAAAAGCCTGTTTTTCGTCGGATTGGGCCGAAATTGGGGCCAGCGGATCCAGACCGAACCCGGCGGGGAGCGCCGGGGCGAGCGATTTTGGCGCGAACTCACTGCGGGCCCGCCGAGTCAGCGAGACGCCGCTTCGTCGTCCTCATCGCCTCGGTTACCGCGAGAATCATTGCCAAGGCTGCGGCGCTGCCGCGCCGATCAGCCTCCGTTGATGCCTCACGGGCAGCGCTGTGCAGGCGCCTCGACGCGCGTGCCGCCCTCTCCCGCCACGCGTCGCCCGGCATGCAGCTGTTGGGGAACGTAGTAATTTCAAAAAAATTCCTACGCACACGCAAGATCATGGTGATGCATAGCAACGAGAGGGGAGAGTGTTGTCCACGTACCCTCGTAGACCGACAGCGGAAGCGTTATCACAACGCGGTTGATGTAGTCGTACGTCTTCATGATCCGACCGATCAAGTACCGAACGTACGGCACCTCCGAGTTCTACACACGTTCAGCTCGGTGACGTCCCTCGAACTCCGATCCAGCCGAGTGTTGAGGGAGAGTTTCGTCAGCACGACGGCGTGGTGACGATGATGATGTTCCACCGACGCAAGGCTTCGCCTAAGCTCCGCAACGGTATTATCGAGGTGTAATATGGTGGAGGGGGGCACCGCACACGGCTAAGAGATCTCAAGGATCAATTGTTGTGTGTCTGGGGTGCCCCCTGCCCCCGTATAGAAAGGAGCAAGGGGGAGGCAGCCGGCCAAGGGGAGAGGCGCGCCATAGGAGGGAGTCCTACTCCCACCGGGAGTAGGACTCCTCCTTTCCTTGTGGGAGTAGGAGAAGGGAAGGGGGAAGGAGAAAGAAGGAAGGGTGTGCCCCCTTCCCTAGTCCAATTCGGAGCAGACCATGGGGAGGGGTGCGGCCACCTTTTGAGGCCTTTCTCTCCTTTCCCGTATGGCCCATTAAGGCCCAATACGAATTCCCGTAACTCTCCGGTACTCCGAAAAATACCCGAATCACTCGGAACCTTTCCGAAGTCCGAATATAGTCGTCCAATATATCGATTTTTACGTCTCGACCATTTCGAGACTCCTCGTCATATCCCCGATCTCATCCGGGACTCCGAACTCCTTCGGTACATCAAAACTCAATATAACTGTCATCGTAACGTTAAGCGTGCGGACCCTACGGGTTCGAGAACTATGTAGACATGACCGAGACACGTCTCCGGTCAATAACCAATAGCGGGACCTGGATGCCCATATTGGCTCCCACATATTCTACGAAGATCTTTATCGGTCAGACCGCATAACAACATACGTTGTTCCCTTTGTCACCGGTATGTTACTTGCCCGAGATTTGATCGTCGGTATCTCGATACCTAGTTCAATCTCGTTACCGGCAAGTCTCTTTACTCGTTCCGTAACACATCATCCCGCAACTAACTCATTAGTCACAATGCTTGCAAGGCTTATAGTGATGTGCATTACCGAGTGGGTCCAGAGATACCTCTCCGATAATCGGAGTGACAAATCCTAATCTCAAAATACGCCAACCCAACAAGTACCTTTGGAGACACCTGTAGAGCACCTTTATAATCACCCATTTATGTTGTGACGTTTGGTAGCACACAAAGTGTTCCTCCGGTAAACGGGAGTTGCATAATCTCATAGTCATAGGAACATGTATAAGTCATGAAGAAAGCAATAGCAACATACTAAACGATCGAGTGCTAAGCTAACGGAATGGGTCAAGTCAATCACGTCATTCTCTTAATGAGGTGATCTCGTTAATCAAATGACAACTTATGTCTATGGCTAGGAAACATAACCATCTTTGATTAACGAGCTAGTCAAGTAGAGGCATACTAGTGACACTCTGTTTGTCTATATATTCACACATGTATTATGTTTCCGGTTAATACAATTCTAGCATGAATAATAAACATTTATCATGATATAAGGAAATAAATAATAACTTTATTATTGCCTCTAGGGCATATTTCCTTCAGTCTCCCACTTGCACTAGAGTCAATAATCTAGTTCACATCGCCATGTGATTTAACATGAATAGTTCACATCACCATGTGATTAACACCCATAGTTCACATCGTCATGTGACCATCACCCAAAGGGTTTACTAGAGTCAGTAATCTAGTTCACATCGCTATGTGATTAACACCCAAAGAGTACTGAGGTGTGATCATGTTTTGCTTGTGAGATAATTTTAGCCAACGGGTCTGTCATATTCAGATCCGTAAGTATTTTGCAAATTTCTATGTCTACAATGCTCTGCATGGAGCTACTCTAGCTAATTGCTCCCACTTTCAATATGTATCTAGACCGAGACTTAGAGTTATCTAGATTAGTATCAAAACTTGCATTGACGTAACCTTTTACGACGAGCCTTTTGGCACTTCCATAATCGAGAAACATATCCTTATTCCAGTAAGGATAATTTTGACCGTTGTCTAGTGATCTACTCCTAGATCACTATTGTACTCCCTTGCCAAAATCAGTGTAGGGTATACAATAGATCTGGTACACAGCATGACATACTTTATAGAACCTATGGCCGAGGCATAGGGAATGACTTTCATTCTTTTTCTATCTTCTGCCGTGGTCGGGTTTTGAGTCTTACTCAATTTCACACCTTGTAACACAGGCAAGAACTCTTTCTTTGACTGTTCTATTTTGAACTACTTCAAAATCTTGTTAAGGTATGTGCTTTATGAAAGTCCAATTAAGCGTCTTGATCTATCTCTATAGATCTTGATGCCCAATATATACGCAGCTTCACCGAGGTCTTTCATTGAAAAACTCTTATTCAAGTATCCCTTTATGCTATCCAGAAATTCTATATCATTTTCAATCAGTAATATGTCATCCACATATAATATCAGAAATGCTACAGAGCTCCCACTCACTTTCTTGTAAATACAGGCTTCACCGTAAGTCTGTATAAAACTATATCCTTTGATCAACTTATCAAAGCGTATATTCCAACTCCGAGATGCTTGCACCAGTCCATAGATGGATCGCTGGAGCTTGCATATTTTGTTAGCACCTTTAGGATTGACAAAACCTTCTGGTTGCATCATATACAACTCTTCTTTAATAAATCCATTAAGGAATGTAGTTTTGTTTATCCATTTGCCAGATTTCATAAAATGTGGCAATTGCTAACATGATTCAGACAGACTTTAAGCATAGATACGAGTGAGAAACTCTCTCATCGTAGTCAACACCTTGAACTTGTCGAAAACCTTTTTGCGACAATTCTAGCTTTGTAGACAGTGACACTACTATTAGCGTCCGTCTTCCTCTTGAAGATCCATTTATTTTCTATGGCTTGCCGATCATCGGGCAAGTCAACCAAAGTCCATACTTTGTTCTCATACATGGATCCCATCTCAGATTTCATGGCCTCAGGCCATTTTGCGGAATCTGGGCTCACCATCGCTTCTTCATAGTTCGTAGGTTCGTCATGGTCTAGTAACATAACCTCCAGAACAGGATTACCGTACCACTCTGGTGCGGATCTTACTCTGGTTGATCTACGAGGTTTAGTAATAACTTGATCTGAAGTTTCATGATCATCATCATTAACTTCCTCACTAATTGGTGTAGGTGTCTCAGAAACTGGTTTCTGTGATGAACTACTTTCCAATAAGGGAGCAGGTATAGTTCCTCATCAAGTTCTACTTTCCTCCCACTCACTTCTTTCGAGAGAAATTCCTTCTCTAGAAAATTTCTGAATTTAGCAACAAAAGTTTTTTGCCTTCGGATCTGTGATAGAAGGTATACCCAATAGTCTCCTTTGGGTATCCTATGAAGACACATTTCTCCGATTTGGGTTTGAGCTTATCAGGATGAAACTTTTTCACATAAGCATCGCAACCCCAAAATTTTAAGAAACGACAACTTTGGTTTCTTGCTAAACCTCAGTTCATAAGGCGTCGTCTCAACGGATTTTGATGGTGCCCTATTTAACGTGAATGCAGCTGTCTCTAATGCATAACCCCAAAACGATAGTGGTAAATTGGTAAGAAACATCATATATTGCACTATATCCAATGAAGTACGGTTATGACGTTCGGACACACCATTATGCTGTGGTGTTCCAGGTGGCGTGAGTAGTGAAACTATTTCACATTGTTTTAACTGAAGGCCAAACTCGTAACTTAAATACTCTTCTCCACGATCAGATCGTAGAAACTTTATTTTCTTGTTACGATGATTTTCTGCTTCACTCTGAAATTATATGGACTTTTCAAATGTTTCAGACTCTTGTTTCATTAAGTAGATATACCCATATCTTCTTAAATCATCTGTGAAGGTGAGAAAATAACGATATCCGCCACGAGCCTCAACATTCATCGGACCACATACATCTGTATGTATGATTTCCAACAAATCTGTTGCTCTCTCCATAGTTCCGGAGAACGGTGTTTTAGTCATCTTGCCCATGAGGCACGGTTCGCAAGCATCAAGTGATTCATAATCAAGTGATTCCAAAATCCCATCAGTATGGAGTTTCTTCATGCGCTTTACACCAATATGACCTAAACGGCAGTGCCACAAATAAGTTGCACTATCATTATTAACTTTGCATCTTTTGGCTTCAATATTATGAATATGTGTATCACTACGATCGAGATCCAACAAACCATTTTCGTTGGCGTGTATGACCATAGAAGGTTTTATTCATGTAAACAGAACAACAATTGTTCTCTAACTTAAATGAATAACCGTATTGCAATAAATATGATCAAATCATATTCATGCTCAACGCAAACACCAAATAACACTTATTTAGTTTCAACACTAATCCCGAAAGTACAGGGAGTGTGCGATGATGATCATATCAATCTTGGAACTACTTCCAACACACATCGTCACCTCGCCTTTTACTAGTCTCTGTTTATTCTGCAACTCCCGTTTTCGAGTTACTACTCTTTAGCAACTGAACCAGTATCAATTACCGAGGGGTTGCTATAAACACTAGTAAAGTACACATCAATAATCTGTATATCAAATATACCTTTGTTCACTTTGCCATCCTTCTTATCCACCAAATAGTTGGGGTAGTTCCGCTTCCAGTGACCAGTCCCTTTGCAGTAGAAGCACTTAGTCTCAGGCTTAGGACCAGACTTAGGCTTCTTCACTTGAGCGGCAACTTCCTTGCCGTTCTTCTTGAAGTTCCCCTTCTTCCCTTTGCCCTTTTCTTGAAACTAGTGGTCTCGTCAACCATCAACACTTGATGTTTTTCTTGATTTCTACCTTCGTCGATTTCAGCATCACGAAGAGCTCGGGAATTACTTCCGTCATCCCTTGCATTCTATAGTTCATCACGAAGTTCTACTAACTTGGTGATGGTGACTAGAGAATTCTGTCAATCACTATTTTATTTGGAAGATTAACTCCCACTTGATTCAAGCGATTGTAGTACCCAGACAATCTGAGCACATGCTCACTAGTTGAGCGATTCTCCTCCATCTTTTAGCTATAGAACTTGTTGGAGACTTCATATCTCTCAACTCGGGTATTTGCTTGAAATATTAACTTCAACTCCTGGAACATCTCATATGGTCCATGACGTTCAAAACGTCTTTGAAGTCCCGATTCTAAGCCGTTAAGCATGGTGCACTAAACTATCAAGTAGTCATCATATTGAGCTAGCCAAACGTTCATAACGTCTGCATCTGCTCCTGCAATAGGTCTGTCACCTAGCGGTGCATCAAGGACATAATTTTTCTGTGCAGCAATGAGGATAATCCTCAGATCACGGATCCAATCCGCATCTTTGCTACTAACATCTTTCAACATAATTTTCTCTAGGAACATATCAAAAATAAAACAGGGAAGCAACAACGCGAGCTATTGATCTACAACATAATTTGCAAAATACTATCAGGACTAAGTTCATGATAAATTTAAGTTCAATTAATCATATTACTTAAGAACTCCCACTTAGATAGACATCCCTCTAATCCTCTGAGTGATCACGTGATCCATATCAACTAAACCATGTCCGATCATCACGTGAGATGGAGTAGTTTCAACGGTGAACATCACTATGTTGATCATATCTACTATATGATTCACGCTCGACCTTTCGGTCTCCGTGTTTCGAGGCCATATCTGTTATATGCTAGGCTCATCAAGTTTACCCTGAGTATTCCGCGTGTGCAACTGTTTTGCACCCGTTGTATTTGAACGTAGAGCCTATCACACCCGATCATCACGTGGTGTCTCAGCACGAAGAACTTTCGCAATGGTGCATACTCAGGGAGAACACTTATACTTTGATAATTTAGTGAAGGATCATCTTATAATGCTACCGTCAAACAAAGCAAGATAAGATGCATAAAGGATTAACATCACATGCAATCAATATAAGTGATATGATATGGCCATCATCATCTTGTGCTTGTGATCTCCATCTCCGAAGCACCGTGCTTGTGATCTTCATCTCCGAAGCACCGTCATGATCACCATCGTCACCGGCGCGACACCTTGATTTCCATCGTAGCATCGTTGTCGTCTCGTCAATCTTATGCTTCTACGACTATCGCTACCGCTTAGTGATAAAGTAAAGCATTACATGGCGATTGCATTGCATACAATAAAACGACAACCATATGGCTCCTGCCAGTTGCCGATAACTCGGTTACAAAACATGATCATCTCATACAACAAATTATATCACATCATGTCTTGACCATATCACATCACAACATGCCCTGCAAAAACAAGTTAGACGTCCTCTACTTTGTTGTTGCAAGTTTTACGTGGCTGCTACGGGCTTAGCAAGAACCGTTCTTACCTACGCATCAAAACCACAACGATAGTTTGTCAAGTTGGTGCTGTTTTAACCTTCGCAAGGACCGGGCGTAGCCACACTCGGTTCAACTAAAGTGAGAGAGACAGACACCCGCCAGTCACCTTTAAGCAACGAGTGCTCGCAACGGTGAAACCAGTCTCGCGTAAGCGTACGCGTAATGTCGGTCCGGGCCGCTTCATCTCACAATACCGCTGAACCAAAGTATGACATGCTGGTAAGCAGTATGACTTATATCGCCCACAACTCACTTGTGTTCTACTCGTGCATAGCATCAACGCATAAAACCAGGCTCGGATGCCACTGTTGGGGAACGTAGTAATTTCAAAAAAATTCCTACGCACACGCAAGATCATGGTGATGCATAGCAACGAGAGGGGAGAGTGTTGTCCACGTACCCTCGTAGACCGACAGCGGAAGCGTTATCACAACGCGGTTGATGTAGTCGTACGTCTTCACGATCCGACCGATCAAGTACCGAACGTACGACACCTCCGAGTTCTACACACGTTCAGCTCGATGACGTCCCTCGAACTCCGATCCAGCCGAGTGTTGAGGGAGAGTTTCGTCAGCACGACGGCGTGGTGACGATGATGATGTTCCACCGACGCAGGGCTTCGCCTAAGCTCCGCAACGGTATTATCGAGGTGTAATATGGTGGAGGGGGGCACCGCACACGGCTAAGAGATCTCAAGGATCAATTGTTGTGTGTCTGGGGTGCCCCTGCCCCCGTATATAAAGGAGCAAGGGGGAGGCAGCCGGCCAAGGGAGAGGCGCGCCATAGGGGGAGTCCTACTCCCACCGGGAGTAGGACTCCTCCTTTCCTTGTGGGAGTAGGAGAAGGGAAGGGGGAAGGAGAAAGAAGGAAGGGTGCGCCCCCCTTCCCTAGTCCAATTCGGAGCAGACCATGGGGAGGGGTGCGGCCACCTTTTGAGGCATTTCTCTCCTTTCCCGTATGGCCCATTAAGGCCCAATACGAATTCCCGTAACTCTCCGGTACTCCGAAAAATACCCGAATTACTCGGAACCTTTCCGAAGTCCGAATATAGTCGTCCAATATATCGATTTTTACGTCTCGACCATTTAGAGACTCCTCATCATATCCCTGATCTCATCCGGGACTCCGAACTCCTTCGGTACATCAAAACTCAATAAAATTGTCATCGTAACGTTAACCGTGCGGACCCTACGGGTTCGAGAACTATGTAGACATGACCGAGACACGTCTCCGGTCAATAACCAATAGCGGGACCTGGATGCCCATATTGGCTCCCACATATTCTACGAAGATCTTTATCGGTCAGACCGCATAACAACATACGTTGTTCCCTTTGTCACCGGTATGTTACTTGCCCGAGATTTGATCGTCGGTATCTCGATACCTAGTTCAATCTCGTTACCGGCAAGTCTCTTTACTCGTTCCGTAACACATCATCCAGCAACTAACTCATTAGTCACAATGCTTGCAAGGCTTATAGTGATGTGCATTACCGAGTGGGCCCAGAGATACCTCTAAGATAATCGGAGTGACAAATCCTAATCTCGAAATACGCCAACTCAACAAGTACCTTTGGAGACACCTGTAGAGCACCTTTATAATCACCCATTTACGTTGTGACGATTGGTAGCACACAAAGTGTTCCTCCGGTAAACGGGAGTTGCATAATCTCATAGTCATAGGAACATGTATAAGTCATGAAGAAAGCAATAGCAACATACTAAACGATCGAGTGCTAAGCTAACGGAATGGGTCAAGTCAATCACGTCATTCTCCTAATGAGGTGATCTCGTTAATCAAATGACAACTTATGTCTATGGCTAGGAAACATAACCATCTTTGATTAACGAGCTAGTCAAGTAGAGGCATACTAGTGACACTCTGTTTGTCTATATATTCACACATGTATTATGTTTCCGGTTAATACAATTCTAGCATGAATAATAAACATTTATCATGATATAAGGAAATAAATAATAACTTTATTATTGCCTCTAGGGCATATTTCCTTCAGCAGCCTCTCGCCGCCCCACTGCGGCTATAAAAGGCGACCTCGCCGCCGGTGGACGCTACAGCTTGCATCCCCTCCTCACATCCGCCGCACAAAGAAGCACTCTCCCCTCTTCCCGCCGACGAGCAAAATGGCTGAGAGGTTCCCAGGCGACGGCGAATGGCTTCGGCCGCTGCCATCTCCAAGAGCCGGAGACGCACCTCCTCTACGAGGCCGAGTATCCGGCGCCACCGGACATGTGTGTGCCAGGGGCGTGGAGGCTGAGCGCCGGAGGCGTCCCGGTGCCGCCGGTGCCCAAAGGAGCGGCACGGCGGGCCGAGATCGCCCGCATCCGCTTGTCGATGCCGGAGGAGCAGCGGAACGAGCCGAGATACGCCGCCGACAGCCACACGCTGTGGACGATGTTCTTCGAGCGCTGCCGCGAAGACTAGATGCCTCCGCCAACGGCATCATCCCTCGCGGACGCCTCAACGCCGATGGGCGGCGCGAGTGGTGGGATGTCCCCGGCCGCACCCTCGAGGCCGTCCTCGACCACATCGAGACCGGCAATGTGACGCCCCCGATTTGACCGTACACTAATCATGCACGCAAATGTGTATGATCAAGATCAGGGACTCACGGGAAGATATCACAACACAACTCTAAAACATAAATAAGTCATACAAGCATCATAATACAAGCCAGGGGCCTCGAGGGCTCGAATACAAGTGCTCGATCATAGACGAGTCAGCGGAAGCATCAATATCTGAGTACAGACACAAGTTAAACAAGTTTGCCTTAAGAAGGCTAGCACAAACTGGGATACAGATCGAACGAGGCGCAGGCCTCCTGCCTGGGATCCTCCTAACTACTCCTGGTCGTCGTCAGCGGCCTGCACGTAGTAGTAGGCACCTCCAGTGTCGTAGGAGTCATCGTCGACGGTGGCATCCGGCTCCTGGGCTCCAGCATCTGGTTGCGGCAACCAGGTAGAAAGGAAAGGGGGAAAAACAGGGAGAAAGGCAACCGTGAGTACTCATCCAAAGTACTCGCAAGCAAGGAGCTACACTACATATGCATGGGTATATGTGTAAAGGGGCATATCAGTGGACTGAACTGCAGAATGCCAGAATAGGAGGGGGATAGCTAATCCTGTCGAAGACTACGCTTCTGGCCATCTCCATCTTGTAGCATGTAGAAGAGAGTAGATTGAAGTCCTCCAAGTAGCATCGCATAGCATAATCCTACCCGGCGATCCCCTCCTCGTCGCCCTGTTAGAGAGCGATCACCGGGTTGTATCTGGCACTTAGAAGGGTGTATTTTATTCAGTATCCAGTTCTAGTTGTCATAAGGTCAAGGTACAACTCCGGGTCGTCCTTTTACCGAGGGACACGGCTATTCGAATAGATAAACTTCCCTGCAGGGGTGCACCACATAACCCAACACGCTCGATCCCATTTGGCCGGACACACTTTCCTGGGTCATGCCCGGCCTCGTAAGATCAACGCGTCGCAGCCCCACCTAAGCACAACAGAGCGGTCAGCACGCCGGTCTAATCCTAAGCGCGCAGGGGTCTGGGCCCATCGCCCTATGCACACCTGCATGTTGCGTACGCGGCCGGAAGCAGACCTAGCCTAGTGGCGTTCCAGTCCAATCCGGCGCGCGCCACTCAGTCGCTGACGTCAAGAAGGCTACGGCTGATACCACGACGCCGGGATACCCATAACTACTCCCGCGTAGATGGTTAGTGCGTATAGACCAAATGGCCAGACTCAGATCAAATACCAAGATCTCGTTAAGCGTGTTAAGTATCCGCGAACGCCGACCAGGGCCAGGCCCACCTCTCACCTAGGCGGTCTCAACCTGCCCTGTCGCTCCGCCACAAGGATCCACTTGCGGGTACTCCTACGAGCCGACCCGACTTTAGTCATCACATGTGTCATGTATGTAGTATATAAGTATATACCCGTGATCACCGCCCAGGTGATCACGGCCCGATAGTATAGCACAGCAGACGGACAAGAATGTAGGGCCACTGATGGAAATCTAGCATCCTATACTAAGCATGTAGGATTGCAGGTAAAGGTATCAACAGTAGTAGCAAGGATAGGCTATGCATCAGGATAGGATATCGAAAAGCAGTAACATGCTACACTACTCTAATGCAAGCAGTATAGAGAAGAATAGGCGATATCTGGTGATCAAGGGGGGGCTTGCCTGGTTGCTCTGGCAAGTAGGAGGGGTCGTCGACTCCGTAGTCGAACTGGGCAACAGCAGTGTCGGTCTCGTAGTCTACCGGAGGGAAGAGGGGGAAGAAACAGTAAATACAATGCAAACATAAGCATGACGATGCGTGACATGACAATGAGCGGTGCTAGGTGTGTCCTAACGCGACAGTAGGTGGTACCGGCGAAGGGGGGGGGGAACATCCGGGAAGTATTCCCGATGTTTCGCGTTTTCGGACAGACGGACCGGAGGGGGAAAGTTGCTAGTTCGATAGGTTAGGGAGGTGTGGTGGACGAACGGACTGCGTATTCGGATTCGTCTCGTCGTTCTGAGCAACTTTCATGTTGAAAACATTTTAATCCGAGTTACGGATTAAAAGATATGATTTTCTAAAGATTTTATTAATTTCTGGAATTTAATTAATTATTTAATTTAATTTGAAATTTGGATTTATGACATCAGCATGATGTCATGCTGACATCAGCAGTCAACAGGGGTTGACTAAGTCAAACTGACATGTGGGTCCAGTGGGACCCACCTGTCATTCTCTGTTTAGGTTAATTAGTGTTTAGCTAAATAATTACTGTTTAATTAATTTAAACAGGATTAATTAACTTAATTAGTTCAGTTAGTTAATTAATTAAAATTAAAATTATTTTTATTTTCTTTATTTATATATTTTTTATTTTTATTAATTAATTTATTATTATTATTATTATTTATTATTATTATAATTTTTTTAAACGTTCTGGGGCGCTGGGGCCCGTTTGTCATTGGGCCGGGGGGGTCGGGCCCAGTGGGCAGTGGCTCAGGTGGGGCGAGGCCCACCTGGCAGTGGCCCAGAGGGGGCGAGGCCCACTGGCAGTGGCCCAGGGGGCACCGCGGGTTACGGGCGAGCAACGGGGCGGGGCGCTGGGCGCGCACGGCGCACGCCGGCGCCGGCGGCCAGGGCCAGGGGAGGCGGGGCTCCGACGAGCCACCGGAGCGGCGGCAGAGCAGCGCGAGCAGAGCAGAGGCGAACGGCGGAGGCGAGGCTGCGGGTGTGCGGGCGGGGTCGCCGAAGGAAGAAGGGCGTCGGGGCCGGAGTGGCTGGAGCGGGACGGCGGCGGCACAGCCCGCGGGCAGGGTGGCACGGAGAGGAGCGCGGCGGACGCGAGCCCGTCCGGAGCTCGGGCGCGGGGCGCACGGGGGAAAGGGGGGCTTGCGGCGCGAGGTCGACGCGGGCGCGCGGTCGGGGCGCGCGCGGGCGAGCGCGGTGCGTGGCCAGGCGCGGCGGGGGCGGGTCTGGGCGCGCCGGAGCGCGAGCGGGGCGGCGGTGACTGAGAGGAGAGGGGGCGGGCGACGGAGGCCGGTGGCCTCACCGTGGGTATGCAGGGTCACGGCAGTGGGGGTCGAGGGGGATGGCGGGGACGGCGGCGTAGGGGAGGCAGTCCGGCGGGGGAGAGCGCTCCGGCGAGGCGGCGGTGTCCTGGCGCGGGGGAAGGCGACGGGGCCGGGGCGGCGGCGTCCAGATCGGGACAGATGGGAGTGGGGGAACGACGTGGGGGGGGGGGAAAGAGTGGGGCGACGGGGTAGGTTAGGGTTTGGTCGGGCGGGGCCCTAATAGGCCAGGGGCAGCAGGGGGGTGGGCCGGCTGGGCCGGCCTGGCTTGCCCAGTGGCCAGCTGGGCCGAGACCCAACCGGGGGGGGGGGGGTGTGTTTCCTTTTTTTTTTCTGTTTTGTTTTGCATTTTCTTTTATTTATTTTCTCTCACCTTTTAATCCATTTTAAAATACTTAGGCATTTTCTAAAAAGGAGTTTTCTCCACAATAATTACCAGTGGATTATTTGGCACCCACCGAAATTTTTGTTTAAAATTTTGAAAACTTTTATTTTCCACTTTAAATTTAATTGAAGTTTGAATTAGGAGTTTAAAAAGAAATGTGATTCCAATGTGATCAAGTCCTGTTTAGCAACATGATTAGCTTAATCACAGAGAGTTACTGTAGCATGATCCTCGGGGTGTTACAGGCAACACGCCGCGCCTCGAGTACCCGCCGCGGCCGTCGTTCTCTCGCCGCCGTGGCAGCTCCTGGACGCCGCGGCAGATGGAGCCGGGGACGTCCTCGTCGCCGGGCTCCGGCTCGCTGGTCCTCCGCCTCGTCAAGCCCGAGCCGGAGGAGACGCCGCTCCGGCGCCGCACCAGCAGCAGCGCCCTCGTCATCAACGAGGGTGCCCGCCCCTCCCCGCGCTCCCTCCGCCTGGTCTGGCCGAAGCCCGAGCCGGGCATGCTTCCCGGTGAGGCCGGAGCACACCGACATGGTGGCCCCCGACGACGAGGCCGCTCTCAAATGGGCGAAGGAGGACTACGTCCGCGAGCAGGTGCGCCGCCAGCGCCGGGCATATGCGGAGCTCCAGGCCCGGCGCCGCGGGCGCGAGGAGGGCGGCGTCATCGTCCTCGACAGCGACGACGAGGACAAGGCTGGGCCGTCCAGCGCCCCACCGCGCGTCGGCGACCCTGGCCAGGGGTGCAACAGGGACGGCGGCGGCTCCGGCAGGGCGCGCGACGACGACGGCGGCGCCGACTACACGCGTTTCTACAGGCTTCTCAACATGTAGATGGCGGGGCGGTGGACGCGGCGCAGTGGCTAGGCGTAGTTTGGCGTAGCAGTAGGCGTAGTTTGCATGTTTTATGTTTTTTGTACAAATTTCAATGAAAATTCGCCGAGTTCGTGCCAGATCGCTGAGTTTGCACAAATTTGTACGAAATATCGTCGAATTCATGCGATATTGGCGGCAACCTGGGGACGACGACTAGGAACAGAATCGCCCCCACGTGCCAAGTTAGCGTCGGTTCGTTCCCAGACGTCTCTTTTTCGACACCCTGGAGAGCCGAACGGCTGGGATGCTCTTAGCGGATACAGGTATAGCAGCATCAGTTTGCATGGGAACCAAGATGTCCACCGCCCTAGCCGGAGGGGCATGCACTTCCACCATTGTTCGTGACCTTTTTTGCTTTCATGTTGGCATCGTCACCCGAAAATTCTTACTACTCCGTTGTAGTACATTATTAGCTCCATGGTACGGTTTACCGTCGTGGTGATTTCAAATATGGGGAAAAATAATCATCAGGAACAAGTCCATTCTCTCTTCCAGCACACGACGGAACTCAAACTCTTCGAACTTGACAAAGGCATCAATACCGTCTTTGTTCTTGAATACTCCTATATGTTTTTGACAGAACAGCTATCTGGATCCGGATCCGGGTCAAGACTTTACTATGTTGTACTCCCTCCATTTCCAAATATAAATCTTTTTAAAGATTTTAACAAGTAACTACGATACGAAGCAAAATGAGTGAATCTATAATCTAAAATATATCTATATACATCCGTATGTTGTAGTCCATTTAAAATGTTTAGAAAGACAAATATTTGAGAATGGAGGAAGTACGTTTTAGTTTCTTTTAATAGCGCACTAATTATTACTATTACTGAGGTAGAGTAGACTGGACCAGCTTCGGAGTCCAGACGGAGTAGAGTACCGACAGTACATGGATGGAGGATTGCATCTCACGTGCGACAAAAAACAACGAGAAACACGTATGCAGTAAACACCACATCTAAAAATCCCGAGCATAATCTAGCCACGGCAAGAATTAAGGATATCCACATGAAGCAACCGATGAGAGCAAGCCCCGTCATCCACACGAGTGCGGAAAACATCCATGGCTTGCCTCCCCTCCCCTACGCCTTTGCCTCCGGGCAGTACGTGGCTAGGAAGCCCACAACATGTCGTGGAAACGTAACACTCGCGTCCGCATATGGACGAGCGATATGCTGCTACGAATGGACCATGGATCCACGGCCCAGTGGGCGCGCGCGCGACGAACCAAGCTACACGACAAATGGGGTCGCTGACGCGTCGCCGTCGGCCAAAAGGCGCCATGCGCAGCTCGCGCGCATCCAATACTCCCCTCGCCCCCCAGGGCGCAGGATGCCAGGCAAGTGTGTGACTCGCTCGCCAACGCCATGGCTAAGCTAGTCCTGTCCTCTTGTACCGTTCTCCATCCGGAGCTAGATGACGGACGACAGTGCCGGCACACATGCCGCGTCCATCGATGGACGATGGTCTCGCCGAGGCTGGCTATCCGGTCATTCTTTTACTCGCCGAGAGTAGGCAAGAGCGTCTACAGCCGGTCACCTCAAACACCCTCGTAAGAGCAACTCCAACATGTTGAGTATATTGATTAGATTGGAAACATAAGTTAGACTAGGAATTATTCTGGCTTGCCTTGTACTCCAAGTAGATCATGTACTTCTATATATATGCCCACGAGGCTCAAACAATTCCACCAATCCCTCTCTTCCTTCTAACATGGTATCAGCCTAACCGATCCAACCCTAGCCGTCGTCGCCGCTTCCGCTACGCGCCGCCCACGGGGCGATCGGTCTCCATGACTGCCGTCGGGGGCCGCGCGATCCGTACCTACGGTTCGTCCGCCGATCTTGTTGATCGGCTGCCCTAGAGAGTCTTTTTCCCGATCCTTGATCCGGGTTTTCTCTCTCACGCCGGTCATCTTAATCGGCGCTTCTTTTTTGGTTCTCCGATCTATAGATCGGTTTGCGTCGCCCGCCGCCATTCGTCGTCTCAACGCGTGTCTGCTTCATTGACATCTTCATCATCTTGGACTGGATTGATCGCCGCATGATGCCCGGGCTTCACGCACGTAGCTGCGCGGATAGGCGGCCGCTAGCGCATCGAGCGCCGGCCTCTCGTCCTCATCACGTGCCCGCGTTGGCGTGGTTGCCTGCGAGCGCTGACCCTGGCCGGCCAATCCTTCCGTGTGACGCCTCTGCATGCACATGTTGTGTCCCATGTATGTGTGGTTGCTCATGTACGAACGTACATGCCCATCAGCCCTCCTGTACACGGTGATGCAGCGTGTTCGCGGCGGCCGCTCGCATACTCCTGGTCTGTCCCACGCTGTGTGACGTGCAGGATCTCCTGAAGATTGAAGATCATCTTCGAGTACAGCGCGCCTTCACCGATTGAGCAACAGGCTGCAGCTGCGTCGTCCATTCGGACCGCAGCATCGCCGCCTTGTGGTTTCCCGGCTGCATTGATCTGCGCGCTGCCGCTGCGTCGCCCCTTCGGGCCGTAGTGCCGCGGCCCGCGGTCTACCGTTGCCCCGATGCCGTCCGCTCCAGGCCGTCCTTGTGGCTGCACCGACCCTCGCGTTGCCGCTGCGTCGCCCCATCGGGTCGTAGCGAGCGTGGCACGCGGTCCCCATCGTCGCCCCGTGGTTCTCTCCACGGCTGCACTGACCCGCGCGCTGCTGCTGCGTTGCCCTTTCGGGTCGTAGTGCCGCGGCCCGCGGTCAACCGTCGCCCCGAGGCCGTCCGCTCGAGACCGTTCCTGAGGCTGCACCGACCCTCGCGCCGCCGCTGCGTCGCCCCGTTGGGCCGTAGCGAGCATGGCACGCGATCCTTGCAACTGCCCTGAGGTCTTCCCCGCCGTCGCCCCGACCTGCCCGCCGCCGTTGCGTCGCCCCTTCGGGCCATAACGCTGCGACCCGTGGTCCACCGCCGTCCACGCGTGTTGACTTCCATGTGATATGCGCCGCGCCGCCTCCCTTGGCGCGGGAACATCACCGTCCGCGCCGGTCTTCGTCACACTGTCGGGTTCATTATCGCCTACTTCGAGCACCACTGCCGCGCTCCTTCTCTAGCCGCCGCTGCCGCCTCCTTAGGCCGCCGCCACCGCTGCTCTTCTTCCGCGGCTCCACGGCGACTACCTCGACACCGGCGACCCCCGACTCGACACCGACCATGGTGTTCTTCGCACGGCTACCTCGACTACGGCTACACCACCCTACGCTCTCGGCTACATCGACAACGGCACAAAGGGCTACCGCCTTGCTTGAGTAACCTCCACGGTTTCCACTCCAGCTACTCCTTCCGCGATGCGTCGACCGTTACGACTGTGGGGTTGTCCGTCAGCTTACCTTCGGATTCTTCTCCAGTCTCATCGTCTGCGTCGCTACCGTTGTGACTGCGGGGGGATGTTGAGTATATTGATTAGATTGGAAACATAGGTTAGACTAGGAATTATTCTAGCTTGCCTTATACTCCAAGTAGATCATGTACTCCTATATATATGCCCACGAGGCTCAAACAATACATCAAACAATTCCACCAATCCCTCTCTCCCTTCTAACACAACGGACCGATCCAAACAGACAGCGATTTTGTCCGCTTTTTGTCCGTTTAGTTCGGCCAGGCGGACACGAACGTTCGCTTCCGCGTTTGGGTCGGCGCATGCGCCCAACGCTGGCCCGACCCATTTTGACGGCGCGCGAAAAAATACATGTATATTTAAAATAAAAATAACATTAATTAAACATTAAAGCCGGCCACGAAGTCTGGCGAGAGTCCATGCGTCCACATTTGCATTAAAGAAAATTAAAAACAAACTAAACTACGAGGCGGCGCGCTGCCCTAGACGTCGTCGTCGTCCTCGGGGTCCGTGAGGTCGATGAGCGTCGGCGCAGGGCCGGCCCAGGGGAACGCCGTGTTCCAGAGGGCGTGCATGTCGGGCGCGGGCTGTGCCGCCGCCGCCTGGCGCGCCTCCTCCTCGGCGTCGCGCTGCTCGTCCTTGGCCTTGCGCTCGAGCATCTCGAGCTACTCGCCGTGGCGGCGCTCCTCGGTCAGTCGTCGCTGGCGCCACTGCTCGAGGTACGCCGCCTCCTGCGCCGGCGTCACCCCCATCCAGACCGGTGGCGTGCTGACCCACTCGCGCACTACTCCCGTCCAGGAGTAGCGCTCGATGGGGGACGACTCCGGCTCCGGCTCGGCTTTGACAGGGGATGGCGGGGTCACCGACGGCAGGACGCAGTCGCTCGCCGCAGAGAGGGCCATGGCCTGCGCCATGGCTGCCTCGTACGCCGCCTCCTCTTCGTCGACCACCGCCGCCCTACGCCGCTTGTCCTCCTCGCTCTCCCGGTAGACCGCCGCAACGGCCGCCTGGTAGGCGGCCTCCGCCTCCTGGTCCTCCTCGCAGACGACGAGCGGGGGTGGCGACACGCTGCAGTTGACTTCGCGAACGCCGCGTCGCCTCGCCTCCTCATGCTCGAAGGCGAACCATCGAGCCCAGTTGGGCGAGTCGGTTGCATAGGCGTGGTCGCGGCGCTGCTCTGGAGTCAGGAGCGCCCGCCGGTGCCGCACCTCCTCCGCGTGCGCCCTAGCCGACCGCGACACCGCCGGCACTGGGATCCTCTCCGGATCCAGGTGCCCGTCGTGCGGCAGGGTGGTGTCGGGGTACGGGAGAGGCACGTGGTGCTACCAGTGCCACTCCACCTGGTGCACTGGCACGTTGACGCTCTGCCTCGGCCGGCGAGCTGGCGCCGGCGGAGGCGGGAGGAACTCCGAGGGAAAATGAATGGCGGGGGACTTGCCCTTGGCCTTGCTGCTGCCGGCGCCAGAGAAGAGCAGCATCTGGCTTCGCTGGGTGGCTAGGGTTTGCCGGCGACGGGGGAGCAGGGTGTGGCTAGATGGGGACAGGGGCTAGCTTGAAGCGGATGAGTACGGCCCTGCCGCACGGTTGGCTTAAAAGGACGGCCGCCGTCACTGGCGCGTGGGCCCGAGGTCATAAATTAAGCTGACCAGGTAGGCCGCGGGCAGTTGGACGACTGCCAGGTGGGGACGCGGCGGACATCGAGACGGCGCGTGTGGCGTCCGTTCCGCGTCCGCGCCGACAAATTTGGGGCGCGAATTTGGGCCGCAAATGCGTCGGCGCGGACGCGAAGCGGACTCGATTTGGGTTTGGGTCGGCGCGTTGGGCCTCCTCTTTTGTCTACGCTGCCCCAAACGGATGGCGGTGGACGAAATGGGTCGCCGCATTGGAGTTGCTCTAAGTCTAGCCAAACCGTTCGGTCACTGACCGGTCAATTTTTTTAGCCCAGACGGCGCCTCAAACCGGCCTCAAATGTTCGACACCTCTTATATCTAGCTCAAATATGGGGCGGATATGGGGTGGCCTGGGCGTAAGTCGGCGCGTCCGTCGCATCAGATTCGGCCCTTGCTGGCCCACTGGACCCCACATATATTCGTCCCCATCCGCTCTCCGGACCAAACCCTAGGCACTGCACTCCCCTTCATTCAACTCCACCACCAAAGCTCCTATCCGGCGATCTCCGGCCTTCTCTGGCATGGTGGGCAGTGGATCCGAGTCCTACACCTCCAGATTCGTCGACTCTGAACTCATCTTGCACTGCCCGAGGAGGAGTGAACGTCCGGCTTGCACTCCATCGCTCCCAGGAGGAGGCCACTCGACGATAGCGCTCGGAATCCTTCGGTCGGCACTCTATTGCGTCCGCCTAAATGGTGCAAGGATCCGCGACGAGGAGGCGGCACGACCCGTCTGGCATCCGAATGCGGTGGCGGACTCGCCGAGGCGGAGGTGAACGCATGGGCGTCGCCCGACGCAAACATGGTGCGACGTTCCCACCGTGCGAGGCAGCGGGCGCGGGAGACGGCGGCATCCCTCGTGGCGGTGGACGTTGGCGAGGCAGAGTCGCATTCTCCGGTGCTACTTGTGAGCTGCGTTGGGATTTCCTTGAAGAGGAGAGGATGATGCAGTACAGTAGAGATAAGTATTTCCCTCAGTTAAGAACCAATGTTCTCAATCCAGTAGGAGAACCACGCGAAACCTCGTTAACAGCACCTACACAGAAAAGAGCAAATACTTGCACCCAACGCAATCAAGGGGGTTGTCAATCCCCTCGGTGGTTATTTGCAAGGATCAAATATGTTAGTGATAGATAGATAAATTAAAACACAATAAAATAACGGTAAATAAATTGCAACAAGGTATTTTTAAATTTTATATATGATAAAAGTAGACCTGTGGGCCATAGTTTTCACTTGAGGCTTCTCTCTCGAACAAAAAACATACGGAGGGTAAACAAATTACTGTTGGACAATTGATAGAAAATTGCATAGTTATGACGATATTCAAGGCAATGATCATGTATATAGGCATCGCGTCTGAGACAAGTAGACTGACTCTTTCCTGCATCTACTACTATTACTCCATCCATCGACCGCTATCCAGCATGCATCTAGAGTATTAAGTTCATGAAAAATGAAGTAACGCCTTAAGCGAGATGACATGATGTAGACAGAGTAAATCCAACCAATATGAATAAACCTCGTCGTTTTCCCCTTAATGGAAACAATACAAACACGTGTCATGTCCCTTTCTGTCAATGGTATATAGAGCACTGCAAGATTGAACCCATTACAGAACACCTCTCCCATTGCAAGATAAATCAATCTAGTTGGCCAAACCAAATAGATAGATCAAAGAGAAATACAAAGCTATAATAATCATGCATAAAAGAATTTATAGAAGACTCAATTAATATCATGAATAATCTGATCATAAACCCACAATTCATTGGATGCCAACGAACACACTGCAAAAGAAGATTACATTGGATAGAACTCCAAGGACATCGAGGAGAACATTGTATTGAAGATCAAAGAGAGAGAATAAGCCATCTAGCTAGCTACTAGCTATTGACCCGTAGATTTGTGGTAAACTACTCACACATCATCGGAAGGGCAGCAAGGTTGATGAAGAAGCCCTCCATGACCGATTCCCCTCCGGCAGGGTGTCGGGAAAGGCCTCCAGGTGGGATCACGGAAGAACAGAAACTTGCGGCAGCGGAAAAAGTACTTTGGATGGCACTCTGTTGGTTTCCCGATTGTAGAGAATTTATAGAGGTGGAATTAGGTCAGACGGAGCCACGAGGGGCCCTGTTGCCTTGCCATCTCCTCGTTTGCCTTCTGGTCTCCTCCCGAAGCTTCTAAGGTCTCTCTTGTCCAGAAAAAATATCAAAAAGTTTCGAAGCGTTCGAACTTCGTTTGGTACTGATATCGCCTGTGACGCCCCCGACTTAATCGTGCACTAATCATACATGCAAATGCACACGATTAAGATCAGAGACTCACATGAAGATATCACAACATAACTCTATACACAAATTCAAACATAAAGCTTTATATTACAAGCCATGGCCACGAAGGCTCGAATACATAAGTGAGCGAAAGCAACAATATCTGAGTACTGGCATAATTAGACAAATTGCACCTGCACACAAACAACAAATACTTGCAACCCAACGCGTAGAGGGGTTGTCAATCCCTTAATGGTTACGAGCAACATTAAACAATATAGTTTTTGATATATAGATCAAACAAAAATACAAAATAAAATAAATAAGAGAAAATCACAGCAAGGTATTTTTGGTTTTAGTATATCATAGAAAATGTACCCGGGGCCATAGTTTTCACCAGAGGATTCTCTCATAAAAATAACATACGGTGGATAGACAAATTAGTGTTGTGCAATTGACAGAAAAGCAAATAATTATGAAGATATCGAAGGCAATGAACATGTATATAGGCATCGCGTTTGAGACACGTAGACTGAAACGATTCTGCATCTACTACTATTACTCCACACATCGACCGCTATCCAACATGCATCTAGTGTATTAAGTTCATGGAAGAACGGAGTAAAGCCTTAAGCAAGATGACATGATGTAGACAAGATAAACCCACATATGAAATAAATCCCATCTTGTTACCCTTAATAGCAACGAAACATGCGTGTCATGTCCCTTTCTGTCACTGGGATTGAGCACCGCAAGATCGAACCCATCACAAAGCACCTCTTCCCATGGCAAGATAAATAAATCTAGTTGGATAAACCAAAACAATAAATCGGAAAAGAAATACGAGGCTATAATGATCATGCATAAAAGAGTTCACAAAAGACTCAAATAATATTCATGGATAGATCTGATCATAAACTCGCAATTCATCGGATCCCAACAAACACACCGCAAAAAGTCATTACATCAAATAGATCTCTTCCACCTCTTGAGCTTGCGTTGGTTTTTCCCTTGAAGAGGAAAGGGTGATGCAACAAAGTAGAGTAAGTATTTCCCTCAGTTTGAGAACCAAGGTATCAATCGAGTAGGAGACAACGAACAAGTCACTGAATACCTGCACAAACAATCAACAACTTGCACCCAACACGATAAAGGGGTTGTCAATCCCTTCACAGTTATTTGCAAACGTGAGATTTGATAGAGATAAATAAACAGTAAAGTAAATATTTTTGGTATTTTTGGTTTATAGATCAGAAAGTAAAAGATTGCAAAGGAAGTAAATCGGAAACTAATATTGTAGATCGGAAACTTATATGATGGAAAATAGACCCGGGGGCCATAGGTTTCACTAGAGGCTTCACTCAAGATAGAAAATATTACGGTGGGTGAACAAATTACTGTTGAGCAAGTGATAGAAAAGCGCAAAGTTATGACGATATCTAAGGCAATGATCATGAATATAGGCATCACGTTCGTGTCAAGTAGACCGACTCCTGCCTGCATCTACTACTATTACTCCACACATCGACCGACTCCTGCCTGCATCTAGAGTATTAAGTTCATAAGAACAGAGTAACGCTTTAAGTAAGATGACATGATGTAGCGGGATAAACTCAAGCAATATGATGAAAACCCCATCTTGTTATCCTCGATGGCAACAATACAATACGTGTCAGTTCCCCTTCTGTCACTGGGACCAAGGACCGCAAGATTCAACCCAAAACTAAGAACTTCTCCCAATTCAAGAAAAACCAATCTAGTTGGTCAAACCAAATCGATAGTTCGAAGAGACTTGCAAAGATATTAAATCATGCATATAAGAATTCAGAGAAGATTCAAATAATATTCATAGATAAGCTTATCATAAATCCACAGTTCATCGGATCTCGGCAAACACACCGCAAAAAGGTATTACATTGGATAGATCTCCAAGAACATTGAGGAGAACATGGTATTGAGAATCAAAGAGAGAGAAGAAGCCATATAGCTACTAGCTATGGACCCGTAGGTCTGAGGTAAACTACTCACGCTTCATTGGAGAGGCAATGGTGTTGATGTAGAAGACCTCCATGATCGAATCCCCCTCCAGTAGGATGCCGAAAAAGGCCCCTAGATGTGATCTGATACGTCTCCAACGTATCTATAATTTTTGATTGTTCCATGTTGTTATATTATCAATCTTGGATGTTTTATAATCATTTTGTAGTCATTTTATATCATTTTTTGGTACTAACCTATTGACATAGAGCCAAGTGCCAGTTGCTGTTTTCTGCATGCTTTTTAAATCACAGGAAATTAATACCAAACGGAGTCCAAATGCAACGAAACTTCACGGAGATTTTTTATGGACCAGAAGACACCCAATGGGCCAATGCAACGCCCGGGGGTGCTCTGAGGGGAGCACAACCCACCAGGGCGCGCCAGGAGGCCCAGGCGCGCCCTGGTGGGTTGTGCCCACCTCGGGTGCCCCCCGGACCGCCTCTTTGCTGTATAAATACCCCAATATTCCAGAAACCCTATGGGAGTCGACGAAATCAATTCCAGCCGCCACAGAGTCCAGAACCACCAAGTCCAATCTAGACACCATCACAGAGGGGTTCACCACTTCCATTGGTGCCTCTCCGATGATGCGTGAGTAGTTCTTTGTAGACCTTCAGGTCCGTAGTTAGTAGCTAGATGGCTTCCTCTCTCACGTTTGATTCTCAATACAATGGTCTCTTGGAGATCCATATGATGTAACTCTTTTTGCGGTGTGTTTGTTGGGATCAGATGAACTTTGAGTTTATGATGAGATCTATCTTTTTATATCCATGAAAGTTATTTGAGTTTCTTTGATCTCTTTTATGCGTGATTGCTTATAGCCTTGTATTTCTTCTCCGATATTTGGGTTTTGTTTGGACAACTTGATCTATTTATCTTGCAACGGGAAGAGGTGCTTTGTAGTGGGTTCAATCTTATGGTGCTTGATCCCAGTGACAGAAGGGGAACCGACACGTATGTATCGTTGCTACTAAGGATAAAATGATGGGGTCTATCTCTACATAGATAGATCATGTCTACATCATGTCATCGTTCTTATTGCATTACTCCGTTTTCCCATGAACTTAATACACTAGATGCATGCTGGATAGCGGTCGACGTGTGGAGTAATAGTAGTAGATGCAGGCAGGAGTCGGTCTACTAATCTTGGACGTGATTCCTATGTAATGATCATTGCCTGGATATCATCATGATTATTTGAAGTTATATCAATTTCCCAACAGTAATTTGTTTACCCACCGTTTGCTATTTTTCTCGAGAGAAGCCACTAGTGAAACCTACGCCCCCCGGGTCTCTTTATCATATTATTTGCCTTTGAGATCTATTTTCCTTTCTTTTATTTTCAGACCTATTAAGCCAAAAATACAAAAATACCTTGCTGCAATTTATTCTTATTTATTTTATTTGGCGTTCGATCTATCAATCTACTACAGTTTATCTCACGTCTGTTTGCCTATCTTGAGGCGCCGCTACCCGAAAGGGATTGACAACCCCTTTTACACGTCGGGTTGTGAGTAGTTGTTATTTGTGTGCAGGTGTTGTTTACATTGTGTTGCTTGGTGCTCCTACTGGTTCGATAAGCTTGGTCTCATAACTGAGGGAAATACCTACCGCCGCTGTGTTGCATCATCCCTTCCTCTTTGGGGAAATACCGACGTAGCTTCAAGCCACATCAAAAGGAATTTCTGGCACCGTTGCTGGGGAGGATCTTCAACATATACCAGGTTCCTAATCACAAATCTCATCTCCTCGCAATTTACATAATTTGCCATTTGCCTCTCGTTTTCCTCTCGCCCACTTCACAAAAAAAATTGCCGTTTTATTCGCCCCTCTTTTTCGTTCGCCGTTTTCTTGCCGGATCTATTTTTTTTGAGTGCAATCTTGTTTTATTTTATTATCATGGATAGTTCTTCCTCTATTGCTTGCACTCCCGAGAACGAAGTTCTCAACTTTAAACAAAGGGGAGGAGAAAATTTAAAAGATGCTTGGTATAGAATTTGCAATGTTCATAATAGATCTATTCGAAAGCAATCTACCGTTGTTCTTCTTCGTTGTTTTTATGTGGGCATCACCACTTGGTATAGATTCGTCCTTGATACGATTACCGGTGGAAATTTCTTGATGTGTCCCTCTCTTGATGCTTTTAATGCTATGGGAAATTTAGTAGGCTCACCACCCCTTATGATTAATGAAACAACTTTGACTATTGAGCATGTCATGGAAAGATTAGATGCTATTGAAAGAAAATGCTTACTGAAGAGCATATTGAAAATTTGGATAAAAAGATGCATAATTTTGCTACTAAAATTGGGTCAAAAGCAGGGGAAGTTTTTAAGTTGTTAAAAGAAAAGGGAACCATAATTCATGAAAGAATAGAAGAAAGCCCGTCTCGGATTGATAAACTGGAAGAAATCTTTAGTAATTTGAGTACGGCTTTTTCTTCCGCTAAAATTGTTGAAAAAACTCCCGTAAAAATTGTCAAGACTACCCAAGTTACTAAGAGCAACGGTGCAACTTCTGGTAAAGAGGATCTTAAGATGATTAGTATCCACCCAGATTTTGTTGAAGTTATAAGAGATCCCTTTGGCAAGAATGAATTCCTTAAATTTGTTCCTAGGAGTATTGTCATTGAAAACCTCTATGCTAAATCTCTAAGGAATTCTAATTGTTTGATTGAAGAGTTAAACAAAGATGACAAAACTTAGATCCTTGCTTTATGCCTAGCTAAGGGCGTAAAACTATAGCGCTTGTTGGGAGGCAACCCAATGAATAAAATTTATTTTTGCTTTCTGCTTTCTGTTCTTGAGTGTTTGCACAATTATGCTACTGTTATGATTGTGTTTTTTATGTTTTAATTAGTGTTTGTGCCAAGTAAAGTCTTTAGGATCTTCTTGGGTGATAGTTGTTTGATCCTGCTGAAAAACAGCAACTTTTGCGCTCACAAAAACAATTCTCATTTTTTACCAATGCGTGATAAAATGCCAATTCTTTTTGCAGAAGATTAATATACAAATTTCTCAGGCTGTCCTAATTTTTCAGAATTTTAGGAGTTTCAGAAGTATTCGAAATATCCAGATTGCTACAAACTGTTCTGTTTTTGACAGATTCTGTTTTCTTTGCGTTGTGTGCTTGTTTTGTTGGCTCTATGGTTTTCTTTGATGAGTTTTTGCCATAAAAAAGTTGGAATATAGTAGATATAATGCAAGAACAAAATATGAATTGGTTTGCTACAGTACTTATAGTAGTGATTTGCTTTCTTATACTAACGGATCTCGCGAAGGTTTTGGTGAGTTTTGTGTGATTGAAGTTTTCAAGTTTTGGGTTATCTTATGATGGATGAAGGAATAAGAAGGAAGAAGAGCCTAAGCTTGGGGATGCCCCGGCATCCCAAGCTATTATCCAAAAGAGAGCAAGCAACTAAGCTTGGGGATGCCCCGAGTGGCATCCCCTCTTTCTTCTAACGACCATCGTTATTTTACTCGAAGCTATATTTTTATTCGTCACATACTATGTGTTTTGTTTGGAGCGTCTTGTATGATATGAGTCTTTGCTTGTTTTATTTTGTGTTTTAAGTCTTGATTCCTTGCTGGACAGACCTATTTGAGAGAGCCAAAATTATGTCATGACTTGTTGGAATTGCTCTCTATGCTTCACTAAAGTTTTTTATGAGCTATGGACTTGCTCTAGTGCTTCACTTATATCTTTTTGAGCACGGTGTGCTTTAGTTTTTTTGAAGAAATGCTCTCTTGCTTCACTTAGATTTATTTGAGAGTTAGTAAATTTTCAAGAAATTCTCTCTAGCTTCACTTAAACTAATTTGAGAGAAAGAAAAAATTATTATGCTCATGATCTTCACTTATATTTGTTTGAGCTTATCAAAAGAAACATATGAAAATTAGCCCCAAAGTGATAGATATCCAAGAAGGATATAATAAAAACTTTCATGAAGATCATTGCACAAAATAAACTTGATTCTTAGTAATAGTTTTGAGATATGATGATGTGATATGTGAGTCATCTTGATGAGTAATTATGCTTTAGTAAGAATATTGGTGTTAAGGTTTGTGATTCCCTATACAAGCACGAAAGTCAATAATTATGCAATGAAATTATATCCTACTTATGGTGCATTATTCGGTGGTAATTATGCTTAATGCTCGCTTATGAGATTATTCGTTTCTTGGTTGGTCGCTTCTCAATCTTTTGCTAGCCTTCATTTTGCACTAAGTATCATCACTACTTGTGCATCCAAAAACCTTTAAACAGTTTTGCCACATGAGTCCACTATATCTACCTATATGCGGTATTCTTTTGCCGTTCTAAGCAAATTTGTATCTGCCATCTCTAATTTTCAAAATAAAGTTCTCTTTTGTGTGTTCATACCACTCGCGGAGCGGTGAGGTGTGGCTAATATTTTCCATGCTAGGTGTGTTATTCTCACGATGAGTGTTTATTCACTTGTCATTGCACGAGAGTAAGGCAAAGGTATTAGGGATGCCCAGTCCAGAAATGTAAAATGAATTTACTTTATGTTGTCAAATAATAAATTCCTTGGAAAGTGTTGGTATGGAAGGCACCCGTGGATACGGCTAGCCATGGAAAGTGAAAGTATGGTTGAAAAAAGAATAAACTTTATTTTCTGTTTGGGAACCGCCTATGATATATCTAGCATCGAAAGTGTTGGGAACTCTAAGTCATTTTCGTTGGTGGGAAGGATACACCTCCCAAAATGTTTTTATCTCTAAGTTTTTCGCTTTGAGCTCTGGCACCTCTACAAATCTCTACTTCCCTCTGCGAAGGGCTTTTCTTTTACTTTATGCAATTTTTATTTTGAATTTGAGTCACCATCTTCTCTTCTAAAGCACCAACGAGGAGGCACTATGATCGTACTTGAGCATTGGGTGTAGTTAATATTCGAGTGTGTTTCATGAATGGATCAATGATTGAGCATGATGGGCTAGGGATAGCTTATTTTAGCGTTGATATTTTGAAAGACATGGTTGCTTGTTGATATGCTTGAGTATTTAAGTTGTCATGTGAAAACTAGACTATTGCTTTGAACAATATAAAAGTCCAAATGTCCATGCTATAAAGAAAAGAAATATGAGATGGCATGTTAGGCAGCATTCCACATCAAAAATTCTGTTTTTATCACTTACCTACTCGAGGACGAGCAGGAGTTAAGCTTGGGGATGCTAATACATATCCAACGTATCTATAAATTTTTATTGTTCCATGCTATTATATTATCAATCTTGGATGTTTAATAATCATTTTATAGTCATTTTATATAATTTTTGGTACTAACCTATTGACATAGTGCCAAGTGTCAGTTGTTATTTTGTGCATGTTTTTTACATTGCAGGAAATCAATACCGAACGGAGTCCAACTGCAACGAAACTTCACCGAGATTTTTTTATGGACCAGAAGACACCCAATGGGCCAAGGCAGCGCCTGGGGGGTGCTCCCAGGGGAGCACAACCCACCAGGGCGCTCCAGGAGGCCCAGGCGCGCCCTGGTGGGTTGTGACCACCTCGGGTGCCCCCGGACCGCCTCTTTCCTCTATAAATACCCCAATATTCCAGAAACCCTAGGGGAGTCAACGAAAATCAATTTCAGCCGCCGTAGAGTCCAGAACCACCTGATCCAATCTAGACACCATCACAGAGGGGTTCACCACTTCCATTGGTGCCTCTGCGATGATGCGTGAGTAGTTCTTTGTAGACCTTCGGGTCCGTATTTAGTAGCTAGTTGGTTTGCTCTCTCTCGTTTGATTCTCAATACAATGGTCTCTTGGAGATCCATATGATGTAACTCTTTTTGCGGTGTGTTTGTTGGGATCGGATGAATGTTGAGTTTATGATCAGATCTATCTTTTTATATCCATTAAAGTTATTTGAGTTTCTTTGATCTCTTTTGTGCGTGATTGCTTATAGCCTCGTATTTCTTCTCCGATATTTGGGTTTTGTTTGGCCAACTTGATCTATTTATCTTGCAATGGGAAGAGGTGCTTTGTAGTGGGTTCGATCTTACGGTGCTTGATCCCAGTGACAGAAGGGGAACCGGCATGTATGTATCGTTGCTACTAAGGATAAAACGATGGGGTGTATCTCTACATAGATAGATCTTGTCTGCATCACGTCATCGTTCATATTGCATTACTCCGTTTCCCATGAACTTAATACACTAGATGCATGCCGGATAGCGGTCGATGTGTGGAGTAATAGTAGTAGATGCAGGCAGCAGCCGGTCTACTAATCTTGGAAGTGATGCCTATGTAATGATCATTGCCTGGATATCGTCATGATTATTTGAAGTTTTATCAATTGCCCAACAGTAATTTGTTTACTCACCGTTCGCTATTTTTCTCGAGAGAAGCAACTAGTGAAACCAACGGCCCCCCGGATCTCTTTCTCATATTATTTGCCTTTGAGATCTATCTTCCTTTGATTTTATTTTTAGATCTAATAAACCAAAAATACAAAATACCTTGCTGCAATTTATTCTTATTTATTTTATTTGGCGTTTGATCTATCAATCTACTACAATTTATCTCACATCAGTTTGCCTATCTTGAGGCACCGCTACCCGAAAGGGATTGACAACCCCTTTTACACGTCGGGTTGCGAGTAGTTGTTATTTGTGTGCAGGTGTTGTTTATGTTGTGTTGCTTGGTTCTCCTAGTGGTTCGATAACCTTGGTCTCATAACTGAGGGAAATACCTACTGCCGCTGTGCTGCATCATCCCTTCCTCTTATGGGAAATACCGCGTAGCTTCAATCCACATTAGGATCTCATGGGTACAGAAGGTTGCAGTGGTGGAAAAGTGTTTTCTTGGCTCTCCTGGTAGGTTTTGGAATATTTGAGAATATATAGGCGGAGAAATAGGTCGTTGGAGTCACGAGGGGCCCACAAGGGTAGGTGTGCGCCCTACCCTCCTGGGCGCGCCCTCCGTCCTTGTGGCTGCCTCATTGCTTCCCTGAATTGCACTCCAAGTCCTGTGGATGTCTTGTCCAAGAAAATTTATCACGAAGGTTTCATTCCGTTTGGACTCCATTTGGTATTCCTTTTCTGCGAAACTCTAAAACAAGGAAAAACAGAAACTGGCACTGGGCTCTAGGTTAATAGGTTAGTCCCAAAAATAATATAAAATAGCATATTAATGCATATGAAACATCCAAAATAGATAATATAATAGCATGGAACAATCAAAAATTATAGATACATTGGAGACGTATCAAGCAACCCCAAGCTTAATTCCTGCTCGTCCTCGAGTAGGTAAATGATAAAAATAGAATTTTTGATGTGGAATGCTACCTAACATATTTATCCATGTAATTTCTTTTATTGTGGCATGAATGTTCAGATCCGTATGATTCAAAACAAAATTTTAATATTGACATAAAAATAATAATACTTCAAGCATACTAACAAGGCAATTATGTCTTCTCAAAATAACATGGCCAAAGAAAGCTTATCCCTACAAAATCATATAGTCTGGCTATACTCCATCTTCATCACACAAAATAATCAAATCATGCACAACCCCGATGACAAGCCAAGCAATTGTTTCATACTTTTGATGTTCTCAAACCTTTTCAACTTTCACGCAATACATGAGCGCGAGCCATGGATATAGCACTATTGGTGGAATAGACGGTGGTTGTGGAGAAGGCAAAAAGAAGGAGATAGTCTCACACCAACTAGGCGTATCAATGGGCTATGGAGATGCCCATTAATAGATATCAATGTGAGTGAGTCGGGATTTCCATGCAATGGATGCACTAGAGCTATAAGTTTATGAAAGCTCAGAAAGAAACTAAGTGGGTGTGCATCCAACTTGCTTGCTCACGAAGACCTAGGGCAATTTTGAGGAAGCCCATCATTGGAATATACAAGCCAAGTTCTATAATGAAAAATTCCCACTAGTATATGGAAGTGACAATATAGGAGACTCTCTATCATGAAGATCATGGTGCTAATTTGAAGCACAAGTGTGGTAAAAGGATAGTAGCATTTCCCCTTCTCTCTTTTCTCTCATTTTTTTATTTGGGCCTTCTCATTTTTTTGGCCTCTTTTTTTATTTTTTTATTTCGTCCGGAATCTCATCCCGACTTGTGGGGGAATCATAGTCTCCATCATCCTTTCCTCACATGGGACAATGCTCTAATAATGAAGATCATCACACTTTTATTTACGTACAACTCAAGAATTACAACTCGATACTTCGAACAAAATATGATTCTATGTGAATGCTTCCGGTGGTGTACCGGGATGTGCAATGAATCAAGAGTGACATGTATGAAAGAATTATGGACGGTCGCTTTGCCACAAATACGATGTCAACTACATGATCATGCATAACAATATGACAATGATGGAGCGTGTCATAATAAACGGAACGGTGGAAAGTTGCATGGCAATATATCTCAGAATGGCTATGGAAATGCCATAATAGGTAGGTATGGTGTCTGTTTTGAGGAAGGTATATGGTGGCTTTATGGTACCGGCGAAAGTTGCGCGACACAAGAAAGGCTAGCAATGGTGGAAAGGTGAGAGTGCGTATAATCCATGGACTTAACATTAGTCATAAAGAACTCATATACTTATTGCAAAAAATCTATTAGTTATCAAAACGAAGTACTACGTGCATGCTCCTAGGGGGATAGATTGGTAGGAAAAGACCATCGCTCGTCCCCGACCGCCACTCATAAGGAATACAATCAATAAATAAATCATGCTCTGACTTCATCACATAACGGTTCACCATACATGCATGCTACGGGAATCACAAACTTTAGCACAAGTATTTCTCAAATTCACAATTACTCACTAGCATGACTCTAATATCACCATCTTCATATCTCAAAACAATCGCAAGGAATCAAACTTATCATAGTATTCAATGCACTTTATATGAAAGTTCTTATTATATCCCTCTTGGATGCCTATCATATTAGGACTAAATTTATAACCAAAGAAAATTACCATGCTGTTTAAAAACTCTCAAAATAATATAAGTGAAGCATGAGAGTTCATCAATTTCTATAAAAGAAAACTACCGCCATGCTCTAAAAAGATATAAGTGAAGCACTAGAGCAAAATTGCCTAGCTCAAAAGATATAAGTGAAGCAGATAGAGTATTCTAATAAATCATGATTCATGTGTGACTCTCTCAAAAGGTGTGTACAGCAAGGATGATTGTGGCAAACTAAAAAGCAAAGACTCAAATCATACAAGACGCTCCAAGCAAAACACATATCATGTGGTGAATAAGAATATAGCCTCAAGTAAAGTTACCGATAGACGAAGACGAAAGAGGGGATGCCCCAGAAGCTTAGGCTCTTGATTATCCTTTAATATGGCTCTTGCCACCCCTTATTCCATACTTCATCAAATCCTTACCCAAAACTTGAAACCTTCACAACACAAAACTCAACAAAAAATCTCATAAGCTCCGTTAGTATAAGAAAATAAATCACCACTTTTGGTACTGTTGTGAACTCATTCTTTATTTATATTGGTGTAATATCTATTGTATTCTAACTTTTCCATGGTTTATACCCCCAATACTAGCCATAGATTCATCAAAATAAGCAAACAACACAAAGGAAATAGAATCTGTGATATACAGAACAGTCTGTAGCAATCTGGATATTTCGAATACTTATGTAATACCAAAAATTCTGAAAAATTAGGAAGACCTAAGCAATTTGTTTATTAATATCCTTCAAAAAGAATCAACTCAAAAGCATGCTTCTGTAAAAAAATGAGAATTATTTTCCTGGGCGCAAAAGTTTCTGTTTTTTAGCAAGATCAAATCAACTATCACCGTAAGCTATCCCAAAGGTCTTACTTGGCACAAACACTAACTAAAACACAAAACCACATTTAACAAGAGGCTATATGAATTATTTAATGCAAAACATAACCTAAAAAGCAAAAACAAAAAATAAAATTGGGTTGTCTCCCAACAAGCGCTATTGTTTAACGCCCTTAGCTAGGCATAAAACACGAATAGATCTAAGTATTATGATCTTCCCCTTTTGAGAAACAAAGAGAAAATTTCTTATCCAGGGCATTTATCTTTCTATTTTTTGAAAGCATATGGCCATTGATAGTAGAAGAAAGATTAAGCACATTACGAAAATTTGAATCTAAACTAGCCTTCATCTCTTTGATTATTTCATTTCGATAGAAACACATAATAGCAGTTGATTCAGCACCTTTTTCCTTGGGATGCCCAAATATGGTTTTCATCTTTTCATACGTGTCGATGGCATCCCCTCCAAGAAAACCATTTTCAAATATAGAATCCAAAACTTGCTTAAAATAAGGAGGTAGGCCAATATAAAAGCTTTTTAAATATATCTCAATCTGATATTGCGGCACATGTTGGGGAACGTAGCAAGCAATTTCAAAAAAATTCCTATGATCACGCAAGATCTATCTAGGAGATGCATAGCAACGAGAGGGGGAGAGTGTGTCCATGTACCCTCCTAGACCGAAAGCGGAAGCGTTAGGTTAACGTGGTTGATGTAGTCGAACGTCTTCACAATCCAACCGATCTAGTACCGAATGTACGGCACCTCCGAGTTCAGCACACGTTCAGCTCGATGACGTTCCTCGAACTCTTGATCCAGCAAAGGGTCTAGGGAGAGTTCCGTCAGCATGACGGCGTGATTACGGTGATGGTGATGTGATTCGCGTAGGGCTTCGCCTAAGCACTACGACGCTATGACCGGAGGAGTAAACTGTGGAGGGGGGCACCGCACACAGCTAAGAGAACAACTAATGTGCTATGGGGTGCCCCTGCCCTCGTATATAAAGGAGGGGAGGAGGAGGCCGGCCACCAAGGGGCGCGCCATGGGGGGAGTCCTACTAGGACTCCACTCCTAGTAGGATTCACCCCCTTTTTCCTTTCTCATCGGAGGGGAAAAGGAAGGAGAGGGAGAGGGAAAGGGGGTGCCGCCCCCTCCCCTAGCCCAATTCGGACTCCAATGGGGGGGGCAGCCACCCCTTGCGGGCTCCCCTCTCTCTCCACTAAGGCCCATGTAGGCCCAATACTTCCTCGGGGGGTTCCGGTAACCCCTGGATACTCCGAAATATACCCGAACCTTTTCGAAACCATTCCGGTGTCCGAATATCATCGTCCAATATATCAACCTTTACCTCTTGACCATTTCAAGACTCCTCGTCATGTCTGTGATCTCATCCGGGACTCTAAACAAACTTCGATCACCAAAAACACATAACTCATAATACAAATCTTCATCAAATGTTTAGCGTGCGGACCCTACGGGTTCGAGAACTGTGTAGACATGACCGAGACACATCTCTGGTCAATAACCAATAGCGGAACCTGGATGCTCATATTGGTTCCTACATATTCTACGAAGATCTTTATCGGTCAAACCACAATAACAACATACGTTATTACCTTTGTCATCGGTATGTTACTTGCCCGAGATTCGATCGTCGGTATCATTGTTGGTGTACAAAAGTAGGGGCACTCCTTTGTACCCCTTTACTTATGCACAGGCAGTTGGATCCACGCGCCACGGCCACACTAAGCAGGGCAAAGGGAGGGAGCCAGAGAGGAGCCAAAGCACAAGATGACCAAGGCAACGCCAAGACCAGAAATACAAAGAGCAAAGGGGGCAAGGTGGACTCCCCCTGGCAAGACCCTTGCCGGGGTGGCCTCCGCGGCCCCGGAAAGAGCCTTGCCAGGGCAACTTTCCCAACACCCGCAGAGCGAGCCACCCTTGAGCCCAAAGGTTCCGAACGCCGTCAACAACTACGTTGGGACCAGGGCTCGGGTGGCACCTCCGTGGTGGCATGCAGATCTTTGTCAGGACCATAGATATATGAGATCAGGTGAGAACCAGATGACGGCGACTCTCGGCGGGATCCTTGCCGAGGAGATCCACAAGACCCCCGGCAAGCGCCTTGCCGGGGACGACTGCAACGCCACGGCAAGACCCTTGCTGGGCCCACGGCAAGGCCCTTGCCGAGGGCGTCAGCGGGGCCACGGCCAGGCCCGCGTCGACCAAGACTCCACCGCCGTCCCCAAGCAGCTGCTAGCTCAACCAGCTGGGCAGGCACCTGCGTGGTGACAGGCGGCCTCTACGCCAACTCAGCAAGCACCTGTGTGGTGGCATGCAAATCTTCGTGAAGACCCTACCACCGCGCCACCTCCACTGCCTGCCTGCCTACATGGCACTGCATGCACCGCTGGCCTGGGCGCGTGTCGAAGCAAGAAGGAGCGACGACGGACGGGACGGGCCTCGTTCCCGTCCTCGATAAAGCTAAGGGACACCTAAGCGACGCATAAATGCGTCTTGTCCTGTAATACGTGCGATAAGCTCACGCACTGTGGACCTTTCCACCTCCTGTGTGCCACTGTGGCGACCCCTTTTGCCTATAAAAGGAGGCCCGAGGCATACTGGAGAGGGATTCGGCCTTTTGGAACTATGTAGCCACCGTAGCTAGTTCGAGAAGCTCAAGAACACTCAATACATCCACCAAAGCAGGACTAGGGTTTTACACATCCTCGCGGCCCGAACCTGGGTAAACGATCCTTGTGCTGGCTCCTGGACCTGCTCTCCTCACAACCCCCGTGCCCGCCGACCATAGAAGGGATTCCAGTGATCCCATAGGTGTCGTTCTCACCGACATCTTTGGTGCGCCAGGTAGGGGGCACAGTTGTGAGAATCTGGTTTAGCAGCCAGCTTGGCAGTTTCTCGTGGCCACGGCTTCTGGAGCAGAAGAAGGCCAAGAGAACGGCGCTGCCTGCAAGCGCGAAGGACGCTGATGCGGCGACGAGGAAAGCTAAGTCATACGAAACTTTAAGCAATTTCCTTTTTATATATGTATAAGGTTAATCCCCTCGGAGATCTTGCTCTTTGTATGGAAATCCTGCACGCAAAGGGGCCCTTCCGGAATTGGCAACGCCCTTGTTCTGTTTCGAGTCCGCTCAACAGCTCAAGCGGCCGCGTCAAGAACGGCAGGGTAGCCTTCCCCAATTGACAACACTCTCGATTCTGACTCGAGTCAAGATCGACAGTTCGAGCGGCCGCGTCGAGAACGGTAAGGTGGCTCGCCCGGCAGCAAGCACACCCGGCAGGCCATTGGGGATCCGTCCTCAAAGAGCTGCCCTGGGTTACGCGCCAGCAAGCCTACCCGGTTAGCGTAGGGTGAACATACAAAGGAAAAATCAAACAGGAAAATAACATGCATTGTATCGCAAGTGCAACAGAGTTATATTACACTAATTCTTGCTGTGGTTCTAACTAAAGATAAAAACTGTCTTGGTCATGAACCTGCAGCGACAATGGGAGACGGGGTGCCTAATCTCGGCGCTGGCCCTCTATCCTCTCGATTCCGCCGATGCGGCTGATGATGGGCTTGATCCGCTCCTTGAGCGCCGTGAGGTCCGCACCCGCCGGGAAGCTGTCCAGCGTGGCGTCGAAGTGGAGGTTGGGGTTCCAGTACGCCACCTTGGTGAGAACCTTGGTCATGGCACCCTGGCAAAGCCTCTAGGCCTCATCGGCCAGCGAGGCCGCCCGGTTGGCGTGAAGCCGCTCGAAGGCATCGACAACCCTCTCAAAGAACAGGGTTAGGCTGCAGCTGGCGCTCACGTTCCGCTCCGGGGCGTACTTCACGTCCGGCATCCCCATGGTGGCCAGCTGGGCGGTGTCCTGGTCGGCAACGGCGGCGAGGCGGTCGAGCCAGCGGTTCTCGCGCTCCACGTGCTCCTTGAAGTAGAGGACGAGCCCCACCGTCAGGCTATGGATGCGAGCGAATGTCTTCCATCCGTGACGAAGATACATAACGTGAGGAGCGGGGAAGTCGACGTCGACCCGCGTGTCGCTGGTCCCACAGCCCCTCATGTGCAATCTGAGGGTCTAGGGCGGATCGAGCTCCATCTCCTGAGCGAAGGGGGTGGGGAGACGGAGACGACGACGCGGTGGACGGCGCAGCCTGATGAATAACTCGCGGGGCTGGTCCCCGATGTGACCCTCCACTGCGGGAGGCACCGCTGGCAGAGGCACGGCCGCCGCACCACCTCGTCCCCCGACCGCCGTGGCGACCTCGGCCACGCCCCCTCCCCCTTCCCCTCGTGGCCGGCTCCGCCGACGCAGGCTCGTGGGAAGGAGGGACGCGCTGACGAGCAGCGACCCTCGCCGCCACCGTCGAAGGCCCAACACCTCCTCTCGCAATGGTAGGTGGGAGAAGGGAGTGAAGGAGAAGGAGGATGGATACTGAAGGAATGCGGGACGACGCCCCCCTCCTTATAAAGGGGCGGGGTCGAGGCTCGGCCGCCCCACTCAGCCAATCCAGCAATCAGAGGCGCGGGGAATCAGGACCGACCCGCTGCCCCAATCAGTGACGGCCCGGTTTCCCGCCTCCACCACCTGCCACTTGCATGGAGGACGTGTGGCGAGCGAGCAGGACCGAAAGGACGGGTGAGGCGACCGTTCCCCGCCCCATGGCCGTGGGGTGTGGGTGCCTTGAAGACTACGACCCGAGTCCACCCAGTAAATGAGCCGCGCATCCACGCCTCCCTCTTTTTATGGGGAAGGCGCGAGCCGCCTCTTTACCACGACGTGACGCATGCGTGCAGAGACCGCCCCACGCATGACCCCCACATCACACACGACCCCCCACGTAGCGCGTTCAACGCGGGTCATGGGGAAGCGCAACGGACTAAGAGTTACTGCGGTAAAAATCCACCCGCCTGCCCGCGCACCATTCTGGGCCAGGCCCAACAACGTGTCGTGCTTATGTGTGGCCCAGGCCCAGGGGATCCTGTCGGTGTACCAAAGTAGGGGCACTCCTTTGTACCCCTTTACTTGTGCACGGGCAGTCGGATCCACGCGCCACGGCCACACTAAGCAGGGCAAAGGGAGGGAGCCAGAGAGGAGGCAAAGCACAAGATGGCCAAGGCAACGCCAAGACCAGAAACACAAAGAGCAAAGGGGGCAAGGTGGACTCCCCCCGGCAAGACCCTTGCCGGGGCAACTTGCCCAACACCCGCAGAGCGAGCCACCCTTGAGCCCAAAGGTTCTGAACACCGTCAATAACTACGTTGGGACCAGGGCTCGGGAGGCACCTCCGTGGTGGCATGCAGATCTTTGTCAAGACCATAGATATATGAGATCGGGTGAGAACCAGAAGACAGCGAACCTCGGCGGGATCCTTGCCGAGGAGATCCACAAGACCCCCGGCAAGCGCCTTGCCGGGGACGACTGCAACGCCACGGCAAGACCCTTGCCGGGCCCCCGGCAAGGCCCTTGCCGAGGGCGTCAGCGGGGCCACGGCCAGGCCCGCGTCGACCAAGACTCCACCGCTGTCCCCAAGCAGCTGCTAGCTCAACCAGCTGGGCAGGCACCTGCGTGGCGACAGGCAGCCTCTACGCCAACTCAGCAAGCACCTGCATGGTGGCATGCAGATCTTCGTGAAGACCCTACCACCGCCCCACCTTAGCTGCCTGCCTGCCTACATGGCACTGCATGCACCGCTGGCCTGGGTGCGTGTCGAAGCAAGAAGGAGCGGCGACGGACGGGGCGGGCCTCGTTCCCGTCCCCGATAAAGCTAAGGGACACCTAAGCGACGCATTAAATGCGTCTTGTCCTGTAAGACGTGCGATAAGCTCGCGCACTGTGCATCTTTCCACCTCCTGTGTGCCACTGTGGCGACCCCTTTTGCCTATAAAAGGAGGCCGAGGCATACTGGAGAGGGATTCGCCTTTTTGGAACTACACAACCACTGTAGCTAGTTCGAGAAGCTCAAGAACACTCAATACATCCACCAAAGCAGGACTAGGGTTTTACGCATCCTCGCGGCCCGAACCTGGGTAAACGATCCTTGTGCTGGCTCCTGGACCTGCTCTCCTCACAACCCCCGTGCCCGCCGACCGTAGAAGGGATTCCAGTGATCCCATAGGTGTCGTTCTCACCGACAATCATCATACCTAGTTCAATCTCGTTACTGGCAAGTCTCTTTACTCGTTCCGTAATGCATCATCCCGCAACTAACTCATTAGTCACATTGCTTGCAAGGCTTATAGTGATGTGCATTACCGAGAGGGCCCAGAGATACCTCTCCGATACTCGGAGTGACAAATCCTAATCTTGATCTATGCCAACCCAACAAACACCTTCGGAGAGACCTGTAGAGCATCTTTATAATCACCCAGTTACGTTGTGACGTTTGAAAGCACATAAGGCGTTCCTCCGGTATTTGGGAGTTGCATAATCTCATAGCCAGAGGAATATGTATAAGTCATGAAGAAAGCAATAGCAATAAAACTTAACGATCATTATGCTAAGCTAACGGATGGGTCTTGTCCATCACATCATTCTCTAATGATGTGATCCCGTTCATCAAATGACAACACATGTCTATGGTCAGGAAACTTAACCATCTTTGATTAACGAGCTAGTCAAGTAGAGGCATACTAGGGACACTCTGTTTTGTCTATGAATTCACACATGTACTAAGTTTCCAGTTAATACAATTCTAACATGAATAATAAACATTTATCATGATATAAGGAAATATAAATAACAACTTTCTTATTGCCTCTAGGGCATATTTCCTTCAGTCTCCCACTTGCACTAGAGTCAATAATCTAGATTACATAGTAATGATTCTAACACCCATGGAGACTTGGTGTTGATCATGTTTTGCTCATGGAAGAGGCTTAGTCAACGGGTCTGCAACATTCAGATCCGTATGTATTTTGCAAATCTCTATGTCTCCCTCCTTGACTTGATCGCGGAAGCGTCTCTTGATGTGTTTGGTTCTCTTGTGAAATCTGGATTCTTTTGCTAAGGCAATTGCTCCAGTATTGTCACAAAAGATTTTCATTGGACCCGATGCACTAGGTATTACACCTAGATCGGATATGAACTCCTTCATCCAGACTCCTTCATTTGCTGCTTCCGAAGCAGCTATGTACTCCGGTTCACACGTAGATCCCGCCATGACGCTCTGCTTGGAACTGCACCAACTGACAGCTCCACCATTCAATATAAATACGTATCCGGTTTGTGACTTAGAGTCATCCGGATCAGTGCCAAAGCTTGCATCAACGTAACCATTTACGACAAGCTCTTTGTCACCTCCGTAAATGAGAAACATATCCTTAGTCCTTTCCAGGTATTTCAAGATGTTCTTGACCGTTGTCCAGTGATCCATTCCTGGATTACTTTGGTACCTCCCGGCAAAACATATAGTAAGGCACACATCAGGTCTGGTACACAGCATTGCATACATGATAGAACCTATGGCTGATGCATAGGGAATGACTTTCATTTTCTCTCTATCTTCTGTAGTGGTCGGGCATTGAGTCTGACTCAACTTCACACCTTGTAACACAGGCAAGAACCCTTGCTTTGACTGAAACATTTTGAACTTCTTCAAAACTTTATCAAGGTATGTGCTTTGTGAAAGTCCAATTAAGCGTCTTGATCTATCTCTATAGATCTTGATGCCCAATATATAGGCAGCTTCACCGAGGTCTTTCATTGAAAAATTCTTATTCAAGTATCCTTTTATGCTATCCAGAAATCTGTATTATTTCCAATCAACAATATGTCATCCACATATAATATTAGAAATGCTACAGAGCTCCCACTCACTTTCTTGTAAATACAGGCTTCTCCAAAAGTCTGTATAAAACCATATGCTTTGATCACACTATCAAAGCGTATATTCCAACTCCAAGATGCTTGCACCAGTCCATAAATGGATCGCTGGAGCTTGCACACTTTTTAGCACCTTTAGGATGGACAAAACCTTCTGGTTGCATCATATACAACTCTTCTTTAAGAAAATCCATTAAGGAATGCAGTTTTGACATCCATTGGCCAATCATAATCATAAAATGCGGCAATTGCTAACATGATTCGAACAGACTTAAGCATCGCTACGGGTGAGAAGGTCTCACAACTCCTTGAACTTGTCGAAAACCTTTCGCAACAAGTTGAGCTTTGTAGACAGTAACATTACCATCGGCATCAATCTTCTTCTCGAAGATCCATTTATTCTCTATGGCTTGCCGATCATCGGGCAAGTCAACCAAAGTCCACACTTTGTTCTCATACATGGATCCCATCTCAGATTTCATGGCCTCAAGCCAGTTCGCAGAATCTGGGCTCATCATTGCTTCCTCATTGTTTGTAGGTTCATCATGGTCTAGTAACATGACTTCCAGAACAGGATTACCGTACCACTCTGGTGCGGAACGTACTCTGGTTGACCTACGAGCTTCGGTAGTATCTTGATCTGAAGTTTCATGATCATCATCATTAACTTCCTCACTAATTGGTGTAGGCATCACTGGAACTGATTTCTGTGATGAACTACTTTCCAATTCGGAAGAAGGTACAATTACCTCATCAGGTTCTAATTTCCTCCCACTCACTTCTTTCAAGAGAAACTCCTTCTCTAGAAAGGATCCATTCTTAGCAACGAATATCTTGCCTTCGGATCTGTGATAGAAGGTGTACCCAACAGTTTCCTTTGGGTATACTATGAAGACACATTTCTCCGATTTCGGTTCAAGCTTATGAGGTTGAAGCTTTCTCACATAAGCATCACAACCCATACTTTAAGAAACAATAGCTTAAGTTTCTTGCCAAACCACAGCTCATATGGCGTCGTCTCAACGGATTTAGATGGTGCCTTATTTAACGTGAATGCAGCCGTCTCTAAAGCATAACCCCAAAACGATAGTGGTAAATCGGTAAGAGACATCATAGATCGCACCATATCTAATAAAGTACGGTTACGAAGTTCGGACACACCATTACGCTGTGGTGTTTGATACGTCTCCAACGTATCTATACTTTTTGATTGTTCCATGCTGTTATATTATCAATCTTGGATGTTTTATAATCATTTTATATCATTTTTGGTACTAACCTATTGACATAGTGCCAAGTGCCAGTTGCTGTTTTCTGCATGTTTTTTACATCGCAGGAAATCAATACCAAACGGAGTCCAAATGCAACGAAACTTCACGGAGATTTTTTATTGACCAGAAGACACCCAATGGGCCAAGGTAGCGCCTGGGGGGGGGGTGCTCCGAGGGGAGCACAACCCACCAGGGCGCGCCCTGGTGGGTTGTGCCCACCTCGGGTGCCCCCCGGACGACCTCTTTGCTCTATAAATACCCCAATATTCCAGAAACAGAAGGGGAACCGACACGTATGTATCGTTGCTACTAAGGATAAAACGATGGGGTCTATCTCTACATAGATAGATCTTGTCTACATCATGTTATCGTTCTTACTGCATTACTCCGTTTCCCCATGACCTTAATACGGTAGATGCATGTGGATGGCGGTCGATGTGTGGAGTAATAGTAGTAGATGCAGGCACGAGTCGGCCTACTAATCTTGGACGTGAGGCCTATGTAATGATCATTGCCTGGATATCATCATGATTATTTGAAGTTTTATCAATTGCCCAACAGTAATTTGATTACCCACTGTTTCCTATTTTTCTCGAGAGAAGCCACTAGTGAAACCTACGGCCTCCGGGTCTCTTTATCATATTATTTGCCTTTGCGATCTATTTTCCTTTGCTTTTATTTTAGATTATTAAACCAAAAATACAAAAATACCTTTCTGCGTTTTATTCTTATTTATTTTATTTGGCATTCGATCTATCAATCTACTACAAATTTATTCACGTCCGTTTGCCTATCTTGAGGCGCCGCTGCCCGAAAGGGATTGACAACCCCTTTTACACGCCGGGTTGTGAGTAGTTGTTATTTGTGTGCAGGTACTGTTTATGTTGTGTTGCTTGGTTCTCCTACTAGTTCGATAACCGTGGTCTCATAACTGAGGGAAATACCTACTGCCGCTATGCTGCATCATCCTTTCCTCTTTGGGGAAATACCGATGTAGCTTCAAGCCGCATCAAAAGGAATTTTTGGCGCCATTGCCGGGAAGGATCTTCAACATATACCAGGTTCCTAATCACAAATCTCATCTCCTCACAATTTACATTATTTGCCATTTTCCTCTCGGTTTCCTCTCCCCCACTTGAAAAAAATTGCCATTTTATTTGCCCTCTTTTTCATCTGCTTAAGCTCTCTCATTTGTCGCCATGGCCGACCCCAAAAAGGCTAAGGGTTTTCTCTCGAGTTTTAATGCTTTGGATAGCCCCTCTGTCCTCTCTAAGCTCATAAACAATGATGCTATGGAAAGGCTTACCAGGGTGGTTAAGGAAAATTCTAACGATTTTGATGAAGATGATCCCGGATTTTTTCGTTATTTGCTTGATGAATCTTTGAAAGATGCTTGGGATAGGCTGTTGAGAATCCGAGCTAGCTATGTGCCCCAATATCATATAGAGATATACTTGAAAGGTTTTTATGTTGGTTTACGTTCTTCCTTCAAGCAAGTTTTGGATTCTATATTAGAAAACGGTTTTCTTGGAGGGGATGCCATTGACACTGATGAAATGATGAAAACCATATTTGGGCACCCCAAGGAAAATAATGTTGAACCCACTACTCCTATGTCCTTTTATCAAAATGAAATAATCAAAGAGATGAAGGCTAGTTTAGATACGAATTTTTGCAATGTACTTAATCTTTCCTCTACTATTAATGGTCACATGCTTTCACAAAATAGAAAAATAAATGCCATTGATAAGAAACTTTCTCTTTGCTTTCAAAAGGGGGGAGATGAAAAAACTTAGATCCTTGCTTTATGCCTAGCTAAGGGCGTAAAACTATAGCGCTTGCTGGGAGGCAACCCAATGAATGAAATTTATTTTTTCTTTTTGATTTCTGTTCTTGAGTGTTTGCACAATTATGCCACCGTTATGGTTGTGTTTTTTGTGTTTTAATTAGTGTCTGTGCCAAGTAAAGCCTTTAGGATCTTCTTGGGTGATAGTTGTTTGATCGTGCTAAAAACAGAAACTTTTGCGCCCACGAAAACAATTGTCAATTTTTACCAGAGCGTGATAAAATACCAATTCTTTTTTTAGAACATTAATATAAAAATTGCTTAGGTCTTCCTAATTTTTCAGAATTTTTTGAGTTTTAGAAGTATTCAAAATAGTCAGATTACTACAGACTGTTCTGTTTTTGACAGATTCTGTTTTCTTTGTGTTGTGTGCTTGTTTTGATGGCTCTATGATTTTATTTGATGAGTTTTTGCCATAGAAAAGTTGGAATACAGTAGATATAATGCAAGAACAAAATATGAATTGGTTTGCTACAATACTTATAGTAGTGATTTGCTTTCTTATACTAACGGATCTCACGAAGGTTTAGTTTAGTTTTGTGTGATTGAAGTTTTCAAGTTTTGGGTTATCTTACGATGGATGAAGGAATAAGGAGTAAGAAGAGCCTAAGCTTGGGGATGCCCCGGAATCCCAAGCTATTATACAAAAGAGAGCAAACAACTAAGCTTGGGGATGCCCCGAGTGGCATCCCCTCTTTCTTCTAACGACCATCAATATTTTACTCGAAGCTATATTTTTATTCGTCACATACTATGTGTTTTGCTTGCAGCATCTTGTATGATATGAGTCTTTGCTTGTTTCATTTTGTGTTTTGAGTCTTGATTCCTTGCTGGACACACCTATTTGAGAGAGGCAAAATTATGTCATGACTTGTTAGAATTGCTCTCTATGCTTCACTTAAATTTTTTATGAGCTACGGACTTGCTCTAGTGCTTCACTTATATCTTTTTGAGCACAGTGTGCTTTAGTATTTTTGAATAAATGCCCTCTTGCTTCACTTAGATTTATTTGAGAGTTAGCAAATTTTTCAAGAAATTCTCTCTTACTTCACTTCAATTAATTTGAGAGAAAGAAAAATTATGCTCATGATCTTCACTTATATTTGATTGAGCTTATCAAAAGCAACATATGAAAATTAGTTCCAAAGTGATAGATATACAGGAAGCATATAATAAAAACTTTCATGAAGATCATTGGACAAAATAAACTTGATTCTTAGTAATAGTTTTGAGATATGATGATGTGATATGTGAGTCATCTTGATGAGTAATTATGCTTTAGTAAGAATATTGGTGTTAAGGTTTGTGATTCCCTATGCAAGCATGAAAGTCAGTAATTATGCAATGAAATTATATCCTACTTGTGGTGCATTATTCAGTGTTAATTATGCTTAATGCTCACTTATGAGATTATTCGTTTCTTGGTTGGTCGCTTCTCAATCTTTTGCTAGCCTTCATTTTGCACTAAGTATGATCACTACTTGTGCATCCAAAAACCTTGAAACCAGTTTTGCCACATGAGTCCACTATATCTACCTATATGAGGTAGTATTTTGCCGTTCTAAGAAAATTTGTATGTGCCGTCTCTAATTTTCAAAATAAACTTCTATTTTGTGTGTTCGTACCGCTCGCGGAGCGGTGAGGGGTGGCTAATATTTTCCATGCTAGATCTATTATTCTCACGATGAGTGTTTATTCTCTTGTCATTGCACGAGAGTAAGGCAAAGGTATTAGGGATGCCCAGTTCCGAAATGAAAAATGAATTTACTTTATGTTGTCAAATAATAAATTCCTTGGAAAGTGTTGGTATGGAAGGCACCCACGGATACGGATAGCCATGGAAAGTTCAAGTATGGTTGAAAAAGGAATAAACTTTATTTTCAATTTGGGAACCGCCTATGATATATCTAGCATGGAAAGTGTTGGGAACTCTAAGTCGTTTTCGTTGGTGGGAAGGACACAACTCCCCAAAAAAATTATCTCTAAGTTTTTCGCTTTGGGCTCTGGCACTGATACGTCTGCAACGTATCTATAATTTTTGCTTGTTCAATGCTTTTATATTATCAATCTTGGTTGTTTTATAATCATTTTATAGTCATTTTATATCATTTTTGTACTAACCTATTGACATAGTGCCAAGTGCCAGTTGCTGCTTTCTCCATGTTTTTTACATCACAGGAAATCAATACCAAACGGAGTCCAAATGAAACGAAACTTCACGGAGATTTTTTATTGACCAAAAGACACCCAATGGGCCAAGGCAGCGCCTAGGGGGTGCTCCGAGGGGAGCACAACCCACCAGGGCGCGCCAGGAGGCCCAGGCGCGCCCTGGTGGGTTATGCCCACCTCGGGTGCGCCCCCAGATGGCCTCTTTGCTCTATAAATACCCCAATATTCCAGAAACCCTAGGGGAGTCGACGAAAATCAATTCCAGCTGCCGTAGAGTCCAGTACAACCAGATCCAATCTAGACACCATCACTATAACGCCCACGATGCGGCTATATCTCCCACGTGTCGAGGCACGACTTAGAGGCATAACCGCATTGTGGTTTTGTCGCAAGAAGGGTCATCTTCACACAATCCCATGTAATGAACAAGAATGGGATAAAGAGTTGGCTTACAATCGCCACTTCACACAATACATAAATAAATCATACATCAATCAGAGTACACACATAGGTCCGACTACGGAACCAAAAGAAAAGAAGACCCAACTGCTAGATCCCCGATCGTCCCAACTGGGCTCCACTACTGATCAACATGAAAAGAAACAACACAACGAACAAGATCTTCATCGAGCTCCCACTTGAGCTCAGTTGCGTCATCTGCACTGGTATCATCGGCACCTGCAACTGTTTGGAAGTATCTGTGAGTCACGAGGACTCCGCAATCTCACACCCGCGAGATCAAGACTATTTAAGCTCATAGGAAAGGATGGTGTAATGAGGTGGAGCTGCAGCAGGCACTAAGCATATATGGTGGCTAACATACGCAAATGAGAGCGAGAAGAGAAGCAACGGAACGGTCGTGAACTAGCAATGATCAAGAAGTGATCCTGAACTCCTACTTACGTCAAACATAACCCAGAAACCGTGTTCACTTCCCGGACTCCGCCGAGAAGAGACCATCACGACTACACACACGGTTGATGCGTTTTAAAAAAAGGTCGAGTGTCAAGTTCTCTACAACCAGAATTAACAAATTCCCATCTGCCACATAACCGCGGGCACGGCTTTCGGAAGATAATACCCTGCAGGGGTGTCCCAACTTAGCCCATTATAAGCTCTCACGGTCAACGAAGGATAAACATTCTCCCGGGAAGACCCGATCAGTCTCGGAATCCCGGTTTACAAGACATTTCGACAATGGTAAAACAAGACCAGCAAAGCCGCCCGAATGTGCCGACAAATCCCGATAGGAGCTGCACATATCTCGTTCTCAGGGCACACCGGATTGTCCAAGCTTCTGATAGGCGAGCCCAAAGTTGCCCCTGGTGGCCACCGGCGACTGACAGGTTGGACCAACACTAAGAGGAGCACTGGCCCGGGGGTTTGAAATAAAGATGACACTTGAGTCTGCAGAACCCAAGGGAAAAAAGGTTTAGGTAGGCAAATGGTAAAACCAAGGTTGGGCCTTGCTGGAGGAGTTTTATTCAAAGCGAACTGTCAAGGGGGTCCCATAAATCACCCAACCGCGTAAGGAACGCAAAATCAAGGAACATAACACCGGTATGATGGAAACTATGGCGGCAAGAGTGGAACAAAACACCAGGCATAAGGCCGAGCCTTCCACCCTTTACCAAGATATATAGATGCATTAATTAAGATAAGAGATATTGTGATATCCCAACAGAGTTCATAATATCCATGTTCCAACAAGGAACAAACTCCATCTTCACCTGCAACTAACAACGCTATAAGAGGGGCTGAGCAAACGCGCTAACATAGCCAAACAACGGTTTGCTAGGAAGGGTGACAAATGTTAGAGGTTCATGGCAATTTGGGAGGCTTGATAAGTAAGTGGTAGGTAGCGTGGCATAGCAATAGAGCGAACAGCTAGCAAGCAAAGATATAAGTGATTTCGAGGGTATGGTCATCTTGCCTGAGATCCCGCAAGGAAGAAGAACGGGTCCATGAAGAAGACAAGCGGACGTAGTCGAACGAATCCTCACAACTCCGGAACGAAACCGAAGCTAACGAGAGAAGCAACCCGGAAAGAAACAAACAACATAGTAAACAACCACCACATACACATGGCATGATGCAAAAACAAATATGATGCATGTCCGGTTTAATGAGGCATGGCATGGCAAAGTGCACAAACAATACTACAAATTAAATGGAGCTCAATATGCAATGAGTTGCATATTAATGAAACACCACATTCGAGTTATTTAGTTCTCTCTTGTTTAAGTACACAACAATATTAAATGTTGATTAACATGGCAAGCGGTGAAGCATAAGTAAACTAACTATTTAGGCAAGTTTAAATGAGGCCGGAACAACAAACAACAATTCCGGAAAATCCTCATGTGCATATTTTAGATTTGGTACTGTTCTGCCCTAAACACAATTTTAATGTTGTTAAACAGCAAAATAAAGTGCACCATGTTAAACTAGGCATTTTTCCAAGCAAGTTACATATATAGTTTATTTAAATCCGAGTTACGGTTATTTAGTTATGAAATAAAGCATTTTAACATGGCATTTCTGCAAAATTAAATAAACAGCATTTTAAACATTTTAACATGGGATGAAAGTGGCAAATTATTAATCTACACAAATTTCTAAGCATTTTACATATATAAATTATTGTAATCCGATGCAAAGTTGTGGGGTTATTAAATGCATGAAGTTTTGGGGTTTTTCTGCAAATCTGTTTTCTCAGCATTAATAGGCGGAAATCGCAGACAGAGAAAAAAACAACACAGGGCCGAAACTGATTGGGCCAGCGGTGCACATGGGCGAACAGTGGCTGGGCTGAGGCTCACCAGAGGGCCTTGGGCCCCTGGTGGAGCTGGGCTGGACGCAGAGTGGGCCTTGGCGCGGCTTGGCTGGCGGGCCACGTGGAGGACGACGGGTCAACGGGCACGGGCGAATCGAGCAGGAGGAAGCACTCGTTCGTCTCGGTCTCACACGAGAGGAAGCAGGCGGCAGCAGAACTTGCAGGGGAGCCCGGAGATGAGGGGTTGGGGAGGGGCGGCGCGATGCAGGAGGCGCCGGCGGCGGAACTTGGCGAGGCGACGGAGGCAGGGCTTGCCGGCGGCGTGGCCGGATGCCGAGGTCAACGCGGGCGTGCGGGCGCGCTCGATCCCGACCTACTGCTCGAAGCAGGGGAAGCAGCGGCGCGGGGCGCTGGAGGAGGCGCGCGGGCGGCTCCTTGCTGCAGCAGTCAACGGCGGGACTCGGCGAGTGCAAGGGACGGCGAGGACGAGCAGATTCGGTCGGTGCTTGTCATTTCCGGCGCGGAGGAGGACGGGAAAGGATTCCCGGTGGACCGAGGCAGGTCGGGGATGGCAACAATGGAGCTCCGGGGCAACGACGACCTCTTGTTGCTGACAGAGGCGTGTTCGAAGTAGAGAGGATGAAGCGGTCGCAGGGTTCAGAGAGGTCGCGAGGTTCAGGCAGGGATGGACGCCGGCGACGCGGATGAGGTGAAGGCCTCCGGCTGAGAAACTCCAGGCGGTGGCGCTGCAAGCTCAGGGACGCGAGCATCCATGGCGTCGGGTTCCTGCTAGAGAAGGGAGAGGCGAGAGAGATTAGAGAGGTTGAGTGGGAGAGAAGCAGGGGGTAAATGAAGAGAAGGCAGGGTGTGGTGACCTGGTGGTTGCCGGCGGCGGCGCTGGTCTTCGGACGCGAGGCGAGGAGGAGGCCAGGGACGAGGCAGGGCTTGTGCAGGAGAAGGAGGAGCGCTGCGGGATTGGTCCAGTGAAGAAAACGAGGGAGGATTTGGATCGGGGAAGAACCCGAGGTGGGAGGAGACAAAAGAGGAGTGGCGGCGGCTAGGAGGATGGATGGGACATCTCCCTAGAAGTTAGGGTTAGTCTTTAAATAACAAGTGAATTTTTGAATAGGGGTATTTGGTCCCTCCGATTGAAATCGGACGATCGAGAAAATAATAAGTAGGGAGTCCAAATTAGACAAACGGAGATGTTTTGTAGATGTTAGGGGATGATCCGGACCCAACGGTAACAACAAACCGGGTCGGATACGGGACATCTTTCGGACGCGCGGGAGGGGATCGGGAGCTGACGAGAGAGGTTAGTTGGTTTGACAAGAGGGAACCGAAAATCCGGTTAGACTCAGAATGGTCAACGAACGCAAGGGGGGACGCGGCAACTACGAGCGGATGCAAGTTTGAAAACAATGACGGCAACAGAGTGCCGATGCAATGCGAATGATGCGATGATGAATGCAACAAACAAATAAAACACACGACAATAATGAAATAACTGGAAGGCTTCTGGAGCGTCGGTCTTGGGGCGTTACAACACTCCACCACTACAAGAGGATCTCGTCCCGAGATCTAGGATGGCACCGGAGAGAAGCGGGAGAGGAAGAGAAGAGGTAAAACTAATTGCTTCTTTGACAAACGAGTGAAACCACGAACCTTGAGAGATTGAATGAATTAAAAGAGAGAATACAACGAAGATGAACAAAGTTGAAAACAATCCGTTAGGAAAGAGGAAGAAGGAACATCACGAGAACCTTGTAGGTTGAAAGATATGAATGGAAAAACCAATGAACGAGAAATACATGCAAGCACTCCGGTTGAAACGAGATGTACAAGGAACGATAATGATCAATTACGATAACGCTCCGGTTGGAAAATGGAAGGGGTACAATATGGACTTGGCAGAATGAAAGCACTTGGATGAGACTCCGGTTAGAAGAGGAATGATAGACACCAACACTCCGGTTAAAACAAGATAGGGAAGGGATAAGAATGATATAATTTGGACAGCACTCCGACTGTAAATGGAAGGAATTGAACATGATCTTGACAAGATGAGAGGATACTCGATGAAATTAACAACACATTGCCTCCGGAACTACTGAAATAAAGGCACAAGGGGTAAGAAAGATTTCACACAGCACTCCGGTTGAGGAAGGAGACAAAACTTGATAAGAAGAGAGAACTCGAATGAAAACACGACACTCCGGCTAAACGGATAAGAAAGGAAAAATTACATGATCTTGACAAAACAATATGATTGGTCGAAGAGAGCAACATCACAATGCTTCCGGGACGAACGAATAGAAGATAGATCGTCGGAATAAGATAACGGAGAAGAAAATGACAACTTCTGCCACAAATGAGCTTGGAAAGCATCCTTCCAAGAAGGTTATAACGGAGTTGTTGGAAAAAAACCAACAACAAAAGGATATGATCCTCGTGGGCTTATGGAGACATCTCAAAACATGAGGTGAAAATTTTGCCACTAACGAAAACAATTGCTTGCTTGAGATCAACGAAGAGATGAAAACCTCTCTCGCCGAGAGGATAGGAGAAAACTTGGATCATTGATAAGCACCATAATAGCAACATTCCTTAGGGAAGGCTTTAGGTGAAACATGACACAAGATAGATCCAACGAAGAGATTGGTGGATTTAAAATATCTCATTCTTGACAACATGTGAATCATGAAACGTGAACTCAAATTGTCAAGAATGACATAACACCACCTCAAAAGATAAGAGAAAGAATTGCACTTCGGAATGCAAGATGAAGAATGCTTGAACTCCTCAAAACAAAACATGTGTTGAGCACCATGTTTATTTTAGAGTATAGCTTGACGGATCTTGACTCCAAGAGAAATCTTGAAGAACAATTGAAAAATGAAAGGAATCCTTGACGAACCACCATGTAGAGCCTCCATGAAGAACTCCGGTAATAAAAGAATGATCAAATGAAATGGAAAGTTGAAAAGAACTCCGGGAGAAGCCTTGCAATGATTTAGATGGAGCTTTGAAATGATATAATTGAAATAACCTGGAGCTCCGGAAAGAAAAGATGAACAACTTGGAGCCGAAAATTTGATAACATGAACGAACTCCGGAAGAAGGAATTAATCACTTGGATGAAATAAGAACAAGAATTATGTTGTGCGTATCCTTCACCAATATAAATTGATGACAAGCAACAGATTTGGCATACTACTTATTCCCGTAGAAAGGATTAAGAGAGATATAGCGCAAACTTGAGAAGGTCTTGATGGAACCACCGGTAGGATTGAAACAACGAATAAATTAATATGAGGACATAGGAAAAGGAATCTAGAACGAACCACCGTAAGAATTGAAAATGAATGAAGAAAAGAGAACGAATCACCGTAAGAATTAAAGAGCGCGCGAAAATACTCGAGGGAATTTGATACATGAGAACGAATAGATCACGAGCTGACTAGAGGATACTTGAACGATGCACCGGGAGAATATGGAGATGAACGAAGAGACATCAATTTAGAATAATTGGAGAACGAAGCTGAAAACTTAGAACGAAGAAATCTTCTGAAATGATGGCCTTTGGATGATCAAGAAATGAAAACAACTCTGAAATGCTCCGGATGGGTAAGAAAAGAATTGCGCGATTGGAAACAATTTGAGAGGATGGCAGCAAGTAAGAACCATGAATCTTCAAGAGAACGGACCAAGATTTAGGAGAAATTCTTCTTCGGTCTTCAAATGTTGAGAATGACGATGAGAAACACCACCATGAATTATTGAGACACTCCGGAACAATGGATAATAGAAATTATGAACCAACGATGAAAGAATTGAAAGATCTTGGAGAAAGACATATGAATGATGAAAATTCATTCTTACGTCAAACTTTGAAATGAATTTGAGAATAACTCCAGAAAAATTAGAAGAGTCAGGTAAGATCCTGGGAAAAGACCTGTGGGTTAGGGCCCACTCAAAAGATACACCGTTGGAATGATTACTTGAAAAGGAGATTGCACCGGTTGAATTGAATGGCTCCAAAGAGATAACAACCTCGAGATAGCTTGAACGGATTGGGAATGGAAATGCCAGTCTCCTGAGATATCTTCAACACTCCGGAACACATGGAAAGCGAGAGGTGAATGATTAAGAGATACACCGGCATGAGAAAACATTTGAAACACGGAAAGGAATGTGACCAACATTGAAGGCTTGAATTTAGCCCACCGGAGAAGAAAAAGAATGAAGAATGATAAACTTGAAGAACAACTTCATGAGAACCACCGGGTAAGCACATTGATTGAAAAGAATGAAGGGGCTTCACATGAGAAAAATGGATACTTGATTAAGAAATCTGAGTCCTTGAAGAAAAAGGGTGGGAGGGCGGGAAAACAAAGGCAATTTGGGGCAGATGAAACAAACAACGTTGAGAAAACTTATTATTGATCTTCCGAATGGGGAGAATGATGGGATCCACTTGAAGAGAAGCACACCGGTTGAAAAGAATTAATATGACAACCTCGATGATCGGAAGGATTAGCAACCACATAGAAATATGAGAACACCATTTAGGAAAGGTATGGATTCAACCTTTGACTTCGAAGCAACTCGAATACCACAAATAAAACAAAACAAAGGATTTGGCTTGCAAAATAAGCCGGAACAAACATATGATAGAGATTTCGTCCGAAGTTTTCGTGGTGGGGCCCACACAGGCTCGATCGTACAGCACCATCATGTACAAGGCAATGCACATGACATACGAAGCGTCCCCGAGTCAGCGTAGCCAAGGACTCTTTAAGACACTACGAGACCACTGTAAAACCAACCGTGGAAAGGCGGACCACTAGACGTCGAACCCCAATCTCAGATCATGCATCTGTCGGAAAGATATCCTAAGAGATACTTGAATTCCCACTTATAAACTCCCAAAACTCTCTGGTTATGCAATCAGGTGTTGGGGATACAGGGGACACAAAACATATCACCCAAACTAACAATACCTAGATCCAACTGTATCCATCCTTCAACACATAACCAAGAAACCTTCGGAAATCGTTTACCTCAACCTTCGAAAAACATCCGTTATACGAGTTATGGCAATACTCCCGAACTCCCGCCCCAGTACTGGGTGGCGTCGAGGTGATCTCACCAACAACTGCATAAAAGAGATTTCGATGTCGGCGAAACTCAGGTATTCCAGAACTGCAACGATAAAATTGTGACGACAACACCTCGGACCTCAACTCCCCGGGACACTGCCACAACCCCTAAATGTCAGGAGGCACCAAGAACAATGTTCTCGTCACAAAACCATCGGAACGATTCCAAGATACCCGCGTGATCCTAAAAAATTTTTAGTGAAATTTGAGGAGAGAAGAATCAAAACTTCTACGTCAGGAGGCCTCACCAGAGCGACGAAGGGACTGAGGAGTAAAAAGAATCCTACTCTCCGATATATATAATCCTAAGACTCAAAACATTTTTGTTCTAGACTCAACAACGTCAGCGATTCGATCAAGCAGGGGGCTCCTAAGTCGGGGATGGCTCTGATTACCAACTTGTAACGCCCACGATGCGGCTATATCTCCCACGTGTCGAGGCACGACTTAGAGGCATAACCGCATTGTGGTTTTGTCGCAAGAAGGGTCATCTTCACACAATCCCATGTAATGAACAAGAATGGGATAAAGAGTTGGCTTACAATCGCCACTTCACACAATACATAAATAAATCATACATCATTCAGAGTACACACATAGGTCCGACTACGGAACCAAAAGAAAAGAAGACAACCCAACTGCTAGATCCCCGATCGTCCCAACTGGGCTCCACTACTGATCAACATGAAAAGAAACAACACAACGAACACGATCTTCATCGAGCTCCCACTTGAGCTCAGTTGCGTCATCTGCACTGGTATCATCGGCACCTGCAACTGTTTTGGAAGTATCTGTGAGTCACGAGGACTCAGCAATCTCACACCCGCGAGATCAAGACTATTTAAGCTTATAGGAAAGGATGGGTAATGAGGTGGAGCTGCAGCAAGCACTAAGCATATATGGTGGCTAACATACGCAAATGAGAGCGAGAAGAGAAGCAACGGAACGGTCGTGAACTAGCAATGATCAAGAAGTGATCCTAAACTCCTACTTACGTCAAACATAACCCAGAAACCGTGTTCACTTCCCGGACTCCGCCGAGAAGAGACCATCACGGCTACACACGCGGTTGATGCGTTTTAATTAAGGTCAAGTGTCAAGTTCTCTACAACCGGATATTAACAAATTCCCATCTGCCACATAACCGCGGGCACGGCTTTCGAAAGATAATACCCTGCAGGGGTGTCCCAACTTAGCCCATTATAAGCTCTCACGGTCAACGAAGGATAAACCTTCTCCCGGGAAGACCCGATCAGTCTCGGAATCCCGGTTTACAAGACATTTCGACAATGGTAAAACAAGACCAGCAAAGCCGCCCGAATGTGCCGACAAATCCCGATAGGAGCTGCACATATCTCGTTCTCAGGGCACACCGGATTGTCCAAGCTTCCGGTAGGCCAGCCCAGAGTTGCCCCTGGTGGCCACCGGCGACTGACAGGTTGGACCAACACTCGAAGGAGCACTGGCCCGGGGGGTTAAAATAAAGATGACCCTTGAGTCTGCAGAACCCAAGGGAAAAAGGCTTAGGTAGGCAAATGGTAAAACCAAGGTTGGGCCTTGCTGGAGGAGTTTTATTCAAAGCGAACTGTCAAGGGGGTCCCATAAATCACCCAACCGCGTAAGGAACGCAAAATCAAGGAACATAACACCGGTATGACGGAAACTAGGGCGGCAAGAGTGGAACAAAACACCAGGCATAAGGCCGAGCCTTCCACCCTTTACCAAGTATATAGATGCATTAATTAAATAAGAGATATTGTGATATCCCAACATAATCCATGTTCCAACATGGAACAAACTTCATCTTCACCTGCAACTAACAACGCTATAAGAGGGGCTGAGCAAAAGCGGTAACATAGCCAAACAACGGTTTGCTAGGAAGGGTGACAAAGGTTAGAGGGTTCATGGCAATTTGGGAGGCATGATAAGCAAGTGGTAGGTAGCGGCATAGCAATAGGGCGAACAACTAGCAAGCAAAGATAGAAGTGATTTCGAGGGTATGGTCATCTTGCCTGAGATCCCGCAAGGAAGAAGAACGAGTCCATGAAGAAGACAACGGACGTAGTCGAACGAATCCTCACAACTCCGGAACGAAACCGAAGCTAACGAGAGAAGCAACCCGGAAAGAAACAAACAACATAGTAAACAACCACCACATACACATGGCATGATGCACAAACAAGTATGATGCATGTCCGGTTTAAATGAAGGCATGGCATGGCAAAGTGCACAAACAATACTACAAATTCAGTGGAGCTCAATATGCAACGAGTTGCATATTGAAGATATACCACCATTCAATTATTTAGTTCTCTCTTGTTTATGTGCCCAACAATATTAAATGTTGTTAACATGGCAAGAGGTGAAACATAAGTAAACTAACTATTTAGGCAAGTTTAAATGAGGCCGGAACCACAAATAACAATTCCGGAAAATCCTCAAATGCATATTTTGAATTTGGTACTGTTCTGCCCTAAACACAATTTTAATGTAGTTAAACAGCAAAATAAAGTGCACCATGTTAAACTAGGCATTTTTCCAAGCAAGTTACATATATAGTTTATTTAGATCCGAGTTACGGTTATTTAGTTATGAAATAAAGCATTTTAACATGGCATTTGAGCAAAATTAAACCAACAGCATTTTAAACATTTTAAACATGGGATGAAAGCAGCAATTATTAAACTACACAAAATTCTAAGCATTTTACATATTTAAATCATTTTAATCCGATGCACGGTTGTGGGTTATTATATGCATGAAGTTTGAGGGTTTTTCTGCAAATCTGTTTTCTCAGCATTAATAGGCAAAAATCGCAGACAGAGAATAAACAACACAGGGCCGAAACTGACTGGGCCAGCGGTGCACATGGGCGAACAGTGGCTGGGCTGAGGCTCACCAGAGGTCTTGGGCCGCTGGTGGAGCTGGGCTGGACGCAGAGTGGGCCTTGGCGCGGCTTGGCTGGCGGGCCACGTGGAGGACGACGGGTCAACGGGCACGAGCGAATCGAGCAGGAGGAAGCGCTCGTTCGTCTCCGGTCTCGCACGAGAGGAAGCAGGCGGCAGCAGAACTTGCAGGGGAGCCCGGAGATGAGGGCTTGGGGAGGGGCGGCGCGATGCAGGAGGCACCGGCGGCGGAACTTGGCGAGGCGACGGAGGCAGGGCTTGCCGGCGGCGTGGCCGGATGCGGAGGTCCACGCGGGCGTGCCGGCGCGCTCGATCCCGACCTGCTGCTAAGTAGGGGAAGCAGCGGCCGCGGCAGGCGAACTCGGCGGCGGCGGCTCCTTGCTGCAGCAGTCAACGGCGGGACTCGACGAGTGCAAGGGACGGCGAGGACGAGCATATCCGGTCGGTGCTTTCCGTTTCCGGCGCGGAGGAGGACGAGAATGGATTCCCGATGGACCGAGGCAGGTCGGGGACGGCAACAGTGGAGCTCCGGGGCAACGACGACCTCTTGTTGCTGACAGAGACGTGTTCGAAGTAGAGACGATGCAGCGGTCGCAGGGTTCAGAGAGGTCGCGAGATTCAGGCGGGGATGGACGCCGGCGACGCGGACGAGGTGAAGGCCTCCGGCTGAGAAACTCCAGGCGATGGCGCTGCAAGCTCAGGGACGCGAGCATCCATGGCTTCGGGTTCCTGCTAGAGAAGGGAGAGGCGAGAGAGATTAGAGAGGTTGAGAGGGAGAGAAGCAGGGGGTAAATGAAGAGAAGGCAGGGCGTGGCGACCTGGTGGTTGCCGGCGGCGGCGCTGGTCTTCGGACGCGAGGCGAGGAGGAGGCCAGGGACGAGGCATGGCTCGTGCAGGAGAAGGAGGAGCGCTGCGGGATTGGTCCAGTGAAGAAAACGAGGGAGGATTTGGATCGGGGAAGAACCCGAGGTGGGAGGAGACAAAAGAGGAGTGGCGGCGGCTAGGAGGATGGATGGGACATCTCCCTAGAAGTTAGGGTTTTCCATATTTAGATTAGGGGTCTTTATATAGGGAAAGAAAGGGGTATTTTGGATCATCTGATTAAAATCGGACGGCTGAGAAAATATAGTTTAGGAAGTCCAATGAAGAAAACGGTGATGTTTTATAGATGATTGGGGATGATCCGAATCCAACGGTAACAACAAACCTGGTCGGGTACGGGACAACTTTCGGACGCGCCGGAGGGGATCGCGGGCTGACGAGAGAGGTTAGTTGGTTTGACAAGAGGGAACCGAAAATCCGGTTAGACTCAGAATGGTCAACGAACGCAAGGGGGGACGCGGCAACTACGAGTGGATGCAAGTTTGAAAACAATGACGGCAACAGAGTGCCGATGCAATGCGAATGATGCGATGATGAATGCAACAAACAAATAAAACACACGACAACAATGAAATAACTGGAAGGTTTCTGGAGCGTCGGTCTCGGGGCGTTACAATCACGGAGGGGTTCACCACTTCCATTGGTGCCTCTCCGATGATGCGTGAGTAGTTCTTTGTAGACCTTCGGGTCCGTAGTTAGTAGCTAGATGGCTTCCTCTCATCGTTTTGTTCGCAATACAATGGTCTCTGGAGATCCATATGATGTAACTCTTTTTACGGTGTGTTTGTTGGGATCGGATGAACTTTGAGTTTATGATCAGATCTATATTTTTGTATCCATGAAAGTTATTTGAGTTTCTTTGATCTCTTTTATGCGTGATTGCTTATAGCCTCGTATTTCTTCTCCGATATTTGGGTTTTGTTTGGCCAACTTGATCTATTTATCTTGCAATGGGAAGAGGTGCTTTGTAGTGGGTTCGATCTTACGGTGCTTGATCCCAATGACAGAAGGGGAACCGACACGTATGTATCATTGCTACTAAGGATAAAACGATGGGTCTATCTCTACATAGATAGATCTTGTCTACATCATGTCATCGTTCTTATTGCATTACTCTGTTTCCCCATGAACTAAATACACTAGATGCATGCTGGATGGCGGTCGATGTGTGGAGTAATAGTAGTAGATGCAGGCAGGAGTCGGTCTACTAATCTTGGACGTGATGCCTATGTAATGATCATTGCCTGGATATCGTCATGATTATTTGAAGTTTTATCAACTGCCCAACAGTAATTTGTTTACCCACCGTTTGCTATTTTTCTCGAGAGAAGCCACTAGTGAAACCTACGCCCCCCGGGTCTCTTTCTCATATTATTTGCCTTTGAGATCTATTTTCCTTTGCTTTTATTTTCACATTTATTAAACAAAAAATACAAAAATACCTTGCTGCAATTTATTCTTATTTATTTTATTTGGCGTTCGATCTATCAATCTACTACAATTTATCTCACGTCCGTTTGCCTATCTTGAGGCGCTGCTACCCGAAAGGGATTGACAACCCCTTTTACATGTCGGGTTGTGAGTGGTTGTTATTTGTGTGCAGGCGTTGTTTACGTTGTGTTGCTTGGTTCTCGTACTGGTTCGATAACCTTGGTCTCATAACTGAGGGAAATACCTACCGCCGTTGTGCTGCATCATCCCTTCCTCTTTGGGGAAATACCGACGTAGCTTCAAGCCGCATCAAAAGGAATTTGTGGTGCCGTTGCCGGGGAGGATCTTCAACATCTACAGGTTCCTAATCACAAACCTCATCTCCTCGCAATTTACATTATTTGCCATTTGCCTCTCGTTTTCCTCTCCCCCACTTCACAAAAAGTTGCCATTTTATTGGCCCTCGTTTTCGTTCTCTTTTTTTCGTTGGATCTTTTGTTCTCTTCTGTTGCCATGTGCCCTCTATATGCTTGCATCTTCGTTTGCTAAAAATCTATTGATATGGATCCCCATCCATTTGCTAATCTTTTTAAAAGATCCAATCATGATGAACCAATTGTAGTGAGTTGAGTGCATTAGATTATCTTTATAAAGTTTTGCTTGAGATTCGTGAATCTGAAAATTGTGATGAAGAAATTTATGAAGTGATTCTTGATAGCTCCTTGAATGAAAAGCATGATTGCAATGATTTTACTATAAATTCTATTAGTGTTAATTGTGCTAATAATATGCAAAACCCCAAGCTTGGGGATGCTAATTTTGCTATGTCCACTACTTGTTGCAATGATCATGATTGGGGTGATGATTCTTATGATCTTGAAAATTTATCTATGCCTCATGATGAATATGTTTGCAATAATATTAAAAGTGGGTTCGGAAGAGTGTCAACTCTAGGTAAAAATAATCCCACATATTTGGAGAGTGTTCAATCTTATGAAATTTTTGATAAAAGTGGGCTTGGAGAGGTCATGACTTTATTTGATGATAATCCCACTATTTTGGAAGAGTGTCAACTTTGCATGCATGTCGATCATGAAGAGATTTTTTTTAAAATAGCTACATTGTTGAATTTGATTATGATCCTACATGTAATTATTATGAGAGAGGAAAATATGGTTTTAGAAATCTTCATGTTACCAAATTACCTCTCATTATGTTGAGATCGTCAATGTTTTATTCCTCTTCTTTGCTTATGTTAGATGTTTCTTGTCTTGATAATTTGTTTGCTTATAAAATTCATATGCAGAGTAAGTATGTTAGACTTAAATGTGTTTGTCATATATTTCATGATGCTCTCTTTGTGTTTCAATTCCTATCTTTCGTGTGAGCATCAATAAAATCTTATGCCTAGCTAGGGGCATAAAACGATAGCACTTGTTGGGAGGCAACCCAATGAATACAATTTATTTTTGCTTTCTATTCTTGAGTGTTAGCACAATTATGCTACTGTTATGATTGTGTTTTTTTGTTTTAATTAGTGTTTGTGCCAACTAAAGCCTTTAGGATCTTCTTGGGTGATAGTTGTTTGATCTTGCTGAAAAACAGAAACTTTTCTGCTCACCAAAACAATTCTCATTTTTTACCAGAGCTTGATAAAATACCAATTATTTTTGCAGAAGATTATACAAATTTCTCAGGTCGTCCTAATTTTTCAGAATTTTTGGAGTTTCAGAAGTATTCGAAATATCCAGATTGCTACACACTGTTCTGTTTTTGACAGATTCTGTTTTCTTTGTGTTGTGTGCTTGTTTTGATGGCTCTATGGTTTTCTTTGAGGAGTTTTTTGCCATATAAAAGTTGGAATACAGTAGATATAATGCCAGAACAAAATAAGAATTGGTTTGCTACATTACTTATAATAGTGATTTGCTTTCTTATACTAAGGGATCTCACGAAGGTTTTGTTGAGTTTTGTGTGATTGAAGTTTTCAAGTTTTGGGTTATCTTACGATGGATGAAGGAATAAGGAGTAAGAAGAGCCGAAGCTTGGGGATGCCCTGGAATCCCAAGCTATTATCCAAAAGAGAGCAAGCAACTAAGCTTGGGGATGCCCCGAGTGGCATCCCCTCTTTCTTCTAACGACCATCGGTATTTTACTCGAAGCTATATTTTTATTCATCACATACTATGTGTTTTGCTTGGATCATCTTGTATGATATGAGTCTTTGCTTGTTTTATTTTGTGTTTCACGTCTTGACTCCTTGCTGGACACACCTATTTGAGAGAGCCAAACTTATGTCATGACTTGTTAGAATTGCTCTCTATGCTTCACTTAAATATATTATGAGCTATGGACTTGCTCTAGTGCTTCACTTATATCTTTTTGAGCACGGTGTGCTTTAGTATTTTTCAAGAAACTCTCTCTTGCTTCACTTCAATTAATTTGAGAGAAAGAAAAATTATGCTCATGATCTTCACTTATATTTGTTTGAGCTTATCAAAAGCAACATATGAAAATTAGTTCCAAAGTGATAGATATCCAAGAAGGATATAATAAAAACTTTCATGAAGATCATTGGACAAAATAAACTTGATTCTTAGTTATAGTTTTGAGATATGATGATGTGATATGTGAGTCATCTTTATGAGTAATTATGCTTTAGTAAGAATATTGCTGTTAAGGTTTGTGATTCCCTATGCAAGCACGAAAGTCAATATATATGCAATGAAATTATATCCTACTTGTGGTGCATTATTCAGCGTTAATTATGCTTAATGCTCGCTTATGAGATTATTTGTTTCTTGGTTGGTCGCTTCTCAATCTTTTGCTAGCCTTCATTTTGCACTAAGTATGATCACTACTTGTGCATCCAAAAACCTTTAAACCAGTTTTGCCACATGAGTCCACTATATGTACCTATATGCGGTATTCTTTTGCCGTTCTAAGCAAATTCGTATGTGCCATCTCTAATTTTCAAAATAAACTTCTCTTTTGTGTGTTCGTACCGCTCGCGAAGCGGTGAGGGGTGGCTAATATTTTCCATGCTAGATGTGTTATTCTCACGATGAGTGTTTATTCACTTGTCATTGCACGAGAGTAAGGAAAATGTATTAGGGATGCCCAGTCCCAAAATAAAAAATGAATTTACTTTATGTTGTCAAATAGTAAATTCCTTGGAAAGTGTTGGTATGGAAGGCACCCGTGGAAACGGTTAGCCATGGAAAGTGAAAGTATGGTTGAAAAAGGAATAAACTTTATTTTCTGTTTGGGAACCGCCTATGATATATCTAGCATGGAAAGTGTTGGGAACTCTACGTCATTTTCGTTGGTGGGAAGGACACACCTCCCAAAATGTTTTTATCTCTAAGTTTTTCGCTTTAAGCTCTAGCACCTCTACAAATCCCTACTTCCCTCTGCGAAGGGCCTTTCTTTTACTTTATGCAATTTTTATTTTGAATTTGAGTCTCCATCTTCTCTTATAAAGCACCAACTAGGTGGCACTATGATCGTACTTGAGCATTGGGTGTAGTTAATATGCGAGTGTGTTTCATGAATGGATCAATGATTAAGCATGATGGGCTAGGGATAGCTTATTTTAGTGTTGAAATTTTGAAAGACATGGTTGCTTGTTGATATGCTTGAGTATTTAAGTTGTCATGTCAAAACTAGACTATTGCTTTGAACAATATAAAAGTCTAAATGTCCATGCTATAAATAAAAGAAATACGAGATGACATGTTAGGCAGCATTCCACATCAAAAGTTCTGTTTTTATCACTTACCTACTCGAGGACAAGCAGGAGTTAAGCTTGGGGATGTTGATACGTCTCCAACGTATCTATAAGTTTTGATTATTCCATGTTGTTATGCTATCAATCTTGGATGTTTTATAATCATTTTATAGTCATTTTATATCATTTTTTGGTACTAACCTATTGACATAGTGCCAAGTGCCAGTTGCTCTTTTCTGCATGTTTTTTACATCACAGGAAATTAACCAAACGGAGTCCAAATGCAACGAAACTTCACGGAGATTTTTTATGGACAAGAAGACACCCAATGGGCCAAGGGAGCGCCTCGGGGGTGCTCCGAGGGGAGCACAACCCACCTGGGCGCGCCAGGAGGCCCAGGCACCCCCTGGTGGGTTGTGCCCACCTCGGGTGCCCCCCAAAGCGCCTCTTTGCTATATAAATACCCCAATATTCCAGAAACCCTAGGGGAGTCGACGAAAATCAATTCCAGCCGCCGTAGAGTCCAGAACCACCAGATCCAATCTAGACACCATCACGGAGGGGTTCACCACTTCCATTGGTGCCTCTCCGATGATGCGTTAGTGGTTCCCTGTAGACCTTTGGGTCCATAGTTAGTAGCTAGATGGCTTCCTCTCTCTCGTTTGATTCTCAATACAATGGTCTCTTGGTGATCCATATGATGTAACTCTTTTTGCGGTGTGTTTGTTGGGATCGGATGAACTTTGAGTTTATGATAAGATCTATCTTTTTATATCCATGAAAGTTATTTGAGTTTCTTTGATCTCTTTTATGCGTGATTGCTTATAGCCTCGTATTTCTTCTCTGATATTTGGGTTTTGTTTGGCCAACTTGATCTATTTATCTTGCAATGGGAAGAGGTGCTTTGTAGTGGGTTCGATCTTACGGTGCTTGATCCCAGTGACAGAAGGGGAACCGACACGTATGTATTGTTGCTACTAAGGATAAAACGATGGGGTCTATCTCTTCATAGATAGATCTTGTCTACATCATGTCATTGTTCTTATTGCATTACTCCGTTTCCCCATGAACTTAATACACTAGATGCATGCTAGATAGCGGTCGATGTGTGGAGTAATAGTAGTAGATGCAGGCAGGAGTCGGTCTACTAATCTTGGACGTGATGCCTATGTAATGATCATTGCCTGGATATCGTCATGATTATTTGAAGTTTTATGAATTGCCCAACAGTAATTTGTTTTCCCACCGTTTGCTATTTTTCTCGAGAGAAGCCACTAGTGAAACCTACGCCCCGCTGGGTCTCTTTCTCATATTATTTGCCTTTGAGATCTATTTTCCTTTGCTTTTATTTTCAGATATATTAAACCAAAATACAAAAATACCTTGCTGCAATTTATTCTTATTTATTTTATTTTGCGTTCGATTTATCAATCTACAACTATTTATCTCACGTCCATTTGCCTATCTTGAGGCGCCGCTACCCGAAAGGGATTGTCAACCACTTTTACACGTTGGGTTGTGAGTAGTTGTTATTTGTGTGCAGGTGTTGTTTACGTTGTGTTGCTTGGTTCAGCTACTGGTTTGATAACCTTGGTCTCATAACTGAGGGAAATACCTACCACCGCTGTGCTGCATCATCCCTTCCTCTTTGGGAAAATACCGACGTAGCTTCAAGCCGCGTCAGGCACCTCTACAAATCCCTACTTCCCTCTGCGAAGGGCCTTTATTTTGAATTTGAGTCTCCATCTTCTCTTATAAAGCACCAATTAGGAGGCACTGTGATCGTACTTGAGCATTGGGTGTAGCTAGTATGCGAGTGTATTTCATGAATGGATCAATGATTGAGCTTGATGGGCTAGGGATAGCTTATTTTTAGCGTTTATATTTTGAAAGACATGGTTGATTGTTGATATGCTTGAGTATTTAAGTTGTCATCTCAAAACTAGACTATTGCTTTGAACAATATAAAAGTCCAAATGTCCATGCTATAAAGAAAAGAAATATGAGATGACATGTTAGGCAGCATTACACATCAAAAAATCTGTTTTTATCACTTACCTACTCGAGGACGAGCAGGAGTTAAGATTGGGGATGCTGATACGTCTCCAACGTATCTATAATTTTTTATTGTTCCATGCTGTTATATTATCAATCTTGGATGTTTTATAATCATTTTATAGTCATTTTATATCATTTTTTGGTACTAACCTATTGACATAGTGCCAAGTGCCAGTTGCTGTTTTCTGCATGTTTTTTACATTGCAAGAAATCAATACCAAATGGATTCCAAATGCAACAAAACTTCACGGAGATTTTTTATGGACCAGAAGACACAGAATGGGCCAAGGCAGTGCCTGGGGGTGCTCCGAGGGGAGCACAACCCACCAGGGCGCGCCAGGAGGCCCAGGCGCGCCCTGGTGGGTTGTGCCAACCTCGGGTGCCCCTCAGACCGCCTCTTTGCTCTATAAATACCCCAATATGCCAGAAACCCTAGGGGAGTCGACAAAAATCAATTCCAGCCGCCGCAGAGTCCAGAATCACCAGATCCAATCTAGACACCATCACAGAGGGGTTCACCACTTCCATTGGTGCCTCTCCGATGATGCGTGAGTAGTTATTTGTAGACCTTCGGGTCTGTAGTTAGTAGCTAGATGGCTTCCTCTCTCTCGTTTGATTCTCAATACAGTGGTCTCTTGGAGATCGATATGATGTAACTCTTTTTGCGGCGTGTTTGCTGGGATCGGATGAACTTTGAGTTTATGATCAGATCTATCTTTTTATATCCATGAAAGTTATTTGAGTTTCTTTGATCTCTTTTATGCGTGATTTCTTATAGCCTCGTATTTCCTCTCCGATATTTGGGTTTTGTTTGGCCAACTTGATCTATTTATCTTGCAATGGGAAGAGGTGCTTTGTAGTGGGTTCGATCTTACGGTGCTTGATCCCAGTGACAGAAGGGGAACCGACACGTATGTATTATTTCTACTAAGGATAAAACGATGGGGTCTATCTCTACATAGATAGATCTTGTCTACATCATGTCATCATTCTTATTGCGTTACTCCATTTCCCCATGAACATAATACACTAGATGCATGCTGGATAGCGGTCGTTGTGTGGAGTAATAGTAGTAGATGCAGGAAGGAGTCGGCATACTAATCTTGGACGTGGTGCCTATGCAATGATCATTTCCTGGATATCGTCATGATAATTTGAAGTTTTATCAATTGCCAACAGTAATTTGTTTACCCACCGTTTGCTATTTTTCTTGAGAGAAACCACTAGTGAAACCTACGGCCCCCGGGTCTCTTTCTCATATTTTTTGCCTTTATGATCTATTTTCCTTTTCTTTTATTTTCAGATCTATTAAACCAAAAATACAAAAATACCTTGCTGCGTTTTATTCTTATTTATTTTATTTGGCGTTCGATCTATCAATCTACAACTATTTATCTCACGTCCATTTGCCTATCTTGAGGCGCCGCTACCCGAAAGGGATTGACAACCCCTTTTACACGTCGGGTTGCGAGTAGGTGTTATTTGTGTGCAGGTGCTTGATACGTCTCCAACGTATCTATACTTTTTTATTGTTCCATGCTATTATATTATCCATCTAGGATGTTTTATATCCATTTATATGCTATTTTATATGATTTTTGGGACTAACCTATTAACCTAGAGCCTAGTGCCAGTTTCTGTTTTTTCCTTGTTTTTGAGTTTTACAGAAAAGGAATACCAAACGGAGTCCAATTGACCTACCATTTTTTGTGGATTTTTTATGGACCAAACGAAGCCCCCAAAGTAAAAGAGTTGGGCCAAAAGAGTCCCGAGCCATCCACGAGGGTGGAGGGCGCACCCTACCCCCTGGAATCGCCCCCTGCCTCGTCGATGACTCGGAGACCCCCCTGACGTGAGACCGACGCCAAAAATTCCTATAAATACAGAAACCCCTGAAAAGAAACCTAGATCGGGAGTTCCGCCGCCGCAAGCCTCTGTAGCCACCAAAAACCAATCGGGACCCTGTTCCGGCACCCTCCGGAGGGGGGAATCATCACCGGTGGCCATCTTCATCATCCCGACGCTCTCCATGACGAGGAGGGAGTAGTTCACCCTCGGGGCTGAGGGTATGTACCAGTAGCTATGTGTTTGATCTCTCTCTCTCTCGTGTTCTTGATATGGCACGATCTTGATGTACCAGTAGCTTTGCTATTATAGTTGGATCTTATGATGTTTCTCCCCCTCTATCTCCTTGTGATGAATTTAGTTTTCCCTTTGAAGTTATCTTATCGGATTGAGTCTTTAAGGATTTGAGAACACTTGATGTATGTCTTGCATGTGCTTATCTGTGGTGACAATGGGATATTCACGTGATCCACTTGATGCATGTTTTGGTGATAAACTCGCGAGTTCTGTGACCTTGTGAACTTATGCATAGGGGTTGGCACACTTTTTCGTCTTGACTCTCCGGTAGAAACTTTGGGGCACTCTTTGAAGTTCTTTGTGTTGGTTGAATAGATGAATCTGAGATTGTGTGATGCATATCGTATAATCATACCCGCGGATACTTGAGGTGACATTGGAGTATCTAGGTGACATTAGGGTTTTGGTTGATTTGTGTCTTAAGGTGTTATTCTAGTATGAACTCTAGGATAGATCGAATGGAAAGAACAGCTTCGTGTTATTTTACTACGGACTCTTGAATAGATCGACCAGAAATGATAACTTTGAGGTGGTTTCGTACCCTACAATAATCTCTTCATTTGTTCTCCGCTATTAGTGACTTTGGAGTGACTCTTTGTTGCATGTTGAGGGATAGTTATATGATCCAATTATGTTATTATTGTTGAGAGAACTTGCACTAGTGAAAGTATGAACCCTAGGCCTTGTTTCCTAGCATTGCAATACCGTTTATGCTCATTTTTATTATTAGTTACCTTGCTATTTTTATATTTTCAGATTACAAAACCTATATCTACCATCCATATTGCACTTGTATCACCATCTCTTCGCCGAACTAGTGCACCTATACAATTTACTATTGTATTGGGTGTGTTGGGGGACACAAGAGACTCTTTGTTATTTGGTTGCAGGGTTGTTTGAGAGAGACCATCTTCATCCTATGCCTCCCACGGATTGATAAACCTTAGGTCATCCACTTGAGGGAAATTTGCTACTGTCCTACAAACCTCTGCACTTGGAGGCCCAACAACGTCTACAAGAAGAAGGTTGTGTAGTAGACATCATGCTGTTTTCTGTCGACGTTGCCGGGGAGGCTAGGTAAGTGGAACTAACACCCCGTCAACTAAGCTCTTTTCTGGCGCCGTTGCTGGGGAGGTGAGTGCTTGAAGGTATATCTTTAGATCTTGCAATCGAATCTTTTAGTTTCATGTTTTATCACTAGTTTAGTTTATAAAAGAAAACTACAAAAAAATGGAATTGAGGGTGCCTCATATGCTTCATTTTTTTAATATCTTTCGTGAAAATGATGGAAAGGAAAATTGTGCTCAAGTGTTAGAAGAAGAATGCATTAAAATGTTTGGCACTAAATATTTGAATGATGTTGTTAGTATGAATTCCTTGAAAATCAATGATGCTAATGATATGCAAAGCCACAAGCTTGGGGATGCTATGTTTGATGAAGATGATATTTTTAGTCCCCCAAGTTTTGATGAGCAAATTTATTATGATGATAGCATGCCTCCTTTTTATGATGAGTATGTTGATGAAAGTGGTTTCGGAGAGGTCGTGACTTTATTTAGTGATGAATCCACTATTTCGGAAGAGGTTCCAATTGATTATGAGAACAAAGTTGCTATCTATGATGATTATTGTGATGACATGTATGCTATAAAGAACAATGATAACCATGAAACTTGTCATCTTGATTTTAATTTTTGGATTATGCCTCACATGATAGTTATTTTGTTGAGTTTGCTCCCACTACTATTCATGAGAAGAAATTTGCTTATGTGGAGAGTAATAAAAATTCTATGCTTGTAGATCATGAAAAGAATGCTTTATGTGATGGTTATATTGTTGAATTCATTCATGATGCTACTGAAAATTATTATGAGGGAGGAATATATGCTTGTAGGAATTGCAATAATATCAAGTTTCCTCTCTATGTGCTTAAAATCTTGAAGTTATGCTTGTTTTGCTTTCCTATGCTAGTTCATTCTTGTTCCCATAAATTGTTTGCTCACAAAATACCTATGCATAGGAAGTGGATTAGACTTAAATGTGCTAGTCATATTCTTCATGATGCTCTCTTTATGTTTCAATTCTTATCTTTTATGTGAGCATCATTGAAATCATCATGCCTAGCTAGGGGCGTTAAACGTTACCACTTGTTGGGAGGCAACCCAATTTTATTTTTGTTCTGTGCCTTTTGCTCCTGTTTAGTAATAAATAATCTATCTAGCCTCTGGTTAGATGTGTTTTTATGTTTTAGTTAGTGTTTGTGCCAAGTAGAACCTTTGGGAAGACTTGGGTGAAGTCTTTGCGATCTTGCTGTAAAAAACAGAAACATTTGCGCTCACGAGATTAGCTGACATTTTTACTGGAGAGTTCTTTTAGGTTGATTATTTTTGCAGATGATTAATATACAAATTAATCATGTCCACCAATTTATTTCAGAATTTTTGGAGTTCCAGAAGTATTCGAAAAAACGGATTACTACAGACTCTTCTGTTTTTGACAGATTCTGTTTTCTATGTGTTGTTTGCTTATTTTGATGAATCTATGAGTAGTATCAGAGGGTATGAACCATAGAGAAGTTGGAATACAGTAGATATTACACCAATATGAATTTATAATGAGTTCACAACAGTACCAAAAGTGGTGATTTTAATTCCTTATACTAACGGAGCTTACGAGTTTTCTGTTGAGTTTTGTGTTGTGAAGTTTTCAAGTTTTGGGTAAAGATTCGATGGAAAATGGAATAAGGAGTGGCAAGAGCCTAAGCTTGGGGATGCCCAAGGCACCCCAAGGTAATATTCAAGAACAACCAAGGGCCTAAGCTTGGGGATGCCCCGGAAGGCATCCCCTCTTTTGTCTTCGTTCATCGGTATTCTTACTTTGAGCTATATTTTTATTCCCCACATGATATGTGTTTTTCTTGGAGCATCATTTTACTTTATTTTGTTTTTCTTGCTGTTTGAATAAAATACCAAGATCTGAAATTCTTAAATGTTAGAGAGTCTTCACATAGTTACATAATTATTCGACTACTCATTGATCTTCACTTATATCTTTCGGAGTAGTTTGTCGTTTGCTCTAGTGCTTAACTTATATCTTTTAGAGAACGACGGTGGTTTTATTTTGAAGAAATTAATGAACTCTCATGCTCCACTTATATTATTTTGAGAGTCTTTTAGAACATCATGGTAATTTTCTTTGGTTGTGAATTTAGTCCTAATATGATAGGCATCCAAGAGGGATATAATAAAAACTTCCATATAAAGTGCATTGAATACTATGTGAAGTTTGATTCCTTATGATTGTTTTGAGATATGAGGATGGTGATATTAGAGTCATGCTAGTGAGTAGTTGTGAATTGGAGAGATACTTGTGTTAAAGTTTGTGATTCCCGTAGCATGCACGTATGGTGAACCGTTATGTGATGAAGTCGGAGCATGATTTATTTTTTGATTGTCTTCCTTATGAGTGGCGGTCGGGGACGAGCGATGGTCTTTTCCTACCAATCTACCCACCTATGAGCATGCACGTAGTACTTTGTTTTGATAACTAATAGATTTTTGTAATAAGTATGTCAGTTCTTTATGACTAATGTTGAGTCCATGGATTATACGCACTCTCACCCTTCCACCATCGCTAGCCTCTCTTGTGCCGCACAACTTTCGCCGGTACCATACACCCACCATATACCTTCCTCAAAACAGCCACCATACCTACCTATTATGGCATTTCCATAGCCATTCCGAGATATATTGCCATGCAACTTTCCACTGTTCCGTCTATTATGACATGCTTCATCATTGTCATATTGCTTTGCATGATCATGTAGTTGACATCGTATTTGTGGCAAAGCCACCTTCATAATTCTTTCATACATGTCACTCTTGATTCATTGCACATCCCGGTACACCACCGGAGGCATTCATATAGAGTCATATTTTGTTCTAAGTATCGAGTTGTAATTCTTGAGTTGTAAGTAAATAAAAGTGTGATGATCATCATTATTAGAGCATTGTCCCAGTGAGGAAAGGATGATGGAGACTATGATTCCCCCACAAGTTGGGATGAGACTCCGGACGAAAAAAAAGAGGAAAAAAAGAGAGGGCCCCAAAAAAACAAAAAAATGAGAGAAAAAGAGAGAAGGGGCAATGCTACTATCCTTTTACCACACTTGTGCTTCAAAGTAGCACCATGATCTTCATGATAGAGAGTTTCTTATTTTGTCACTTTCATATACTAGCGGGAATTTTTCATTATAGAACTTGGCTTGTATATTCCAATGATGGGCTTCCTCAAAATGCCCTAGGTCTTCGTGAGCAAGCAAGTTGGATGCACACCCACTTAGTTTCTTTTTGAGCTTTCATATACTTATAGCTCTAGTGCATCCGTTGCATGGCAATCCCTACTCACTCACATTAATATCTATTGATGGGCATCTCCATAGCCCGTTGATACGCCTAGTTGATGTGAGACTATCCTCTCTTTTTGTCTTCTCCACAACCACCTTCTATTCCACCTATAGTGCTATGTCCATGGCTCACGCTCATGTATTGCGTGAAAGTTGAAAAGGTTTGAGAACATCAAAAGTATGAAACAATTGCTTGGCTTATCATCGGGGTTGTGCATGATTAAATACTTTGTGTGATGAAGATAGAGCATAGCCAGACTATATGATTTTGTAGGGATAGCTTTCTTTGGCCATGTTATTTTGAGAAGACATGATTGCTTTGTTAGTATGCTTGAAGTATTATTGTTTTTATGTCAATATTAAACTATTTTTTTGAATCTTATGGATCTGAATATTCTTGCCACAATAGAGAAGATTAGATTGATGAATATGTTAGGTAGCATTCCACATCAAAAATTCTGTTTTTATCATTTACCTACTCCAGGGCGAGCAGGAATTAAGCTTGGGGATGCTTGATACGTCTCCAATGTATCTATAATTATTGATTGTTCCATGCTATTATATTATCCATCTAGGATGTTTTATATGCTATTTTATATGATTTTTGGGACTAACCTATTAACCTAGAGCCCAGTGCCAGTTTCTGTTTTTTCCTTGTTTTTGAGTTTTACAGAAAAGGAATACCAAACGGAGTCCAATTGACCTGCCAATTTTTGTGGATTTTTTATGGACCAAACGAAGCCCCCGAAGTAAAGAGTTGGGCCAGAAGAGTCCCGAGCCATCCACGAGGGTGGGGGCGCGCCCTACCCCCTGGGAGCGCACCCCTGCCTCGTGGATGACTCAAAGACCCCCCTGACGTGAGACCGACGCCAAAAATTCCCATAAATACAGAAACCCCCGAAAAGGAACCTAGATCGGGAGTTCCGCTGCCGCAAGCCTCTTTAGCCACCAAAAACCAATCTGGACCTGTTCCGGCACCCCGCCGGAGGGGGGAATCATCACCGGTGGCCATCTTCATCATCCCGGTGCTCTCCATTACGAGGAGGGAGTAGTTCACCCTCGGGCTGAGGGTATGTACCAGTAGCTATGTGTTTGATCTCTCTCTCGTGTTCTCGATATGGCACGATCTTGATGTACTGCGAGCTTTGCTATTATAGTTGGATCTTATGATGTTTCTCCCCATCTATCTCCTTGTGATGAATTGAGTTTTCCCTTTGAAGTTATCTTATCGGATTGAGTCTTTAAGGATTTGAGAACACTTGATGTATGTCTAGCATGTGCTTATCTGTGGTGACAATGGGATATTCACGTGATCCACTTGATGTATGTTTTGGTGATCAACTTGCGAGTTCTGTGACCTTGTGAACTTATATATAGGGGTTGGCACACGTTTTCGTCTTGACTCTCCGGTAGAAACTTTGGGGCACTCTTTGAAGTTCTTTGTGTTGGTTGAATAGATGAATCTGAGATTGTGTGATGCATATCGTATAATCATACCCGCGGATACTTGAGGTGACATTAGAGTATCTAGGTGACATTTGGGTTTTGGTTGATTTGTGTCTTAAGGTGTTATTCTAGTATGAACTCTAGGATAGATCAAATGTAAAGAATAGCTTCGTGTTATTTTACTACGGACTCTTGAATAGATCGATCAGAAAGGATAACTTTGAGGTGGTTTCGTACCCTACAATAATCTCTTCGTTTGTCCTCCGCTATTAGTGACTTTGGAGTGACTCTTTGTTGCATGTTGAGGGATAGTTATATGATCCAATTATGTTATTATTGTTGAGAGAACTTGCACTAGTGAAAGTTTGAACCCTAGGCCTTGTTTCCTAGCATTGCAATACCGTTTACGCTCACTTTTATTATTAGTTACCTTGCTGTTTTTATATTTTCATATTACAAAAACCTATATCTACCATCCATATTTCACTTGTATCACCATCTCTTCGCCGAACTAGTGCACCTATACAATTTACCATTGTATTGGGTGTGTTGGGGACACAAGAGACTCTTTGTTATTTGGTTGCAGGGTTGTTTGAGAGAGACCATCTTCATCCTACGCCTCCCACGGATTGATAAACCTCAGGTCATCCACCTGAGGGAAATTTGCTACTGTCCTACAAACCTCTGTAATTGGAGGCCCAACAATGTCTACAAGAAGAAGGTTGTGTAGTAGACATCAGTGTTGTTTACATTGTGTTGCTTGGTTCTCCTACTGGTTCGATAACCTTGGTCTCATAAATGAGGGAAATACCCACCGCCGCTGTGCTGCATCATCCCTTCCTCTTTGGGGAAATACCGACGTAGCTTCAAGCCACATCAGTGTTCCAGGTGGCGTGAGTTGCGAAACTATTCCACATTGTTTCAAATGAAGACCAAACTCGTAACTCAAATATTCACCTCCACGATCTGATCGTAGAAACTTTATTTTCTTGTTACGATGATTTTCCACTTCACTATGAAATTCTTTGAACTTTTCAAATGTTTCAGACTTATGTTTTATTAAGTAGATATACCCATATCTACTCAAATCATCTGTGAAGGTTAGAAAATAACGATACCCGCCGCGAGCCTCAACACTAATCGGACCGCATTCATCAGTATGTATGATTTCCAATAGGAAACTAAAAGATTCTATTGCAAGATCTAAAGATAGACCTTCAAGCACTCACCTCCCCGGCAACGGCGCCAGAACTAGCTTGATGTCTACTACGCAACCTTCTTCTTGTAGACGTTGTTGGGCCTCCAAGTGCAGAGGTTTGTAGGACAATAGCAAATTTCCCTCAAGTGGATGACCTAAGGTTTATCAATCCGTGGGAGGCGTAGGATGAAGATGGTAACTCTCAAACAAGCCTGCAACCAAATAACAAAGAGTCTCTTGTGTCCCCAACACACCCAATACAATGGTAAATTGTATAGGTGCACTAGTTCGGCGAAGAGATGGTGATACAAGTGCAATATGGATGGTAGATATAGGTTTTTGTAATCTGAAAATATAAAAACAGCAAGGTAACTAATGATAAAGTGAGCGTAAACGGTATTGCAATGCTAGGAAACAAGGCCTAGGGTTCATACTTTCACTAGTGCAAGTTCTCTCAACAATAATAACATAATTGGATCATATAACTATCCCTCAACATGCAACAAAGAGTCACTCCAAAGTCACTAATAGCGGAGAACAAACGAAGAGATTATTGTAGGGTATGAAACCACCTCAAAGTTATCTTTTCTGATCGATCTATTCAAGAGTCCGTAGTAAAATAACACGAAGCTATTTTTCCATTTGATCTATCCTAGAGTTCGTACTAGAATAACACGTTAAGACACAAATAAACCAAAACCCTAATGTCACCTAGATACTCCAATGTCACCTTAAGTATCCGTGGGTATGATTATACGATATGCATCACACAATCTCAGATTCATCTACTCAACCAACACAAAGAACTTCAAAGAGTGCCCCAAAGTTTCTACCGGAGAGTCAGGACGAAAACGTGTGCCAACCCCTATGCATAAGTTCACAAGGTAAATGAACCGCAAGTTGATCACCAAAACATACATCAAGTAGATCACGTGAATATCCCATTGTCACCACAGATAAGCACATGCAAGACATACATCAAGTGTTCTCAAATCCTTAAAGACTCAATTCGATAAGATAACTTCAAAGGGAAAACTCAATCCATTACAAGAGAGTAGATGGGGAGAAACATCATAAGATCCAACTATAATAGCAAAGATCGCGATACATCAAGATCCTGCCAAATCAATAACACGAGAGAGAGAGAGAGATCAAACACATAGCTACTGGTATGTACCCTCAGCCCTGAGGGTGAACTACTCCCTCCTCGTCATGGAGAGCGTCGGGATGATGAAGATGGCCATCGGTGAGGGATCCCCCCCTCCGACAGGGTGCCAGAACAAGGTCCCGATTGGTTTTTGGTGGCTATAGAGGCTTGCGGCGGCGGAACTCCCGATCAAGGTTATGTTCTAGAAGTTTTGGTATATATAAGAGGTGTTGGCGTCGGCAACAAGTCAGGGGGGTCCCTGAGGTGGCCATGAGGTAGGGGGGCGCGCCCAGGGGGGTAGGGCGCGCCCCCACCCTCGTGGGTGCCTCGGAACTCTTGAGGCCCATCTCCGATACTCCGTGGGCTTCTTCTGTCTCTTATTATTTTATTATTAAATATTAAATAAATGATAGAGCTATTATTTTTTCTAGAGATTCTAGAGAAAGCGAGACAAAGTGAAACGAGAAAGTTTTTTTATATAAGAATTAGACTACATACGTCCAAAAATAATCTCCGTGAATTTTCAGGTCAATTGGACTCCGTTTGGTTTTCCTTTTCTGCGATACTCAAAAACAAGGAAAAAACAGAAACTGGCACTGGGCTCTGTAATCTCTGTCCAAGGTAGGAGATGAACTCAGGCGGGCACACACACAGCACACAAGAACACACAGAGCTTTTGGTGGCAACGCACTTCTGCCTCTTTTCTCTTGTTCTTTTTGCTTAGCAACAAACTCAGGTGATTACAAGTCCTTAAGTACCCGGACTAACCACAACACACACGCACGCACCCACTAAGCACACTTTTGCATCCAGCCACGGTCAAGCCACATACATCGGCTGAACCATGACTGGCTCCACTAGCCGGTAGAAACGGCAACTGATAACCACCTCTCTGGCCGCTCAGTTTCGGCCGATCTCCACGCACTTGGAGACGCAACACTGGTGATTATCAGGTCCACAACTAAGCCATTCTAACAACTAATCTTATCCATGCAGTACGTGCATGCTACTCATCTAACGGACGCCCACACATGCATCCACTTTCTTCTAAGACTGACTCAAAATTAAACATGATCTAACTAATCATCTCTACACTTAGCACTAATAACAAGATTGGTTCCAACAATCACCTTCCTAATCTTGTTATCACTTATTCCTCTCTTGAAACTCATAGCGTCGATGTCGTCGGTGCAACACGTAGACGGCCGCCAATGCCATCTTGTCACGCCGATTACAGCCGCCGCCACTGGCTTCAATGAGAACCATACCCTCCTACGCCTTCACCGCGAGTGTGTGCCGCGACAAGCTCGCTGCCTCATGTTCGCCACCGGTGCAGCAACTCCCCGATGACTCGCCTCCATGTTGTCGCCGATGACGCGCCTTGTCGACAACTCCGACATGGAACTCCTCGTGGCAATGGCCTCCGCCCCATGGCCATCACCTCCTTGCCGCCGGTGCCGCAACTTACCGGACAGCATACCTTTCTCCATCACTCGTGACGCAACTCGACGACGATGAAGAACCGGACCTCGACACACGAGGCCCTCGCGGCAAGCGTGCCGCCTTGAACTCTGCCCTTGCCATATGGGCGAGGTTGAGCCCCTCCGGTGACCCGACGAGCACGGCGGAGTGGGCGAACCTTCTCCGACCATGGCTCTGAATACCAAGTGTAATCTCTGTCCAAGGTAGGAAATGAACTCAGGCGGGCACACACACAGCACACAAGAACACACAGAGCTTTTGGTGGCAACGCACTTCTGCCTCTTTTCTCTTGTTCTTTTTGCTTAGCAACAAACTCAGGTGATTACAAGTCCTTAAGTACCCGGACTAACCACAACACACACGCACGCACCCACTAAGCACACTTTTGCATCCAGCCACGGTCAAGCCACATACATCGGCTGAACCATGACTGGCTCCACTAGCCGGTAGAAACGGCAACTGATAACCACCTCTCTGGCCGCTCAGTTTCGGCCGATCTCCACGCACTTGGAGACGCAACACTGGTGATTATCAGGTCCACAACTAAGCCATTCTAACAACTAATCTTATCCATGCAGTACGTGCATGCTACTCATCTAACGGACGCCCACACATGCATCCACTTTCTTCTAAGACTGACTCAAAATTAAACATGATCTAATTAATCATCTCTACACTTAGCACTAATAACAAGATTAGTTCCAACAGGCTCTAGGTTAATAGGTTAGTCCCAAAAATTATATAAAATAGCATATAAATGCATATAAGACATACTAGATGGATAATATAATAGCATGGAACAATAAAAAATTATAGATACCTTGGAGACGTATCAAGCATCCCCAAGCTTAATTCCTGCTCGTCCTCGAGTAGGTAAATGATAAAAACAGAATTTTTGATGTGGAATGCTACCTAACATATTTATCAATGTAATATTCTTTATTGTGGCAAGAATATTCAGATCCACAAGATTCAAGACAAAAGTTTAATATTGACATAAAAATAATAATACTTCAAGCATACTAACCAAGCAATTATGTCTTATCAAAATAACATGGCCAAAGAAAGCTCATCCCTACAAAATCATATAGTTTGGCCATGCTCCATCTTCATGACACAAAATGCTCTCATCATGCACAACCCCGATGACAAGCCAAGCAATTGTTTCATACTTTAGTATTTTCAAAAAAATTCAACTTTCACGCAATACATGAGCGTGAGCCATGGACATAGCACTATGGGTGGAATAGAATATAATGATGGGGGTTGTGTGGAGAAGACAAAAAGTGAAAAAGTCTCACATCGATGCGGCTAATCAACGGGATATGGAGATGCCCATCAATTGATGTCAATGCGAAGAGTGGGGATTGCCATGCAACGGATGCACTAGTGCTATAAATGTATGAAATCTCAACAAAAGAAACTAAGTGGGTGTGCATCCAACTTGCTTGCTCACGAAGACCTAGGGCATTTGAGGAAGCCCATTGTTGGAATATACAAGCCAAGTTCTATAATGAAAAATTCCCACTAGTATATGAAAGTGACAAAATAAGAGACTCCCTATCATGAAGATCATGGTGCTACTTTGAAGCACAAGTGTGGAAAAAGGATAGTAGCATTGTCCCCTTTTTTCTTTTCCTTTTTTTATTTGGCCTTTTTTATATAAATTTATATTTGACCTTTCTTCCTTTTTTATTTTTTTGGGACAATGCTCTATTAATGATGGTCATCACACTTCTATTTATTTACAACTCAAAGATTACAACTCGATACTAGAACAAAGTATGACTCTATATGAATGCCTTCGGCGGTGTACCGGGATGGGCGATGAAACAAGAGTGACATGTATGAAAATATGCATGGTGGCTTTGCCACAAATACGATGTCAACTACATGATCATGCAAGGCAATATGACAATGATGAAGCTTGTCATGATAAACGGAACGGTGGAAAGTTGCATGGCAATATATCTCGGAATGGCTATGGAAATGCCATAATAGGTAGTTATGATGGCTGTTTTGAGGAAGATATAAGGAGGTTTGTGTGTGATAGAGCGTATCATATCACGGGGGTTGGATGCACCGGCGAAGTTTGCACCAACTCTCAAGGTGAGAAAGGGCAATGCACGGTACCGAAGAGGCTAGCAATGATGAAAAGGTGAGCGTGTGTATAATCCATGGACTCAACATTAGTCATAAAGAACTCACATACTTATTGCAAAAATCTACAAATCATCAAAACCAAGCACTACGCGCATGCTCCTAGGATGATAGATTTGTAGGAAAAGACCATCACTCGCCCCGACCGCCACTCATAGGAAGACAATCAAAGAAACACCTCATGCTTCAAATTTGTCACACAACGGTTACCATACGTGCATGCTACGGGACTTGCAAACCTCAACACAAGTATTTCTCAATTTCACAACTACTCAACTAGCATGACTCTAATATCGGCATCTTCATATCTAAAAACAATCACAAGGAATCAAACTTCTCATAGTATTCAATGCACTTTATATGAAAGTTTTTATATACCCATCTTGGATGCCCATCATATTAGGACTAATTTTATAACCAAAGAAAATTACCATGCTTGTCGTGGAATTGACACGGCAGATGTCCTCGAACTAGGACTTAGTCGTGGAGCCATCGCAACTAGGAAGCTTGAAGGGGTTAAGTGGGACAAGGAACACGAGGGTTTATACTGGTTCGGCCCCTTACGGTGAAGGTAAAAGCCTACGTCCAGTTTGAGGTGGTATTGATTAGGGTTTCGATGACCAGGGAGCTTAACTGCTATGCCTGGCTCTCGATGAGATCTTACTTCTCCCTAAACCGCTGCCGGGTCGTCCCTTTATATAGGGAGGCTGACGCCCAGCAGCTCTCAGAGTCCCGGCCGGCTCATAAGAGTGTCCGGCTCGGATTCTCAACTATTCTTTCCTTACACTACAAGTTCTACCATAATAATGACTGTAACTACGGGCTTTAAGCCATATCCGGGTCTTAAGCCCATCTTTGGCCCACCGTCTTTAAGCTTAGCGCTGGGCTTCTGGCAATGACCTTTATGAGTAACCCGGCCCCTCCTGGCGGGTGACTCTAAGGTCTATATCCTCAACATTAGGCCCCAGATTGATTTGAGCCGGCTCATGTCAATCTTCAATCCTTTCGACAGAAAATCTCCGGCTTACAATTGTGTGAAGGCCATAACCCGGCGTGACGTCATCCTCTGGACTCCGGGTAATCCGCCGTGACGTCATCTTCCATTAAGCCCGTTTTTTACGCCGCCAGATCCGCAACGGATCTTATCTTTACTGTCATCCCGAAAATCGAGGCGTTTCGTGGGGAGATAACCACGCCGTGGTCTCCTTGATTCTCGCGCCCACTTATGAGCTCGCCCTTATAAATAGGCCGGCCCGACGGGCCTTCAGCCACTCTTCTTCCTCCTCGCGCCACTGTTCCTCTGCTCGAGCTCGAACTCCGCCGCCGCCGCCGCGCCCCCGGTCTTCATCAACCTTGGCCGCTGCATCACCCTGACTCGGTCCAGACAAACGGCGGCGACCCCCGCACCTCTTCAGCACCGGTAAGTCCTCACTACCCCGTAGAACAGATCTGCAGTAGCATCCGTGTTCTTCGTGTTCTTCGCCGTCGCCCACGACCCCTTGGTAGTTTTCATTTTTACTGCCCGTTTTTGATCGTAGCCTTGTATAGAACCAATGCGGTAACTGTTTAGCACCCATTTCACATGCAAGCAGCCCTCTTTTTACTGCATAAGAGCCTTGTTCAATCCCAAGAACTTCTCCTGCATCTGTTTTTAGGTCTAGAAACTTTCTTTTCGACCGATTATTTTGATCCAAATTATTTACTGCCATGCGTGAAACCTGTTTTCACCACACTTAGTAAAAAACTGCACTTGTTGAGTCAAGGCGGTTTACAATTCCAGCTTAAAGAAAACCGCGCCCCGTAGAATCTTCCGACTCAAAGGAAACCATGCGCCATAGAATTTTCCGTCTCATCTGTGATAAGGCCATAGACAAATTGAATTACTCTTGACATCTTTTGTGCAGCTTATATAACTCAATGTACTCAGATATATATCATTAGGCCCCTCCATGAGCCGCCACCTTAAACCTTGACTTGTAAGTCTCCTCCGGCTCATGATTAAACCGGACATTTTTCCCTGTATCATAGGCTTCCGACTTTCACCATGCCTCCCAAAGCTCCCAAAGCACCCATCACTTGCAACTGGATGAGGTCCAACGTCACCGACGAGACCCTGACGGACTTCATGAAGTCGGGTTACCTGCCCAAGAAGGACGTCATGTCCTACCGTGCCCCTGACCCGTCAGAGGAGAGACCACAACCAAAAGACGGGGAGGTGGTTATTTTTGCGGATCACATGAGCCGGGGCTTCGCACCGCCCGGCTCAAAGTTTTTCAGAGACGTTCTGAATTTCTTCGATCTGCGGCCTCAGGACATAGGACCCAACTCAGTGTCCAATATCTGCAACTTCCAAGTGTTCTGTGAGGTCTATCTTGGAGAGGAGCCCAGTCTGCTGCTCTTCAGAGAGCTCTTCTACCTGAACCGGCAGAATGAGTGCGCCAATGGGCCAAGCTTGGAGCTCGGTGGCATCTCCATCCAGCGGCGGAGGGACTTCCTTTTCCCTTACGCAGAACCGCCAAGCCACCCCAAAGACTGGAATCTGACGTGGTTCTACTGCCAAGACACGTCGCCGGCTGATGAGAGCCCGCTGCCCGGCTTTCGCCCTTCACGTCTGGAACCAACTCACCCTCTGTCTGACAAGTTAACTCAGGCAGAGCGCCAACCTCTGCTCTCCACCATCAACAAGATCAAGGCTCTCATGGGCAATGGTCTCAACGGAATCGATCTGGTCCGGGTCTGGATCTCCTGGCGGGTGATCCCATTGAGCCGCCGCCCCGGCTTAATGTGCGAGTATACGGGCCGAAAGGATGACCCCTAGAGACACAGCCGCAACGATCTTCCTGAAGATGTTGTAGAGGATATGACCAAGGCTCTCTTGAACGAGAGCCTGGCAGACTGCGGGAGGACCGGGTTAGCCCCCTTCTGCAAGACCAACCCAGCCCCAGCGGTAAGCCACTGATTTAAACATTTTATCTTTGTCTACAGATAACCTTCATCTGAATCTTTAAGAAATCACCATTGTATTTTTCAGGCTGATGACAAGTTCTGGCGGGTCAAATATGACCACGAAGCGGCCAAGAAGGCCAGAAAGGCGAAGAAAGCCGCCAAGAAAGCCGCTCCCCGTAAGAAGGGAAGTAGGCCTACTGCTTCGGAGCTGATGCAACTAAGCGACAGCTCCGAGTCAGAGGTAACCCCTGAACCTGTAAACTCTTGATTATGTTTATTGTTTATTTCTGTCCAGCTTACCAACACTTGTTCATCAACAGGATGACACCGGAGCCAGTAACCCGGTGGTTGAAGAGGTAAAGATACTTTCCTCTGACTCGGAGCCCTTGCCAAGGCTGAAAATCCGAAGGGTAACCCGGAAAGTAAGCTTTTCACATCCTTTAGCTTATCAAGATCCTCAATTTATTTTGAAGCGGCAGACTCATGAGAGCCGGCGGCACACCCGGACCAACAAGGACGCCGACCTCTCTTCCGGCTTACCGGACGCGTCGAGGAAGCGCCGGACCGAGGTGATCTCAAATTTGTACCCTTTTCATCCTTTGGCGGGTGTTATACGCCAACCGCTCAAATCTTCTGACTCAAATTATCAGGAAACTTCCCCCTCTTCTGGCGACTCTATGCAGTCAAGCCTGCCGGCTTTCAAGACCGTGCCCGGGTAATGATGACCATCTCATGTTGTACTTGTCTTTACTTACACTATTGTGCTTAACCTTTCTATCTTTTCAGTGCCCAGGCCAAGCTTACCAAGAGGACGAAGAAGACTAAGCCGGTCGAAGAGCCGGACTTGCCTGAGCCTGAGGCAGCCGCTCAAGAACCACCAGCTGCCCCTGCTCTTGAGGCCGCTGCTCCAACCACCAAGCCCGTAACAGAAGCTGCAGTTAACCCGGAGGCCTCCAGCTCGGCTCAACCAGCAGACGACCCGGACGTGGTAATCACCCGGACGGAGTTTGTTGAGCCGGGTAGACCTACTGCGCTGGCCAAGTGCTCCGCCAAAGGGGAGCTGCTAGAGTCCCGCCGGGTTAACCTGGACCTCACTGATTACGCCAATTTGAACATTGGAGAGATCGTCTCCGGCTTCGCCAGCCAAGTGCACAAGAGCCGGGACGCAGAGATTGCCATGGTGAACCAGATCCAGCAGAAATCTGAGGTATTATTCTTCTGTCCTCTTACTTACTGTATAGTTACCTTTACCATGCTAGCCCCCAAGTCGACGACTTATGATTGAATATGTTGTAGACTTAGGTTCCGGCTTATTTCCATGAGCCGGTAGTTTGTAGATAGGAACGTTCAATATGCATTAGCCCCCAAGTGCCAAGTGTCTTTGCTTGGAAAACGCTTGGGACTTTAAATTTGCATAGTAACTGTTCATGCCATAACCCGGAAATTTATGCAGGCTGCCGGCAAGAAGTTTGAGGCGGACATCTCTGATCTCAAGAACCGGCTGAAGATGCAAGAAATGGAGACCCGGAAGGCAAATGCCAAATTTGTGTCCAGCATCGCCGCTCAAGAAAAGCTGAAGACCGAATTTGATGCTGAACGGAAAGCCTGGGCCGAAGAGAAGGCCGCGCTGGTGAACTGGGCGGAACAGGCGGAGAAGGCTTCGGCAGAGAAGACCGCCGAACTCTCCGGGTTAAAGCGCCAAGTGTCTCAGATGGTTGCTGCAATCTTCGGTAAGTCATCCGTCGGCTTTCATCCAGTTTAAAATTTTGATGCCTCATAACTCACCCTTGTCGGCGGCTTATCCTGTTCTGTGAAACAGGTCCCAGAAGTGGCAACCTCAACCAGAGTGTGGTAACCAAGCTAAAGGCCGTGTACACCCTGGTGGAGCAACTCTACACTGGGTCACAGCGTGCCTTGGCTGTGGCCCTATCCAACGAAGTGCCGACTCACCTGGCGGAGGTTCTTCGCCGGCTCGCCGTTCTGCCTCAACGTATCCAAGAGCTGCGATGGGCCTCTGCAAGAGCCAGAGCGATCGCCGCGCTGAGCCGGGCCAAGGCTTTCCTGCCCGAGTTAGACCCGGCAGACATCGCCCTCGGCTATCCAAGTCTGAAGGAAGACGGCACAGCCTTCGACCAAAAGGACTTTGCCGCCTGCGTGAAGGTCGTGCGCCCGGTGGCCACTCTCATTGGAAACGACACAGATCTGACCAAGTACCACCCGGGTTACAACGCGGAAAATCAGAGGATCCCGACCCCGCGCTATGAAGCCTCAGCTTAATCCCGCTGGCTCGTCAGCACACCTTCGCCCCGGAGATTGACCCGGCGGGGTTAATTGACGAGGAAGCTCAGTTCGAAGCTCAGAGCGGCATCGACTAGAAGTCATCAACTTTCCAGGTCTTGGGAACAGCCGAAGGAGAAGAGAGGGATGAGCCGGAGACATCAACCCAGCAGGCATCTTAACTCGGCAGGCGGCTTATAAAACAATGCTCCACCCTTTTGGACTTGATGAGTCTTGTAATAGAATAGGTTCAACACTTTAACTGTGCCATGCCATCGCGCACGTATTGAATGCTGAATCCTTATGAAAGTTGCTTCCTTATATATCTCCGGGTCATAATTGATCATTCATTGTCCTTAAGCTCAAAAATAGTTGCCTTTCATCATCCTGCATAAAGGACAAATCACAAGTCTCAAGGCGGCTTACCGCACTGAGAATCATAAGCTTTAGATATATAACCCAGAATATGAATCAAAAAAGACTAGCCCTCAATTATGTCCTCAATACAGCCGCGATAACACACTTAGCGGTCTGCAAGCATACTTCCGGTTTAGATAACCCGGGTAATAAGGTTGGTACCTTAATTCCGATTTACCTGTCTTAATAGTCAACACTGTAAATCAATGTTAAGCCGGCAAAGTGAGACCCGGCCGTATACGCTTTGAAATATTCAGAAGAAACTTGCTGTAGAGCAGAAGAACTTAGGGGCTTCCGGTTGGAATACGACCAGAGATCCGGCCCAAAGGGGTTATGCTAGGATTCGAATGCGATCATATAGCCCCCCAGTGGGTGTGGCGATGCCAATCAAGAGGGTACCGACAGCTATGCTCTCTTTGGTTCGAATACGACCCATGTTTGAATGGGAAGCCCCCAAATGACTTTAAAAATTGTTTAACGACACTGATTCGAATACGATCCACGTCGGTTCCCAAAGAGGTTAAACTATGATTCAAATATGATCAAAGAAAACTCCCCGATGAGCTCGGCACTTTGCCAATCAAATGGGTATCGACAGCTATGTTCTCTTTGGTTCGAATACGACCTATGTTTGAACAGGAAGCCCCCAAGTGACCTTATTGCCTACGGCTAGATTCGAATACGATCATAAGCCGGATCCTCCTTCAAGCTATCATGTTAATCTTGCAATGAAAACAACACGTGCACATTTGGAGGAGAAAAAAGGACAGAGGTCCTGCTTTATTGCTTATCATAATATATACATGGCTTAGAGAAATATGTACATCATGAGAGTCGGTGGCTCAAGTGTAGTAAGGCCGAAGCTGAGCTATGTTCCACGGCCGACGGGTCTCTTCCTCCGACTTACGTGAATCCTTGTGCTCCCGAATGTCAATGAGGTAATATGACCCATTGTGCAAATTCTTGCTGACCACAAAGGGCCCTTCCCAAGGCGGGGATAGCTTGTGTGCATCTGTTTGATCCTGGATGAGCCGGAGCACGAGATCGCCTTCCTGGAAGACCCGGGATTTAACCCGGCGACTATGATAGCGGCGCAGGTCTTGTTGGTAAATCGCTGAGCGGGCTGCCGCCACATCACACTGTTCGTCCAACAAGTCAAGAGCATCTTGGCGCGCCTGCTCATTATCCGCCTCAACATAAGCCGCCACTCGAGGCGAGTCATGACGGATGTCACTAGGGAGGACTGCTTCTGCCCCATAAACCATGAAGAAAGGCGTGAAACCTGTAGACATGTTAGGAGTAGTGTTGATGCTCCATAACACGGAGGGAAACTCCTCCACCCAACAACCCGGCGTCCGTTGCAAAGGGACCAAAAGCCGGGGCTTGATGCCCTTCAGAATCTCCTGATTAGCTCTCTCAGCCTGACCATTGGATTGAGGATGAGCCACCGAGGAAACATCAAGTCGGATATGCTCTCGTTGACAAAACTCCTCCATGGCGCCTTTGGATAAATTGGTGCCATTGTCAGTTATATTGCTGTGTGGAAAACCAAAGCGAAAGATCACCTTTTTCATAAACTGAACCGCCGTGGCTGCATCACACTTGCTAATTGGCTCCGCTTCAACCCACTTGGTAAATTTGTCAACTGCCACCAAAAGGTGGGTCTTCTTATCCTTGGACCTTTTAAAAGGCCCAACCATATCAAGCCCCCAGACCGCAAAGGGCCAAGTAATTGGGATCATCCTCAGCTCTTGAGCCGGCACATGAGCCCGTCGTGAGAACCTTTGTCAAAAACAGAACAGTCTGTAGTAATCTGATTTGTTCGAATACTTCTGGAAATCCAAAAATTCTAGAAAACTAGGACAACCTGGATAATTTGTATATTGATCTTCTGCAAAAATAATTAGCATTTTATCATGTTCTGGTGAATTTTAAGAATTATTTTCGTGAGCACAAAGTTTCTGTCTTTTTCAGCAAGATCAAACAACTATCACCCAAGAAGATCCTATTGGTTCTACTTGGCACAAACACTAATTAAAACATAAAACCACATCTAACCAGAGGCTAGATAGATTATTTATTACTAAACAGGAGCAAAAGGGAAAGAACAAAAATAAAATTGGGTTGCCTCCCAACAAGCGCTAACGTTTAACGCCCCTAGCTAGGCATGATGATTTCAATGATGCTCACATAAAATATAAGAATTGAAACATAAAGAGAGAATCATGAAGAATATGACTAGCACATTTAAGTCTAACCCACTTCCTATGCATATGGATTTTGTGAGCAAACAACTTATGGGAACAAGAATCAACTAGCATAGGAAGACAAAACAAGCATAACTTCAAAACTTTTAGCACATAGAGAGGAAACTTGATATTATTGCAATTCCTACAAGAATATGTTCCTCCCTCGTAATAATTTTCAGTAGCATCATGAATGAATTCAACAATATAACCATCACATAAAGCATTCTTTTCATGATCTACAAGCATAGAATTTTTATTACTCTCCACATAAGCAATTTTCTTCTCATTCGGATAGTGAGAGTATCATAAGAAACTTGAATACTATAAATTGTTTCCACATTAAAAGAGTAATATTTAGAAAAAGGGTAATCATAATCATGACAAGTTTTAATATAATCATCACTACTTTTTATAGCATAAGTGTCATCACAATACTCATCATAAGTAGGAACTTTGTTCTCATCATAATCAATTGAAACCTCTTCCAAGATAGTGGAATCATTACTAAATAAAGTCACGACCTCTCCAAATCCACTTTCATAATTGTCACAATAAGATTCAACAGCCTCCAAAATAGTGGGATCATTACTTCCTAAAGTTGACACTCTTCCAAACCCACTTTCATCAATATAACCATCATAAATAGGAGGCATGCTATCATCATAATAAATTTGCATATCAAAACATGGGAGGTTAAACATATCATCTTCATAAACACATAGCATCCCCAAGCTTGGGACAATCATTAATTGCAGCAAATAAATTCTCAAACTTGTCATTCTCGTCAAACATAGCATCCCCAAGCTTGGGCCTTTTCATATCATAAGCATAATCGCTCTCATCATTAATTGTATGGATAGGACCAATATTATAGCAACTATTATCATCACAATGAGTAGTAGGAGCAACATCATTTGGGAGGGATACCTTTTTACCTTTGCTTCTCCGTCTTTTCTTTTTCTTCTTCACATCATGTGTGGGTTTAATCCTCTTTTTGGAGCTCCTTATTAATGAGATTGGTTGAATAGAAAGCTCCTCCTTGTTACCTGATTCATCATAAGAAAGAATAGGAGGATATTGGGAAATCTCTTCCCTTTCATTAGTATTATCTTCATCTTCTATTTGTTTTCTTGTCTTTATGTAATTGGCAATATAAGGATTTCAATGCAATACACCGCACAATAAATATAAATTTCCTCTAGATCAAAATCAAGAAATTTATCAAGGACAAATTCTGGCATATCCTTAGTTATACGTTTCATTTCTTCATAACCCACAAGCAAACTAAGTTCATTATGATGCGCAAGGGAAATCAAGTCATCACAATTTTTGGACACGATACGATCATGAAACAATTTGCATTGGATATTTAAATGACCACGTTCATTGCAAAGTTCACGAGGATGACTAAGAAAATTTAAAATTTCAGCACAAACATCAAGCCTTTCTTGCAACCATTTGGTTTCTAAATACTTATGCCTCTTGCAAAATCTATCTTCCCTATTTGGTGTGTACTTGCAAACTCTATGCACTCCACAAAACTTGACATGCTTATAAGAGACATTTTCATCATGACTAGTGCAATCATCATTAGTTCTATGGATATTCAAAGAGTTCCTACTAACAACATTGCAATCATGCTCATCATTCAAAGATTTAGTGCCAAACATTTTAATGCATTCTTCTTCTAACATTTTGGCACAATTATCGGAATCCTTATTTTCATGAAAGATATTAAAAAGATGAAGCATATGAGGCACCCTCCATTCCATTTTTTTGTAGTTTTATTTTATAAACTAAACTAGTGATAAAACAAGAAACTAAAAGATTCGATTGCAAGATCTAAAGATAGACCTTCAAGCAGTCACCTCCCCGGCAATGGCGCCAGAAATTGCTTGATGTCTACTATGCAACCTTCTTCTTGTAGACGTTGTTGGGCCTCCAAGTGCAGAGGTTTGTAGGACAGTAGCAAATTTCCCTCAAGTGGATGACCTAAGGTTTATCAATCCGTGGGAGGCGTAGGATGAAGATGGTCTCTCTCAGACAACCCTGCAACCAAATAACAAAGAGTCTCTTGTGTCCCCAACACACCCAATACAATGGTAAATTGTATAGGTGCACTAGTTCGGCGAAGAGATGGTGATACAAGTGCAATATGGATGGTACATATAGGTTTTTGCAATCTGAAAATATAAAAACAGCAAGGTAATTAATGATAAAAGTGAGTGTAAATGATATTGCAATGCTAGGAAACAAGGCCTAGGGTTCATACTTTCACTAGTGCAAGTTCTCACAACAATAATAACATAATTGGATCATATAACTATCCCTCAACAAGCAACAAAGAGTCACTACAAAGTCACTAATAGCGGAGAACAAATGAAGAGATTATTGTAGGGTATGAAACCACCTCAAAGTTATCCTTTCTGATCGATCTATTCAAGAGTCCGTAGTAAAATAACACGAAGCTATTCTTTCCGTTCGATCTATCCTAGAGTTCGTACTAGAATAACACCTTAAGACACAAATCAACCAAAACCCTAATGTCACCTAGATACTCCAATGTCACCTTAAGTATCCGTGGGTATGATTATACGATATGCATCTCACAATCTCAGATTCATCTATTCAACCAACACAAAGAACTTCAAAGAGTGCCCCAAAGTTTCTACCAGAGAGTCAAGACGAAAACGTGTGCCAACCCCTATGCATAAGTTCACAAGGTCACTGAACCGCAAGTTCATCACCAAAACATACATCAAGTAGATCACGTGAATATCCCATTGTCACCATAGATAAGCACATGCAAGACATACATCAAGTGTTCTCAAATCCTTAAAGACTCAATTCGATAAGATAACTTCAAAGGGAAAACTCAATCCATTACAAGAGAGTAGATGGGGAGAAACATCATAAGATCCAACTATAATAGCAAAGCTCGCGGTACATCAAGATCGTGCCGAATCAAGAACACGAGCGAGAGAGAGATCAAACACATAGCTAATGGTACATACCCTCAGCCCCGAGGGTGAACTACTCCCTCCTCATCATGGAGAGCGCCGGGATGATGAATATGGCCACCGGTGAGGGATCCCCCCCTCCGGCAGGGTGCCAGAACAGGGCCCCGGTTGGTTTTTGGTTGCTACAGAGGCTTGCGGCGGCGGAACTCCCGATCTAGGTTTTGTTCTGGAAGTTTGGGTATATATAAGAGGTATTGCTGTCGGGAACAAGTCAAGGCAGTCTCCGAGGCGGCCACGAGATAGGGGGCGCGCCCAGGGGGGTAGGGCGCGCCCCCCACCCTCGTGGGTGCCTTGGGACTCTTCTGGCCCATCTCCGATACTCCGTGGGCTTCTTCTGGTCCAAAAATAATCTCCGTGAATTTTCAGGTCAATTGGACTCCGTTTGGTTTTCCTTTTCTGTGATACTCAAAAACAAGGAAAAAACAAAAACTGGCACTGGGGTCTAGGTTGTCGGATGTGGGGTTCCGGCAAACCCTTAAGGTTCAAACTCTGGGGTGCGCGTGAAGTCTTTCCCTCCTACCGATCCACGCCTTAGCTCGCTAAGATCTCGCGGACGAACTCGCAACACAGAAAGACACAAGATTTATACTGGTTCAGGCCACTGTTGTGGTGTAATAGCCTACTCCAGTGTGGTGGTGGTGGATTGCCTCTTGGGCTGATGATGAACAGTACAAGGGGAAGAACAGCCTCCTGAGGTTGAGGTGTTCTTGTGTTTGCCGAACTTGTGTGAGTGAGGACTCGATGCCCCTACTGTGGTAGCTAGCTCTACTTATATAGGCCCTGGTCCTCTTCCCAAATATTGAGCGGGAAGGGAGCCAACAACGGCGGGCAAATTTGAAGGGGGATAGCCAGTACAAGCTATCCTGACAAAAGTGGTCTTCACCTACGAAAAGCTCTGGTGGTGACACCGTCTTGGGCTCCACGGTGACCTCCGTCCTGCCGTCCTTCTGGTCTTGGTCTCGTTGCACCGATATGGCAACCTTTGCCTGATGCCTCGGTACTCCTCGCCTGCACTGGCCTCCTTAGACGTCGAACCCCAATCTCATATCATGCGTCTGTTGGAAAGATATCCTAGGAGCTACTTGAATTCCCACTTATAAACTCCCAAACTTTCTGGTTATGCAATCTGGTGTTGGGGATACAGGGGACACAAAATATATCACCCAAACTAGCAATCCCTAGATCCAGCTGTATCCATCCGTCAACACATAACCAAGAACCCTTTGGAAATCGTGTACCTCAACCTTCGAAAAACATCCGTTATACGAGTTATGGCAATACTCCCGAACTCCCGCCCCAGTACTGGGTGGCGTCGAGGTGATCTCACCAACAACTGCATAAAAGAGATTTCGATGTCGGTGAAACTCAGGTATTCCAGAACTGCAACGATAAAATTGTGACGACAACACCTCGGAGCTCAACTCCCCGGGACACTGCCACAACCCCTAAATGTCAGGAGGCACGAAGAACAATGTTCTCGTCACAAAACCATCAGAACGATTCTAAGATACCCGCGTGATCCTAAATTTTTTTATTGAAATTTGAGGAGAGAAGAGTCAAAACTTCTACGTCAGGAGGCCTCACCAGAGCGACGAAGGGACTGAGGAGTAAAAAGAATCCTACTCTCCGATATATATAATCCTAAGACTCAAAACATTTTTGTTCTAGACTCAACAACGCCAACGATTCGATCAAGCAGGGGCTCCTAAGTCGGGGATGGCTCTGATTACCAACTTGTAACGCCCACGATGCGGCTATATCTCCCACGTGTCGAGGCACAACTTAGAGGCATAACCGCATTGTGGTTTTGTCGCAAGAAGGGTCATCTTCACACAATCCCATGTAATGAACAAGAATGGGATAACGAGAGCTGGCTTACAATCTCCACTTCACACAATACATAAATATAATTCATACATCATCCAAAATCCACACATAGACCGACTACGGTCAAATCCAAATGAAAATAAGATAACCCCAAATGCTAGATCCCCGATCGTCCCAACTGGGCTCCACTACTGATCATCAGGAAAAGAAACATAGTAACCACCACGATCCTCATCGAACTCCCACTTGAGCTCGGTTGCGTCATCTGCACTGGCATCGTCGGCACCTGCAACTGTTTTGGTAGAATCTGTGAGTCACGAGGACTCAGCAATCTCACACCCGCGAGATCAAGACTATTTAAGCTTATAGGAAAGGATGGTGTAATGAGGTGGAGCTGCAGCAGGCACTAAGCATATATGGTGGCTACCATACGCAAATGAGAGCGAGAAGAGAAGCAACGCAACGGTCGCGAAGCTAGAAATGATCCTGAAACTACTTACGTTCATGCATAACTCAAACCATGTTCACTTCCCGGACTCCGCCGAGAAGAGACCATCACGGCTACACACGGTTGATGTATTTTAATTAAGTCAAGTGACAAGTTCTCTACAACCGGACATTAACAAATTCCCATCTACCACATAACCGCGGGCACGGCTTTCGAAAGATAATACCCTGCAGGGGTGTCCCAACTTAGCCCATTATAAGCTCTCACGGTCAACGAAGGATAAACCTTCTCCCGGAAAGACCTGATCAGTCTCGGAATCCCGGTCTACAAGAAATTTTGACAATGGTAAAACAAGACCAGCAAAGCCGCCCGATGTGCCGACAAATCCCGATAGGAGCTGCACATATCTCGTTCTCAGGGCAACACCGGATGAGACTAGCTATGAGTAAAACCAGTCCTCAAGTTTCCCCAAGGTGGCCCCACAGGCAGCTCGGTTCGAACCAACACTCGAAGGAGCACTGACCCGTGGGGGTCTAAAATAAAGATGACCCTCGGGCTCGCGTAAACCCAAGGGAAAAGGCTTAGGTGGCAAATGGTAAAACCAAGGTTGGGCCTTGCTGGAGGAGTTTTATTCAAGGCGAATTGTCAAGGGGGTCCCATAAATCACCCAACCGCGTAAGGAACACAAACTCAAGGAACATAATACCGGTATGACGGAAACTAGGGCGGCAAGAGTGGAACAAAACACCAGCCATAAGGCCGAGCCTTCCACCCTTTACCAAATATATAGATGCATTAATATAATAAGAGATATTGTGATATTCCAAAATAATATCCATGTTCAAACATGGAACCAACTTTAACTTCACCTGCAACTAGCAACGCTATAAGAAGGGCTGAGCAAAAGCGGTAACTTAGCCAAACAACGGTTTGCTAGGAAAGGATGGTTAGAGGTTTGACATGGCAAATATGGGAGGCATGATATAGCAAGTGGTAGGTAGCGCATCATGGCAATAGAACGAATAACTAGCAAAGCAAAGATAGAAGTGATTTCGAGGGTATGGTCATCTTGCCTGCAAGGTTCTCAGAGTTGTCGAAAGCTTGATCCTCGTAAGCGTAATCAACAGGTTCCTCGTTCACGAACTCGTCTCCCGGCTCTACCCACAGCAATAACACAAGCAACGGAACCACAATCAATCACGGGAAATGCACAAGCAACATGATGCAAAACATGTATGATATGTGAGATGTGGTATGAGATGCATATGCGTGCTCCGGAGGAAAAATGATGAACAAGGCAGTAACTTGACAAACCAAGCATGCCACTGGAAAGATGCGATGATTTCGGTCGAAATCGATATAAAGATCACCGGAAACGGATACACGGTTTGCAAATGGCAAGCAAAACAAGAATGACACGAATCTGCGATTAACAGCATGATAGCACTTAGAATACAACAAGTAACTATGCTAAAGCACTCCAACATAGCAACAAAGCATATGAAAGTAATCTAAAGGAGATGCTTGACAAAAGATGAACACAGAGCTATGGGTAGATCACAGCATAATAGGTTCAAACACGCATGACAAAAGTGCAAAAGATATCAGGTTCACAGACTTGGTGAAATTACTGGATATGGCAGAAAACAGCATCAGGTAGCAACACATGCTACAGGAACTTAACATAGCAAACCAAGGCATGGCATGAATCTACTAAATGCATAGAACAAAAGTCTCTTACTGACCATAAGCCAAAAAGGACCAGAAGATGTGGTGGCAACCATGTAAACATAGCACGTTTCGTTAACAGGTTTCAGACTTAGCAGAAAACTGAGCATGGCAGAAACAGACATTATGAGGGCATGTATGTAACTTGATTCACTCCACACAAAGCAATGCATGACAAAACAAGCATACCTACAGCAACAAGGCATGTTTATGAAGCTAACCATGGCAAGAGAAAATACATAGCATGTATGAAACAACTACAATAACCTTGGCAAAATTGAATAACACGTAAACAATCTGCCAGGAACATTTTATAACAAAAGTAGAGCAAGATTGGGATATGCTCTGGAACTCCATAATTGCAAACAGGGGCATGGATAGATAGATCACAACTATATCTACAAAACATCCTAATTGAATATCTCCAAAATGAGCATGGATCTCTCTGTAGCCACATGGATACATAGCAACAAAATAACAGCAGTCACAGACTTGGTAAAATTACTAAGTCCCTGAAATCAGAAACATCACGAAGCCTAGTTTGCATGCTTGTGCTAGTCACCACATAGATCACAAAAATACATGGCATACACCTCTGTAAATATGGCATGGCATACATCAAAATACATGTAGAGCTAATGCCAGAAGATGCACAGATTAAATGCAACAAAAATAACAAAACCCTAAGATCTGGTAAGTAACAGCAGTTAACAGCATATAGCACTCTTGCACCAGAGATTTGGGCATCAACATGGACTCAAATGAACATGGCATAATGGAACAAAATTAAGAGCATCTCGTAGCGAACATTTCGATATATTACATGCACAAAATGGAGCTATATGCAGAGAGTTATGATGCGACGAACAGAGCAAGATATGATAAAATATTCGGGACTTAGAAAAAAATCGGGGCGGGGGGAGGAGAAGTCAACGCACTGTGGATCTGGATCGGGCCTCGAGCTCGAGCTCGGTCTCGCCGGAGCAAAGGGCGGCCGGAGGGGACGGCGGCCGGTGGAGGAGAGGAGGAGGACGGCGAGGAGGAGCGGGGAGGAGGCGCCGGTGGCGGGGAACGGCGGGGCGCCGCGGGGAGGAGGCGCCGGCGGCGGGGAACGCCGGGGCGCCGCGGGGACGCGGGCGCGGCCGGGCGGCGGAGCCGACGTCGGGGCGGCGAGGCGCCGGCCGGCGAGCTGCGGCGGCGGCCGGGAACGGCGGCCGGGAGCTGCGGGCGAGGGCGGCGGGCGGCGGGCGGGCCGCGGGGGCCGACCCCGGGCCTCGCGGGATTCGGCGGTGCGGCGTACGGCCAGCTGACGTGGCGGCCCCTGGTTGGCCGGGCGCGTCGGCGGGGATGCGTCCGGCCGGCGGCGGACGTGTCCGGCGGCGCGGGGGCGATTTGTTAGGGTTTGGTCTGCGAAGATATTCGGAGGGGGGAGGTGTTTTTATAGGTAGAGGGAGCTAGGAGACTCCAAATGGAGTGCGGTTTTCGCCCACACGATCGTGATCGAACGAGCTAGAGCATGGAAATGACTTAGAGGGGTTTTGGGCTGTTAGGAGGGGGTTTTCTGCAACGCACAAAAAGGACTTTGCGGTTACCCGGTTAACCGTTGGAGTACCAAACGACCTCCAAATGGAACGAAACTTGACAGGTGGTCTACCGGTGGTATACCAAGGCCACTTGACAAGACTCGGTCCATTCCGAGAACGTTCAACACCCGCTCACGAAAAGAAACAAGAGGGGTGCGCCGGAGGAGGTGGGAGTGCCGGATTGCAAAACGGACAACGGGGAAAATGTTCGGATGCATGAGACGAACACGTATGCAAATGAGATGCACATGATGACATGATATGAGATGCATGACATGAACAAAATGCAAAACGAGAGACAAAACCCAACCACGAAGGGAAAATCATAACACATAGCCGAAAATGGCAAGAGTTGGAGTTACAAATATGAAAAGTTACATCCGGGGTGTTACAACACTCCACCACTACGAGAGGATCTCGTCCCGAGATCTAGGACTGAAAGAACTCCGGATATTCGGAACGGAGGTGGTCCTCGCGTTCCCAGGTGGCTTCTCGGTCGGAATGGTGCGACCACTTCACTTTCAGGAATTTGATTGACTTGTTGCGAGTCTTGCGCTCAGTTTCTTCAAGAATAGCAACGGGGTGCTCATGATAAGACAGATCTTCTTGGAGGTCAATCTCTTCGAAGTTGATGTTGCTCTCAGGAGTCTTGAAGCACTTGCGAAGTTGTGACACATGAAACACATGGTGCACGTTTGCGAAGTTGGACGGAAGCTCAAGTTGATAGGCGAGGTTACCTCTTTTACCAATGATCTTGAAAGGACCCACGTATCTAGGGGCAAGCTTCCCTTTGATACCGAAGCGACGAGTGCCTTTCATTGGAGAGACGCGGAGGTAGACATGGTCTCCGATCTCGAAAACCAAATCACGTAGCTTACTATCATAGTAACTCTTCTGGCGCGATTGCGCGGCTTTGAGATTTTCACGGATGACTTTGCATATTTCTTCAGCTTCTGTGTTTAAGTCATTGCCAAGAAGTTGGCGTTCACCAGTCTCTGACCAATTGAGAGGAGTACGGCACTTTCTGCCATAGAGAATCTCGAATGGGGCCTTGCCCGAACTCGCTTGGAAGCTGTTGTTGTAGGAGAATTCGGCATATGGAAGACAATCTTCCCATTTCATGCCAAAGGAAATGACACAAGCCCTGAGCATATCTTCAAGGATTTGATTGACTTGCTCGACTTGGCCACTAGTTTGAGGATGGAAAGCTGTGCTGAAGCGAATGTTGGTACCCATGGCCTTCTGGAAGGAGTCCCAGAACTTAGAAGTGAAGATGCTTCCACGATCTGAAGATATCAATTGTGGAATGCCGTGCAAGGAGACAATCCTGGAGGTGTAAAGCTCTGCCAACTAAGCTGTTGTGATGGATTCTTTGATTGGAAGGAAATGAGCCACTTTAGTAAGCTTGTCGATGACAACGAAGATAGCATCATTTCCGCGCTTGGACTTAGGAAATCCAGTCACGAAGTCCATTTCGATATGAACAAACTTCCATTCTGGGATAGCAAGAGGTTGGAGGAGACCAGCTGGTCGTTGGTGTTCTGCTTTCACCCTTCGGCAGACATCACATTCATTCACGAATTTGAGCAGGAAGGCTTATTGCAACAGCTTAATTCTCAAGCCATTCCAACTGGATCTTTGTGAAGCTTTCCGCAAGCTGAATCTCCAAGTTGTTCCTCAAGGCTTTCTTACCAACCTCATAGTCTCTCCTACTTTGGAAGATCAAATTCGTGAGGCACAACTCCTGGTGAAGAAGATCAAATTTATAGTTTCCCATCTTGATGGAAACATCGGGAGCAACCAAACTAGAAATCATAAGCTTTCCCGGAGAAACAACTTGCATAACTTTGGATAAAATCCCTGTGTCAACATTGTGCTTCGATGCAAATGGGTATGACATGAAAGAATGCGATGCACCAGTATCAAATAAAACTTTTGCAGGAATATCATTAACTGAGAGATTACCCATTATCACATCAGTAGATTCCTCCACTTGAGCTGCATTCATCATGTTCACCTTTGCAGACTTGGGATTATGCTTGACCAGTGCATTGCTGGAATTTCTCACAGGAGGAGGAGGCGGAAGGCGCCTTTGGTTGAAGCATTTGTTAGCATAGTGACCTTTCTGCTGACACTTGTTGCAAGTCACCTCTGAGAGTGGATGATGATAAGGAGCATTCGACTTTGGAGCTTGATTCTGAGACTTGTTCTGATAGCCAGAGTTGGAAGAGTGGGAAGATCCATGGCCACCTTTGTTCTTCTGCTGGTAAGGCTGACGAAACGGAGGAGGAGGAGGCAACCAGAACTTCTGTTGCTTAGCAGCCACTAGTGAGGAAGAAGAAGACTGAACTGCGTCCCTGACTCTCTTCTTAGAAGCCTCACACTTGAGCCGAGCAGCCTCTTGCTTCAGTGCCATGTTATAGAATTGATCAAACTGAGTAGGCTCAACAAGAACGAGAGCTAACTGCAGATCCTCTCTAAGGCCACCTCTGAAGTGATAGATCATGCTCTTTTCATCAGGAACGTCTTGTTTAGCGAAGCGAGCAAGTTTCTGAAACTGGATGTTGAATTGATACACAGACATGTTGCCTTGCTTGAGATTGCGGAACTCCTCACGCTTGCTCTCAACAACACTTTGTGGAATGTGGTGCGCTTTGAAGTCCCGACAGAAGTCAGTCCAAGTGATCACACGACCTCCTCTAGAATCTTTGTATTGTTGATACCAATCAGCAGCTTGGTCCTTGAGCTAAAAAGAAGCGAACTTGAAAAAGTCCTCAGGCCTGACATTGCTACATTCAAAATGCTTGTTGATGTCCACGAGCCAATCATCGGCATCTGTGGCCTCGGCACAGTAGCTGAAAGACTTGGGCTGATTTGCGAGAAACTGGTTGAGGGTAGCGAAGTGAGGCTGATTGTTGCCTTGGCCTTGATTTCCTTGATTGCCTTGCCCTTGGGTGCGTTCTTGCAAGAGTTGCAGAATCATCTGAGCATTGGCGTTGGTGGCTGCCATGATAGCTTGCCATGCCTCCGGAGGCGGAGGTGGTGGCGGAGGGTTCGCCTGACTCCCTTCATTGCGTTCCGGATTCTGACGCGTTGGCGGAGCCATCCTGAAGAGGGTGACATCCGTTAGCATCTTGATAGACAAATAGACAAGTTGAATCAACGGATAGAAATTGCAACATATAGTCTTCACAATAAACATTCGAACGAGGATGAACGAATGAAGTCCATAGTAAATCATCACACTTCCATTAAGTTGAGAAGCCACTTAGAAAAAGGTATGGAATCAACATTTGACTTCGAAGCAACTCGAATACTACAATTGAAAACAAAACAAAGTATTGGCTTGCAGAATAAACCGGAACAAACATATGATAGAGATTTCGTCCGAAGTTTTCATGGTGGGGCCCACACGGGCTCGATCGTACAGCACCATCATGTACAAGGCAGTGCACATGACATACGAAGCGTCCCCGAGTCGGCATAGCCAAGGACTCTTTAAGACACCACGAGACCACTGTAAACCAACCGTGGAAAGGCGGACCACTAGACGTCGAACCCCAATCTCATATCATGCGTCTGTCGGAAAGATATCCTAGGAGCTACTTGAATTCCCACTTATAAACTCCCGAAACTTTCTGGTTATGCAATCTGGTGTTGGAGATACAGGGGACGCAAAATATATCACCCAAACTAGCAATCCCTAGATCCAGCTGTATCCATCCGTCAACACAAAACCAAGAAACCTTCGGAAATCGTGTACCTCAACCTTCGAAAAGCATCCGTTATACGAGTTATGGCAATACTCCTGAACTCCCGCCCCAGTACTGGGTGGCGTCGAGGTGATCTCACCAACAACTGCATAAAAGAGATTTCGATGTCGGCGAAACTCAGGTATTCCAGAACTGCAACGATAAAATTGTGACGACAACACCTCGGAGCTCAACTCCCCGGGACACTGCCACAACCCCTAAATGTCAGGAGGCACCAAGAACAATGTTCTCGTCACAAAACCATCGGAACGATTCTAAGATACCCGCGTGATCCTAATTTTTTTTAGTGAAATTTGAGGAGAGAAGAGTCAAAACTTCTACGTCAGGAGGCCTCACCAGAGCGACGAAGGGACTGAGGAGTAAAAAGAATCCTACTCTCTGATATATATAAACCTAAGACTCAAAACATTTTTGTTCTAGACTCAACAACGCCAGCAATTCGATCAAGCAGGGGCTCCTAAGTCAGGGATGGCTCTGATTACCAACTTGTAACGCCCACGATGCGGCTATATCTCCCATGTGTCGAGGCACGACTTAGAGGCATAACCGCATTGTGGTTTTGTCGCAAGAAGGGTCATATTCACACAATCCCATGTAATGAACAAGAATGGGATAACGAGAGTTGGCTTACAATCGCCACTTCACACAATACATAAATATAATTCATACATCGTCCAAAATCCACACATAGACTGACTACGGTCAAATCCAAATGAAAATAAGATAACCCCAAATGCTAGATCCCCGATCGTCCCAACTGGGCTCCACTACTGATCATCAGGAAAAGAAACATAGTAACGACCATGATCCTCATTGAACTCCCACTTGAGCTCTGTCATCTGCACTGGCATCGTCGGCACCTGCAACTGTTTTGGTAGAATCTGTGAGTCACGAGGACTCAGAAATCTCACACCCGCGAGATCAAGACTATTTAAGCTTATAGGAAAGGATGGTGTAATGAGGTGGAGCTGCAGCAGGCACTAAGCATATATGGTGGCTAACATACGCAAACGAGAGCAAGAAGAGAAGCAACGCAACGGTCGCGAAGCTAGAAATGATCAAGAAGTGATCCTAAAACTACTTACGTTCATGCATAACTCAAACCGTGTTCACTTCCCGGACTCCGCCGAGAAGAGACCATCACGGCTACACACACGGTTGATGTATTTTAATTAAGTCAAGTGACAAGTTCTCTACAACCGGACATTAAAAAATTCCCATCTGCCTCATAACCGCGGGCACGGCTTTCGAAAGATAATACCCTGCAGGGGTGTCCCAACTTAGCCCATTATAAGCTCTCACGGTCAACGAAGGATAAACCTTCTCCCGGAAAGACCCGATCAGTCTCGGAATCCCGGTCTACAAGACATTTCGACAATGGTAAAACAAGACCAGCAAAGCCGCCCGATGTGCCGACAAATCCCGATAGGAGCTGCACATATCTCGTTCTCAGGGCAACACCGGATGAGACTAGCTACGAGTAAAACCAGTGCTCAAGTTTCCCCAAGGTGGCCCCGCAGGCAGCTCGGTTTGAACCAACACTCGAAGGAGCACTGGCCCGTGGGGGTCTAAAATAAAGATGACCCTCGGGCTCGCGAAAACCCAAGGGAAAAGGCTTAGGTGGCAAATGGTAAAACCAAGGTTGGGCCTTGCTGGAGGAGTTTTATTCAAGGCGAACTGTCAAGGGGGTCCCATAAATCACCCAACCGCGTAAGGAACACAAACTCAAGGAACATAATACCGGTATGACGGAAACTAGGGCGGTAAGAGTGGAACAAAACACCAGCCATAAGGCCGAGCCTTCCACCCTTTACCAAATATATAGATGCATTAATATAATAAGAGATATTGTGATATTCCAAAATAATATCCATGTTCAAACATGGAACCAACTTCAACTTCACCTGCAACTAGCAACGCTATAAGAAGGGCTGAGCAAAACCGGTAACTTAGCCAAACAACGGTTTGCTAGGAAAATATGGTTAGAGGTTTGACATGGCAAATATGGGAGGCATGATATAGCAAGTGGTAGGTAGTGCATCATGGCAATAGAACGAATAACTAGCAAAGCAAAGATAGAAGTGATTTCGAGGGTATGGTCATCTTGCCTGCAAGGTTCTCAGAGTTGTCGAAAGCTTGATCCTCGTAAGCGTAATCAACAGGTTCCTCGTTCACGAACTCGTCTCCTGGCTCTACCCACAGCAAGAACACAAGCAACAGAACCACAATCAAACACGGGAAATGCACAAGCAACATGATGCAAAACATGTATGATATGCGAGATGTGGTATGAGATGCATATGCGTGCTCCGGAGGAAAAATGATGAACAAGGCAGTAACTTGGCAAACCAAGCATGCCACTGGAAAGATGAGATTATTTCGGTCGAAATCGATATAAAGATCACCGGAAACGGATGCACGGTTTGCAAATGGCAAGCAAAACAAGAATGACACGAATCTGCGAATAACAGCATGATAGCACTTAGAATACAACAAGTAACTATGCTACAGCACTCCAACATAGCAACAAAGCATATGAAAGTAATCTACAGGAGATGCTTGACAAAAGATGAACACTGAGCTACGGGTAGATCACAGCATAACAGGTTCAAACACGCATGGCAAAAGTGCAAAAGATATCAGGTTCACGGACTTGGTGAAATTACTGGACATGGCAGAAAACAGCATCAGGTAGCAATGTTCAGAGCAAGCAAACAACATGCTACAGGAACTTAAAATAGCAAACCAAGGCATGGCATGAATCTACTAAATGCATAGAACAAAAGTCCCTTACTGACCATAAGCCAAAAAGGACCAGAAGATGTGATGGCAACCATGTAAACATAGCAAGTTTCGTTAACAGGTTCCCGACTTAGCAGAAAACAGAGCATGGCAGAAACAGACATTATGAGGGCATCTTTGTGAGCTTGATTCACTCCACACAAAGCAATGCATGACAAGACTCTGTCCATTCCGAGAACGTTCAACACCCTCTCACGAAAAGAAACAAGAGGGGTGCGCCGGAGGAGGTGGGAGTGCCGGATTGCAAAACGGACAACGGGGAAAATGTTTGGATGCATGAGACGAACACGTATGCAAATGAGATGCACATGATGACATGATATGAGATGCATGACATGAACAAAATGCAAAACGAGAGACAAAACCCAACCACGAAGGGAAAATCATAACACATAGCCGAAAATGGCAAGAGTTGGAGTTACAAATATGGAAAGTTACATCCGGGGTGTTACATGCAGGCAGGCAAGTCTGGGAACCCCCGTTCCCAGAACGCCGACAGTAGGCCCCGGGCCCAAGGTGCGCTCGGGCTTGGCTTCGCGGCGAAGCCAAGGGTCAAGTACGGAGCGCCGCGGGCCCCAAAAGCCTGCGGCCTCGGTTGACGCGTGGCGGTTGATTGGACGTGGGCGTCTCCGCTTCCCCACGCTGCCTTGGCAACTGCTCGACTTGACAAGTCCCTGCGACATGCAAGGAAAACCATCATTACTTGTGGTCGTGGGGGCGCCGGTTGGCCTTCTTCCGCTATAAATGGGAAGGGGGCGGAGCCCCCGTTGCCCATCTCTTCCTTGCTTGCTTGCTTCTTCCTCCTCGCTCCATTGCTAGCAGCGCCACCGATGGCGCCACGAAGGAAGTTCTCTGCCGCTGAGAAGGGGAAAGCCCCTCGCGAGGGACCCGGCTCCCCGGCGCCCAAGCGCGGACGCGGCCGTCCGCGCAAGCACGCCGCGACCCCCGCCGTGGCCCACTGTAGTGGCGGCGCCGCGGCACGTGGAGGGGGTCGTCCCAGCCATGGCGGTCCAGTTGACGAGGGGAGGCATGCTATGGTGGCGCGGCCTCCCCGTCCGCGCTTCCATTCGGCGGAGGTGTCGCCGGAGTTCGTCGTCTCGTCGGAGAACCCGGCCAGCAACTGGCTCCAGCTTCCGCTCTTCTTCATCGATGAACTGCCGGCCTCTGGTCCAGGCGGACTCTGGTTGCAGGCGGATGGTTGCTGCAGCAAGGCCTCTTGGGTCGCGGTCGAGACTTCCGCCACGGGCAACAGAGCCCTGGCCCGCGGCTGGCAGACGTTCGCCCGCGCGCACGGCCTGGGCAAGCGGTGCACCCTCCACTTCAAGTACGATGGTGGATCGACCCTCTATGTGAGGGTGTTTGGGGAAGATGGTCGCCGCGCCGGGTGCTGCCCCGAGGCGAACGACGGTGAGGAGGTGCTCGACCTTGGTGACGGTCGCGACGAGGATGAGGGCGAGCCTGCCCTCGGCGGCAACCGTGTCTCGTCCAGCTACGGCGGCTCTTCCTCCGGCGCAGCTCCAGCAGTGGTGGCTACGACCAGCCGCCGTGCCCTCTTTGAAGGCGGCAGCGGGTCATCTCGTCGCCGTGCCTTCGTGAAGCGCGAGGAAGGGTCTGGCTAGGCTCGGGGTGTCGCTAGGGGCCTGCCTCCGTGGATCACTGCAACGCCGCTTTGTTTTGCTCTTTTTCCTGCATAAAAAATGAAACTAGCATGGGCCCAGAGGGGCGTGTATCGAACTGTGGTTCCTTGGTTATTGCAGTGTGCGTGTTGTTCCCGTGCCGTGTTGTTATTTTGCGCAAAGATAACTAAACCTGGCGCGTTCGGGACGCCCTCTTCCTTACGAGGCGTTTGTTTCCTCGTGTCCATCTTAACCTGGTGGTCTGTGTTTGCTCATGAACTGCAGAAATTCATTAGGAGGTGCGCTAGAAGATTTGCCGTCCACCCGAGCCTTGACCCGACGCTTTGAACCGCGGTACCCGAGGGGCGCGGACTAGGAGAGGTGCGCCAGTTTTTGGGCTCGAACGAGGGTGGCTCGCGAGAAGGCAGAGATGAGACAAAATGCTCGCGAGGGCACCTGCCTAGCCCCCTCGCGAGGTATGCGAGAGAGAGAACACGAGCAAACCAGAGCCGAAAAATGCGGTAAGGGGCAAGGGAATGAAATCAGCAAGGAACACCAAAAGCAAACTTCGATTAAGGAAAAGCAAGCCAACTACAGAAAGCAAATGAAAAGCCGCGTCCGGCACCTAATCTAGTCTTCAAGTCTTCTCACCAGCGCGGAACTAAGTGCTGCCACTAGGCGTGGGCGGGAGCCCCAGGGCCTGAGGCCGGCGCTCCTGAGACTCCGGGGCGTGTACAACCCCAACTCATTATTACGTGAGAGTGTCACGGGCGGCGATTCTTCACAGGCACCGGGCCTTCTTTACAGGCTCTGGGCCTTTCTTCACAGGCTCTGGGCCTTGCTTCATGAGTAGAACTTCCGGAGGTGCTGGATGTTTCAGGCGTTCTGGATGGGCATCCCGTCCTGCGTCTCCAGGCGCGCTGCACCAGGCCCGGAGACATGGGCGAGAGCTTGTGCAGCCCTTCCCTGGAGAGGACCCGCCTCAGGACGAGGTCGCCCACCTCGAGCGTCCTGGAGCGAACGTTGCGGCAGTGGTATCGCCGCAGCGCTTGTTGGTACCTTGCCGCCCTCAATGCGGCTTCGCGACGATGTTCCTCCCCAAGCACGAGATCCATCCCTCGCGTGGCGTCCTGCTGCGTTTCGTCGAACGTCGGGACCCATGCGGAGCAATGCTTGACCTCGTGAGGAAGGACTGCTTCAGCTCCGTAGACGAGGAAGAACGGAGTCTCGCCCGTCGGCTTGGTGGCGGTGGTGCGGATGGACCACAGCACGGACTGGAGCTCATCGTGCCAGCCCCTGCCGCAGGCCTCCAGCTTCTTCTTGAAGGTCCTGGTCTTGAGGCCCCTCAGGACCTCCGCGTTGGTGCGTTCGGCCTGGCCATTGCTCCTGGGGTGCGCTACCGAAGCGTAGCAGATCTGCGTTCCAAGGTTAGCACAGTAGGTTTTGAAGAGGTTACTAGTAAACTGCGAGCCGTTATCTGTGATGATGCGGTTGGGGACCCCGAAGCGGCTCACGAGGCCCTTGGTGAACTTGACAGCGGAGCCGGCCGGGATGGTATGGACGGCTTCCACTTCCGCCCACTTGGTGAACTTGTCGATGGCGACGTAGAGATAGCGGTAGCCCCCTGGCGCCCGTGGGAACGGGCCTAAGATGTCCAGCCCCCAGACCGCGAATGGCCACGTGAGCGGGATGGTCTGGAGGCCCTGAGCCGACTGGTGAATTTGCTTGGCGTGGAATTGGCAAGCCTCGCAAGACTTCACCAGCTCAGCTGCGTCGTTGAGTGTCGTAGGCCAGTAGAATCCACTGCGGAATACCTTGCTGACGAGGGTCCGTGACGACGAATCGTTCCCACAGTCCCCACCGTGTATGTCAACCAGCAACTCCCTTCGTTGATCACTGGAGATGCAGCGCAGCGTGACATCGTTTGGTTGTTTCCTGTACAACTCGCCGTCTTGGATACATTATGCCGTGGCCTGCCGGGCCACGCGCTCTGCGTCCTCTTCCTTTTCTGGTAGCGTCCCTTGCATCAGGTACTCCTTGAACTCCTTGACCCAGCATTCCTCCTGGGGCTCGAGCGCCAAAAGCAGCCGAGCTCCTGAGGTCGGGCCACAGGCTGGGGCTCCCGTGGCCGGAGGCTGGGGGAGCTCCTCCCGAGGCTGAGTCGTGCTTGAAAGAGGTGGTGTAGCTGATGGCTTGAAGAACCGCTCCTCAAAGACACCGGGCTCTTGCGTTTGCCGCTTGGATGCTCTCCTGGCGATGTCGTTGGCTTCCTTGTTGGTGCCCGGGGGCACATGCTGCAACTCCAGGCCCGAGAACTGCTTTTCCATCTTGCGCACCTCTGCGAGGTATGCCTCCATGTGCTCGTCCTTTGGCACGTATACCTTGTTGGAGAAGTTGATGAGGAGTTGCGAGTCGCCTCTGACGGTAAGGCGCTTCACCCCTAGAACTGCCGCAGCCTTCAGGCCAGCTATGAGGCCTTCGTATTCTGCGATATTGTTGGAGACCTTCTCGCCATGCTGAAAGCAGAGTTGCACGGTGTAGTAGAGCTTGTCCTGAGTGGGCGAGATGAGCACTGCTCCAGCCCCCGCGCCCTGGTGCGCGAAGGCGCCATCGAAATACATGACCCAGCCGTCTAGAGCCTCGCTCCCTGGTGAGGTGGACCGGTCTTCGCCTCCCTCAAGTGTCGGGGCATCCGTCCATTTTGCCACAAAATCAGCGAGCGCGGCCCCCTTGATGACCCTGGTAGTGCTGAACTCCAACTGGAATGCTTGCAGCTTGATGTTCCACTCAGCGACCCTTCCAGCTGAGTTGGGGCTTCTGAGCACCCTTTCCAATGGGTAGGCTGAGACGAACTTGATGGGGTGGCCCTAGAAGTAGTGTCGCAGCTTGCATGAGGCCACCTAGAGTGCGAGCAGGAGTTTCTGAGGCATGGGGTAGCGTGCCCTCGCGTCCCGCAGCACGGTGCTGACAAAGTACACCGGGTGTTCAACGAGGGCTGGCACTGTCGAGGCCTGGGTCCTGTGGAGATTGGGGCATCTCCTAAGGTGGAGGGGTTCCTGAGACCTGAATGTCTTCAGGAGTTTCTGCGGCGTTGTCCTGCCAAGCTTGGTCTTCTGCCGCTGAGGCCTTTGTTGTGCCTTCCTGACCCTGCACCTCTTTAGCCCCGTCTTGGCGCAGCGCGCCCTTGGCTTGGCGCTCCTCCCGAACCGCCACCAGCGCCGCGCTGGCGGAGTATGGGGTGGCGGCAAGGTAGAGTACTAGGGGCTCGAGAGGCCGTGGTGCCACCATCACCGGAGGGCTGGTAAGGTATTTCTTGAGGTCTTGGAAGGCCTGGTCGGCCTCCGGGGTCCACTCGAATGGGCCCTTCTTCTTCATGAGCTTGAAGAAGGGTAAGGCGCGCTCTCCCAATTTGGAGATGAAACGCCCCAATGCGGTCACCCGCCCTGCTAACTTCTGCATCTCTTTGAGGGTCTGTGGTGGGCTCATGTCCTCGAGGGCCTTGATCTTCTCCGGGTTCGCCTCGATCCCTCTGTGGGATACAAGGAATCCCAGCAGCTTGCCGGAGGGGATGCCGAACATGCACTTCTCCGGGTTAAACCTCAAGTTCACTTGGCGTAGGCTCTCGAAGGTCTCCTCCAAATCTTGAATCAATGTCCTCGCCTCGCGAGACTTTACCACTATGTCATCGACGTAGGCCTCTGTGTTTCTCCCGAGCTGCTGCCCCAGGGCGATGTGCATCAGCCACTGAAAAGTCGCGCCCGCGTTGCGCAGCCCGAAGGGCATGCAGGTGTAGCAGTACACCCCACATGGTGTCAGGAAGGCTGTCTTCTCCACGTCTTCCACCGCCATCTTGATCTGATGATACCCTGAGAATGCATCCAGAAAGCACAGCTGGTCGCACTCGGCGGTGGAATCGACGATCTGGTCGATGCGCGGGAGTGGGAACGGATCTTGGGGGCAGGCTTTATTAAGGTTGGTGAAGTCGACGCACATCCGTTCCTTCCCGCCTTTTTTCGGCACTACGACGGGGTTCGCCAGCCATTCGGGATATCGAACTTCTCGAATGGCACCTGCCGCCTCCAGCTTGCGTGTCTCCTAGACGATGAAGGTCTGCTTCTCAGTGGACTGCCGTCTCGCTCGCTGCCTCATGGGGCGTATGTTCGGGCATACCCTCAGATGATGCTGAATCACCTCCCTCGGGACCCCTACCAGCTGATTGGGATCCCACGCGAATATCTCCTTGTTCGCGCGCAAGAACCTCACCAAGGCCTCCTCTTGACCCGGGAAAAGGCCGGCGCCTATGGTAAAGGTGGCTCCCGAAGACCCGTCCTCGTTGACCAGCACCTGCTTGGTTTCTGCCTTGTCTTGGGTGAACAACTGCTTCTTCTTGGTAGGCGCGGCCTCCTTGGCCTCGGGGGTACCGGCGCCGGTGGGCTGTGCTGCCACCGCGGTCTTGAAGGCAAGCTTGAGTGCCGTCACGGCCTCCTTAGTGTCCCCCTTGATGGTGAGGACGCCCTTACTCCCTGGCATCTTCATGAGGTTGTAGGCCGGGTGAGTCGCTGCCATGAACTGAGCGAGAGCTGGGTACCCGAGGATGGCGTTGTACGGGAGACCGATGCGGGAGATGTCGAAGTCCACCAGCTCGGTGCGGTAGTTGTCGCGTGTGCCGAAGGTGACGGGGAGGCGGATCTGCCCCAGAGAGTGGGCAGCTCCACCACCAACTCCTGAGAAGGGCTTGCTGAGGCTGAGCCGCTCGAGCGACACGTGAAGAAGGCTGAAGGCTTCTACGGAGAGCAAGTTGAGGCCAGCACCGCCGTCGATGAGTGTCTTGGTAATGGCCACATTGCAGATGGTGGGCGTGCAGAGCATTGGGAGCATGCCCGAGCCGGCGATGGAGTCGGGCTGGTCTTCCGAGCCGACAGTGAGGTCGCCCTCTGGCGCAGCCCAACCTAGCGGAGCCCCCAGGCGCTTGGAGGTGGCCCCGATCTGACGGTGGAACAGCTTGACGTGGCGATCTGAAGGCGGTGCTTGAGAGTCACCCAGCAGGGCCGCGACTGCATGGTGCACCGGCACCGCGTAGTGGGCAGCGAAGAGGTCGCGGAGCTCCCCCCAGGACGGCACCGTGGATCCAGGGAGGTTGAGCAGCTAGGCGCGCGGCTCGCCGACGAGGGCCATGAGGAACCAGTTGGCCATGATCTTGTCGTCGCCTCCGGCCTCGAGGACAGCCTCCTCGTATGCTAGCAGGAACGACGACGGGTCTGCCACGCAGTCGTAACGCGGCGGCATCTCCGGCTTGAACTTGGTCGGCCACCGCACCCGCCGTAGGGCGGGGGCCAAGGCTCGGTACCCAGATGCCCCGCTGTCGATGCCGGCCGCAGAGGCGGATGGCGGGGCACCTGCCATGGGGGCGAAGTGCGGCGGTGCGGGCGCAGGCTGGCGGAGAGGAGCTACGACGCACCCCTACCTGGCGCGCCAAATGTCGGATGTGGGGTTCCGGCAAGCCCTTAAGGTTCGAACTCTGGGGTGCGCGTGAAGTCTTTCCCTCCTACCGATCCACGCCCTAGCTCGCTAAGATCTCGCGGATGAACTCGACGAACTCGCAACACAGAAAGACATAAGATTTATACTGGTTCGGGCCACCGTTGTGTTGTAATACCCTACTCCAGTGTGGTGGTGGATTGCCTCTTGGGCTGATGATGAACAGTACAAGGGGAAGAACAGCCTCCTGAGGTTGAGGTGTTCTTGTGTTTGCCGAACTTGTGTGAGTGAGGACTCGATGCCCCTACTGTGGTAGCTAGCTCTACTTATATAGGCCCTGGTCCTCTTCCCAAATATTGAGCGGGAAGGGAGCCAACAACGGCGGGCAAATTTGAAGGGGGATAGCCAGTACAAGCTATCCTGACAAAAGTGGTCTTCGCCTGCGAAAAGCTCTGGTGGTGACGCCGTCTTGGGCTCCACGGTGACCTCCGTCCTGCCGTCCTTCTGGTCTTGGTCTCGTTGCACCGATATGGCAACCTTTGCCTGATGCCTCGGTACTTCTCGCCTGCGCTGGCCTCCTTAGCACCAAAGAGGAAACAAGGACGCTGCACGCGCTGGCGCCCGCCTGGCGCCGATCGTCATGGCTCAAGTCATGAGAGCCTCGTGAGGTTTGCCCCGCCTTGATATCTCCGCTCCTCGTGAGCCCGCCTGGCTAGGCCACTCCTGAGGAGGTCTTGCGTCGTCCGCCTCGCGGGGCTTGGTCCCTCGCGAGGGTCTTGGATGCCTAGTTGATGAAGATGGGCCGCACGGCCTGCTGACTCAGCCACGCCGTGGGCCGCAGGCAGGCAAGTCTGGGGACCCCCGTTCCCAGAAGGCCGACATAGGTTAATAGATTAGTCCCAAAAATCATATAAAATAGCATATAAATGCATATAAGACATACTAGATGGATAATATAATAGCATGGAACAATCAAAAATTGTAGATACGTTGGAGACGTATCAAGCCGTTTTAGCCGGGTCTTCGGGATGTACTTGAAATTTTACTATTTCATCGGTTGGTTTCAAAGATGTGGACTTCGGCCTTTTCTCGAGGATGATGTCATCCTTGTCCACGGTTCCGTGTAACGCTATCAATTCCTCAGCTGCGAGAACCTCGGCATCTAGTTCCAAGGAGAGCGATGCCATTTTATTTTCTACCCTTAGGGACCTACCTATATTACTTTTGGTAGTAATCACCCCGTTCGGCCCTGGCATTTTAGCTTCATATAAGCATAGTGTGGGGTAGCATGAAATATGGCGAACGCATCACGGCCGAGGAACGCGTGGTAGCCACTTCAGAATGGGGCGATGTTGAAGATTAATTCTTCCGAGAAATAGTTGTCGGGAGTACCGAACACCATGCTGAGCGAGATTCTGCCGCTGTATTGTGCCTCCCTTCTTGGGATTTTCCTTTAAATTTTGTTCTGCTTGGGCCGATTCAGGATTTATTAAGCTGCATTTTTCATAGGGTGTCTTCTTAAATGAGGTTCAGGCCGCTGCCGCTGTCCATCAGGACTTTCGTTAACCTTTAGCCGCCGATTATGGGGTCGAGTACTCGAGCCGCGACTCCTCAGCTTGGGCTGAGCCTTGGCTGATCTCCATGCCCAAAGGTTATCGGGGTGTCTACCACTTGCAATCCAAGGTCGTCATGTGAAAACCATGGTTTACTTCCCGAAGAGCTCTTTTTCACTGTTCCACGAGGGGTGAGTTTTGTACATCATCAGTCTCTTGTCCTTGCCGGACGAGTGCTCCTCCCTGCTCGATGAGTTTTCTTGGGACTTTATTGGTCCAAGTTGTCTAAGAGACTGATTCCTCCTTTTGAGACCTCCCGTACAACCCAGCATGCTTGAAGCTTATGAGTTGGGTTTGTGTTCAATGAAAGAGACTGTACCACACGCGGTTTCTCTAGGATCATGTCCAGCGTGGTCTTTGGTTTATTTACTGGCTGTTTCTTATGTGGCTCATGGCGATCGGCTCGCTCGCTGATTCTCGAGCGATTCTTCCCTTGGCGTAAGTGCCTTTTGTTGGCGGAGTCGAGCAGGTTTTGGATTGAATTCTTTTGTTCCTGTTCCGCCAGCGTGGCATCCTCCATAGTACAGTATCTTGATATTATATCTTATAGCTCGGGGAATGTTCTAACACACCTTCGTGCAAAAACGTTAGTGATTCCTTCATCTCGACAACTGAGGCGAAAGGCTGCAATAGCCTCCGTGTGGCAGCAATCTGGGATCTTTATTTTTACAAATAAGAACCTCATCAAAATTGTCGTGTTGTTCCCTCAGTTTGCAGTCGTGGGCTCCTGTGGGGAAGGGAACCAATTCTTTGCCATCAGCTATTTTCTGGTCCTTGGCCGGATCCAAGGAGGCGGCGAGGGCCTTGGTCATAGGATTAGAGTCGTCGGGTTTTAGATCCCGGTGATGAGGAGGCGTCCTAACGCGCTCGGGTGCCTCGGTTAACCCAAAGTCTTGGGTGGCCGGCGTGGGTGACACATCGCAACAGATCTGATGATCAGGTGAAACTTCCATCGAGCCCACATGATCACACGGCGGGACCTGTATGGGCCAACAATGTCGGTGCTAAAACTGATAGATCTCGCGTAGGAGGTCCCAAGTTTAGTGATCTAAGCTAGATGGTAACAAGAGAAGTAGGGACACGATGTTTTACCCAGGTTCGGGCCGTCTTGATGAGGTAAAGCCCTACGTCCTGCTTCATATATATTGATTTTGATAGGGGTACAAAGTACATATTGATCTACCTCGAGATCGTATGAAGATGTTCTAAGATCTAAACCTTGCGAATGTTTCTCTATAGACTAAATCCCATGGCTTATATCGACGCTAGGGTACCTAGGGTTTACACATGGTCGGTTACAATTTAGGTATAAACACGCTAATCTTTCAAATACACTTGAAGTGTGCACCAAGCCTCCTGGAGATCTTCATCTTGATTACGCCGAGGGCCAGGGCCAGCATGGACCATTCATCAGTCTTTAGTGGGTCCTTGGGCCGGCCCATAACCGGTGGGCTGACATGGAAAGCACCCCCTAGTCCAGGACACCAACACCTGTCATGGCATGCATATGCAGCTCATGAAAGAGGCCACATGAGTGTTTGCGTGTCAGTGTGGAACGACACCTATGGAATCACAAGAATCCCTACTACGGTTGCCGGGGCGCAGGGTTGCGAGAAGAGCAGGATTAGTAATTAGCACAAGGATCGTTTACCCAGGTTCGGGCCGCAAGGATGCGTAAAACCCTAGTCCTGCTTTGGTGGATATATTTCAGAGAGTTCTTGAGCTCTCGAACTAGCTATGGTGGGTGCGTGGTTCCAAAGAGCCGAATCCTTCTCCAGTATGCCATGGGCCTCCTTTTATAGTCGAAAGGGGCTGCCACAGTGGCATACAGGAGGTGGAAAGGCGTACAGTATTCCGAGCTTATCGCTCGTATTACAGGACAAGACGCATTTAATGCGTCGCTGAGGTGTCCCCTAGCTTTATCGGGGATGGGGGCGAGGCCCCTCCCGTCCGTCGCCGCTCCTCCTCGCTTCGACACGCGCCCTGGCTAGCGATGCGTGCGGCACCATGTAGGTAGGCAGGCAGCTGAGGTGGCGCGGTGGTGGAGCCTTCACGAAGATCTGCATGCCGCCACGCAGGCGCTTGATGAGTTGGCCTGGGAGCTGCATGTTGCCACGCAGGTGCCTGCTCAGCTGGTTGAGCTGGCAGCTGCATGCGAACGGCGGCGGAGACTTGGTTGGTGCGGGTCTGGCAGTGGCCCTGCTGGCGTCCTCGGTGAGGGCCTTGCCGGGTGGCCCGGCAAGGATCTTGCCGTGGCGCACTGTCGTCCCCGGCAAGGATCTTGCCGGGGGTCTTGTGGCTTTCCTTGGCAAGGATCTTGCCGAGGGCTATTCTCTTTTAATCCTCATCTGATCTTGAACATTCCTTGGTATTGACAAAGATCTGCATGCCACCATGGAGGTGCCTCCCGAGCCCTAGTTCCAACGTGGTTGGTTGAGTTGGAACCAGTGGGCTCAAGGGCGGCTCACTCCGCTGGTGTGGGCGAGCCGCCCCGGCAAGGGTCTTGCCGGGGCCGCTGAGGCTGCCCTGGCAAGGATCTTGCTGGGGGAACCTGCTTCGCCTCTCTGCTTCTTTGCGGTCTTGATCTTGGCGTTGCTCTGGCTATCTTGAGCTTTAGTTTTACCTTGGTTCACCTCCTCCGCTCTGCTTGGTGCGGCCGTGGGCGCGGCTCCGACTGTCCGTGCACAGGTAAAGGGGTACAAAAGTGCGCCCCATCTTTTGTACACCGACAAGAGCCCCCGGGCCTGGGCCACACATAAGCGCGACACGTTGTTGGGCCAGGCCCAAAACGGTGCGCGGGCAGGCGGGGCAGTTTTTACCGTGGTAAAACTTTTCGCGCGCTGCGCTTCCCACGACCCGCGTTGAACGCGCGACATGGAGGGGTGCGCGTGACGTGGGCGGCATGCGTGGGGCGGTTCCCGCACGCATGCATCACATCGCAGTAAAGAGGCGGCTCGCGCCTTCCCCGTAAAAAGAGGGAGGCGTGGAGGCGTGGCTCATTTACTGAATGGGGCCGGGTCGCGGTCTTCAAGGCGTCCACACCCCACGATCACGGGGTGGGGAGAGGTCGCTTCACCCGTCCCCTCGGTTCTGCACACTCGCCACGCGTCCTTCATGCGCCTGGGGTGGCAACGGTGGAGGCGGGAAACCGGGCCGTCACTGGTTGGGGCAGCGGGTCGGTCTCGATTCCCGGCGCCTCTGGTGTCTGGATTGGTTGAGCAGGGCGGCCGAGCCCCGACCCCGCCCCTTTATAAGGAGAGGGAAGGGGGATGGCATCTGCTTCTGCTTCTTCCTCTCACCCGCCATGGAGAAGCGGAATCCCGGTCCCTCGACGGTGGCGGCGAGGGTCACCGCTCGACAACGCGTCCCTCCTCCTCCTGATCCCGCGGTGGTGGAGCCGGCCGCGAGGGGAAGGGGGAGGGGGCGAGGCAGCGGGCGCGGCCGCGGTAGAGGTCGTGGTGCTCGGGAAAGAGGAGGACGGGGCGGCGCGCCGGCCTCGCCCCTGCCAATGATGCCTTTCCCGACGGAGGGCCACGTTGAAGACCAGCCCTGCGAGTTCTTCATCAGGCTGCACCGGCCTCCGTGTCGTCGTCTTCGTCTCCCCGCCCCGTTTGCTCGAGTGATGGAGCGTGACCCGCCCCAGACCCTCAGGTTGCACATGAAGGGCTGTGGGAATGGGGGCATGCGGGTCGACGTCGACTTCCCGGCTCCTCGGGTCATGTACCTCCACCGTGGATGGAAGACGTTCACTCGCATCCACAGCCTGATGGCAGGGCTCGTCCTCTACTTCAAATTAATGGAGGACGGCCTGCTCTCCGTCAAGGTCTTCGGAGAGTTTGGAACTCGCCTGAAGTGCTGCGTGGAGAGCTCCTCCGACGATGGAAGCTCTTCCTCGAGCGATAGTCACGAGGAGGACAGCGGGGCAGATGACGGGGACGAGTCCGACTAGGCGTCGGACGCCCCGCGCCTCTGAAGCTCTGCCTCTTGAGATCATGTACAGGAGAGAGCCAGTCCAAAAATGTGAAAATGAGTAGGCAATTTTCTCCAATTGCATCCAGTTTACTAGTTTTATCTATCGATATGAATATGATGTTTGTATGTTATGTACCCAATTGCATGACTGCTTAGATCAATTTGTTACTTCATGCGATTTATCATCAATACTATGGTTGCCATGTTTTATCTATTGTTTTTTGGATTAAATTTAATAAAAAAATTGCTCAAATATTGAACAACAACTACTCGGCATGGAACATCATTCTCCGTGTGCTCATTTGTGTATGTAGTGATGCTGGCTATGCACATCCTAAGCATGTAGAGGCTGGTGCGTATGTTTATTGTGTTTGTATCCTTTTCATGCTATGTTGTAAGTGTCGGCGTTCTGGGAACGGGGGTCCCCAGACTTGCCTGCCTGCGGCCCATGGCGTGGCTGTGCTAGTGGGCCTATACGGCCCACCTTCATCAACAAGGCGTTCAAGACCCTCGCGAGGGGCCAAGCCTCGCGAGGGGGACGACGCAAGACCTCCTCAGGAGCTGCCTCTCCAGGAAGGCTCACGGGGAGCAGAGATATCAAGGCGGGGCAAACCTCGCGAGGCTCCTGTGACGTAAGCCATGACGATCGACACCAGGCGGGCGCCAGCGCGCGCAGCGTCCTTGTTTCCTCTTTGGTGCTAAGGAAGCAGGCGCAGGCGCGGAGTACCGAGGCATCAGTCAAAGGTTTCCATATCGGTGCAATGAGACCAAGACCAGTGGGACGGCAAGACGGAGGTCACCATGGAACCCAAGACAGCGTCACCACCAGAGCCTTTTGCAGGCGAAGACCACTTTTGTCAGGATAGCTTGTACTAGCTGTCCCCTTTCAAATTTGCCCGCCGTTGATGGCTCCCTTCTCGCTCGATATTTGGGAAGAGGACCAGGGCCTATATAAGTAGGGCTAGCCACCACAGTAGAGGCACCGAGTTCTCATCCACAAGTTCGTCGAGCACAAGAACACCTCAACCTCAGGAGGTTGTTCTTCCCCTTATACTGTTCATCATCAACCCAAGAGGCAATCCACCACCACACACTGGAGTAGGGTATTACACCACAACGGTGGCCCGAACCAGTATAAATCTCGTGTCTTTCTGTGTTGCAAGTGCGTCGTGTTCGTCCGCGAGATCTTAGCGAGCTAGGGCATAGATCGGTAGGAGGGAAAGAACTTCGCGTGCACCCCAGAGTTCGAACCTTAAGGGTTTTGCCGGAACCCCAGATCCGACATTTGGCGCGCCAGGTAGGGGTGCGATGTAGCTTCCCTTCCGTCGTTCCGTCGCTCCATCATCTCCATGGTGGACGCTCGCCGCGCTCGAGCTAAGCGCCGGGCTGCTCTCACCGCCTGCGTTGCTCAGACGGCTCCCATCAGTGGGCCACCTTGTCGTTCTCCATCTCCTGCCGCCACCGGCCCAGCGGGGAACGAGCAGCAAGCGTCCTCGCTGCACCCATCGGTGTGGCAGGACAGCCGCACCGCCACTCCATCGCTGACCCCAGCCGGTTCTTCGTCCCACGCACGTCGCGCTCCCATGGATGCGCAGGCCGCGCTCCTTATGGCGAACGAGCTCCTGTGCTACCGCCCGGTCGACGACCTCTACGAGGACTGGCTCGACCGCGTCGCCGAGCTCGTTCGCGCCGCAGGGGGCTGCCCGGCGCCGTCCCACTTTCTGCCTTGCTCTCCTCCAGCCACGGGCGACGTGGCCCGTGGAGTGCCTCCATCACCTCTGCCCCAAGACTGTGCCTTGGCGCCAAGGCGCGCGGCCCCACGGCGTGACCCACCACACCCGGTGCCCGCGCGCGAGGAGAAAAATCTGCCAAGAAATCCCTCGGCCGCGAGAGGCTGCACCTGCGGTCCCCGCGCCGCCTCGCCAAGACCGTGCGCTGCCCGCGGTGGCGGCGCGTGGACCTCGTCAAGACCAAGCTCCACCTCCAAGACGGGCCCCAGCAACCACGGCCGGCTGCCGCGCCTTCACCCCCGAGCTGCGTAGCGTCGCCTGGCCGGGCAAGTTCAAGCCGGACCTGCCACCTCGCTACGACGGCACCGCCAACCCCGCGGAGTTCCTGCAGCTCTACGAGCTGAGCATCGAAGCAGCCAACGGCGACGAGAAAGTCATGGCGAACTGGTTTCCCATGGCTCTCAAGGATGGTGCCCGCTCCTGGCTCCTGAACCTTTCACCGGGCTCGATCGCTTCCTGGGACGAGATGCGCGACCGCTTCGTCGCAAACTTCCAAGGCACCCGCGACCGCCCGCCAGCCGCGGGCGACCTGCGCCACATCAAACAACAACCAGGAGAGACCCTCTAGAAATACATCCAGCGCTTCAAGAACACTCGCCTCAAGATCCCCAAGGTCACGGACGAGGCCATCATCTCTGCGTTCCCTGACAGCGTCCGCAACATCAAGATGAAGGAGGAGCTCGCTATCCACGAGGAGTTGTGCACATCTCAGGAGCTGTTCAACCTGGCGACCAAGTGCGCAAGGGTTGAGGAGGGGCGCCTCTCCCTCCTCGAGCTGCCACCTGCGGGCGCAGAGGAGAAGAAGGCCAAGGCCAAGGACGTGAAGCGCAAGGAAGCAGATGTGCTCATAGCGGAGCCCGACACCAAGCGAGGCATGGACCAGCCCGAGTCATCCAAGAACAACCGGCCGTTCTGCGCCTTCCACAACCTGAACACCCACGGCTACAACGTCCTCAAGATGCCAGGAAGCGGCGGAATCATCACGGTCCAATGTGAAGAGAGAGATGCGGTGTGCTCCCTCGAGCGCGCCTTCCAAGCCACAGCAATCGACGACCCTGACAGCAAGGGCGAGGGCCCTTCTGAGGCCCTCCCCAAGAAGAAGAAGCAGCTGCGCCGTGCAGGATCTCAGGAGGATGGCGTCGCGGCTGGAGCCTCGTCAGGATCAGCGCCCGCTCCAGGGGCGCCTCCCTCCATCGCATAGGAAGGCGCGCCCGGCGCCCTCCTCGGGCAGGGCTCGGGGGCTCTCTTCGGGAGGGCCTCAGACCTTGCCAACATCACGAGGGAGGCACTTGGGCACCAATTGGAGGCATGCTTCGCAGCATGTTTCCCTCAAGAGAACACAGGGCAAGGAGTGCCCACCCCTCAGGAGTTCATCACCAAGACCACTCAGGAACTGCAAGACGCAAGGGCCATGCGCGGCGACCGCCGCTCACGAGGCGCAGCACCCCATCCAGGCGAGGATGCCGGGCTGCGCGTCCGCGTCGACGTTCAAGGCTCAATAGGGCCGCATCTCAGGAGCTTTTCTGGCCTTCGCGTGTGGGCCGTTGCGAGGGTCCACCACACAGCTACGTTCGCATGACCTTCGGCATGCTGAGCGTGGCATCAGCCTATCAGCGCAACATGCGGCGTGTCCTGACGACTCAGGAGGCCAGACATCACGCTGTCCTGGCAGAAATGGAGATGGTCCTCAGGGAACCACCTGAGCCCCCAGAGCCTCCCGAGGCTCAGGGCCCCGGTGGCTCGTGAGGAGCCATTCCTTCACCGCGTACATTCAGCTGCCCCAACCCTTGTTGGGGAACGTAGTAATTTCAAAATTTTCCTATGCACACGCAAGATCATGGTGATGCATAGCAACAAGAGGGGAGAGTGTGTCCACGTACCCTCATAGACCGAAAGCGGAAGCGTTAGCACAATGCAGTTGATGTAGTCGTACGTCTTCACGATCCGACCAATCAAGTACCGAACGCACGACACCTCCGAGTTCAGCACACGTTCAACTTGATGACATCCCTCGAACTCCGATCCAGCCGAGCTTTGAGGGAGAGTTCCGTCAGCACGACAGCGTGGTGACGATGATGACGTTCTACCGACGAAGGTCTTCGCCTAAGCACCGCTACGATATCACCGAGGTGGATTATGGTGGAGGGGGGCACCGCACACGGCTAAGAGATCCAAGGGATCAATTGTTGTGTCTATGGGGTTCCCCTATCCTCCATATATAAAGGGGGGAGGAAAGGGCCGGCCAAGGGGAGGAGGCGCGCCCAAGGGGGGAGTCCTACTCCCACCGGGAGTAGGACTCCTCCTTTTCCTATTTGGAGAGGGAGAGGGAAGGAAGAGGAAGGAGGGAGGAAGGAAAGGGGGGCCGGCCCCCCTCCCAATTCGGATTGGGCTTGGGGGGCGCACCCCCTCCCTTGCTCCTTTCCCCTCCTTTCCACTAAAGCCCATTAAGGCCCATATACCTCCCGGGGGGTTCCGATAACCTCCCGGAGCTCCGGTATTATCCCGATCTCACCCGGAACCATTCCGGTATCCAAATATAGTCGTCCAATATATCGATATTTACGTCTCGACCATTTCGAGACTCCTCGTCATGTCCATGATCACATCCGGGACTCCAAACAACCTTCCGTACATCAAAACACATAAACTCATAATATAACCATCATCGAACTTTAAGCGTGCGGACCCTACGGGTTCGAGAACTATGTAGACATGACCGAGACACGTCTCCGGTCAATAACCAATAGCGGAACCTGGATGCTCATATTGGCTCCCACATATTCTACGAAGATCTCTATTGGTCAAACCGCATAACAACATACGTTGTTCCCTTCGTAATCGGTATGTTACTTGCCCAAGATTCGATCGTCGGTATCTCAATACCTAGTTCAATCTTGTTACCGGCAAGTCTCTTTACTTGTTCCGTAATACATCATCCTGCAACTAACTCATTAGTTGCAATGCTTGCAAGGCTTAAGTGATGTGCATTACCGAGTGGGCCCAGAGATACCTCTCCGACAGTCGGAGTGACAAATCCTAATCTCGAAATACGCCAACCCAACAATTACCTTCGGAGACACCTGTAGAGCACCTTTATAATCACCCAGTTACGTTGTGACGTTTGGTAGCACACAAAGTGTTCCTCCGGTAAACGGGAGTTGCATAATCTCATAGTCATTGGAACATGTATAAGTCATGAAGAAAGCAATAACAACATACTAAACGATCGAGTGCTAGGATAACAGAATGGGTCAAGTCAATCACATCATTCTCCTAATGATGTGATCCCGTTAATCAAATGTCAAATCTCTGTCTATGGCTAGGAAACATAACCATCTTTGATCAACGAGCTAGTCAAGTAGAGGCACAGTAGTGACACTCTGTTTGTCTATGTATTCACACATGTATCATGTGTCCAGTTAATACAATTCTAGCATGAATAATAAACATTTATCATGATATAAGGAAATAAATAATAACTTTATTATTGCCTCTAGGGCATATTTCCTTCAGTCTCCCAGTTGCACTCGAGTCAATAATCTAGATTACACAGTAATGATTCTAACACCCATGGAGCCTTGGTGCTGATCATGTTTTGCTCATGGAAGAGGCTTAGTCAACGGGTCTGCAACATTTAGATCCGTATGTATCTTGCAAATCTCTATGTCTCCCACCTAGACTTGATCCCGGATGGAGTTGAAGCGTCTCTTGATGTGTTTGGTTCTTTTGTGAAATCTGGATTCCTTTGCTAAAGCAATTGCACCAGTATTGTCACAAAAGATTTTCATTGGACCCTATGCACTAGGTATGACACCTAGATCAGATATGAACTCCTTCATCCAGACACCTTCGTTTGCTGCTTCCGAAGCAGCTATGTACTCCGCTTCACATGTAGATCCCGCTACGACGCTTTGTTTAGAACTGCACCAACTGACAGCTCCACCGTTCAATAAAAATACGTATCCGGTTTGCGATTTAGAATCATCCGGATCAGTGTCAAAGCTTGCATTGACGTAACCATTTACGACGATCTCTTTGTCACCTCCATAAACGAGAAACATATCCTTAGTCCTTTTCAGGTATTTCAGGATGTTCTTGACCGCTGTCCAGTGATCCACTCCTGGATTACTTTGGTACCTCCCTGCCAAACTAATAGCAAGGCACACATCAGGTCTGGTACACAACATTGCATACATGATAGAGCCTATGGCTGAAGCATAGGGAACATCTTTCATTTTCTCTCTATCTTCTGCAGTGGTCAGGCATTGAGTCTTACTCAACTTCACACCTTGTAACATAGGCAAGAACCCTTTCTTTGCTTGATCCATTTTGAACTTCTTCAAAACTTTGTCAAGGTATGTGCTTTGTGAAAGTCCAATTGAGCGTCTTGATCTATCTCTATAGATCTTGATGCCCAATATATAAGCAGCTTCACCGAGGTCCTTCATTGAAAAACTCTTATTCAAATATCCTTTTATGCTATCCAGAAATTTTATATCATTTCCAATCAACAATATGTCATCGACATATAATATCAGAAATGCTACAGAGCTCCCACTCACTTTCTTGTAAATACAGGCTTCTCCAAAAGTCTGTATAAAACCATATGCTTTGATCACACTATCAAAACGTTTATTCCAACTCCGAGAGGCTTGCACCAGTCCATAAATGGATCGCTGGAGCTCGCACACTTTGTTAGTTCCTCTTGGATCGACAAAACCTTCTGGTTGCATCATATACAACTCTTCTTCCAGAAATCCATTTAGGAATGCAGTTTTGACATCCATTTGCCAAATTTCATAATCATAAAATGCGGCAATTGCTAACATGATTCGGACAGACTTAAGCATCGCTATGGGTGAGAAGGTCTCATCGTAGTCAATCCCTCGAACTTGTCGAAAACATCTTGTAACAAGTCGAGCTTTATAGACAGTAACATTACCGTCAGCGTCAGTCCTCTTCTTGAAGATCCATTTATTCTCGATGGCTTGCCGATCATCGGGCAAGTCAACCAAAGTCCATACTTTGTTCTCATACATGGATCCCATCTCGGATTTCATGGCCTCAAGCCATTTTGCAGAATCTGGGCTCACCATCGCTTCTTCATAGTTCGTAGGTTCGTCATGGTCTAGTAACATAACCTCCAAAACAGGATTACCGTACCACTCTGGTGCGGATCTTACTCTAGTTGACCTACGATGTTCAGTAACAACTTGATCTGAAGTTTCATGATCATCATCATTAACTTCCTCACTAATTGGCGTAGATGTCACAGGAACCACTACTAGGAAAAGGGCTATAGATGGAATGGCCACTAATGGCGCACCAGACATGTGGCGCGCCACTACTATATAGTAGTGGCGCACCACGGGCTGGTGCGCCATTAGTGTGAAAGACACTAATGGCGCACCAGACACACGGTGCGCCATTAGTAACAATTTTTTTTATTTTTCCAAACATACTAATGGCGCACCAGGGCACAGTGCGCCATTACTAGTTCTAACTAGTAATGGCGCACCAGCCTCATAGTGCGCCACTACTATATTTTTTTATTTTTATTTTTTTTGCAAAACTACTAATGGCGCACCAGGGAACAGTGAGCCATTACTAGTTTAATCTAGTAATGGCGCACTGTTCCCTGGTGCGCCATTAGTGTATATTTCATGGACACTTGATCTCGATCCCCCTCCATCTCGATCGCTATCCCACCTCGCCAGATCCGGTCCCCCTCGCCGTTGAGCACCCCCCGCACCCTCTACCCTGCTCCACCGGCCGCCGCCGCCGACCCCCGCACCCTCCCCCGCTCCACCGCCGCCGACGACCCACCGCACCCTCCCCTGCTCCATCGCCGCCGCCGAACCCCCGCACCCTCCCCCGCTACACCGCCGCCGACGACCCCCCGCACCCTCCCCGGCCCGCTCCACCGTCACAAAAAATTATTACTGTTTTTATAAAAAAATTATTACTGTTTCATATTCATATTCATTTTCTAAAAAATTATTAGATGCAACAAAAAATAATAAAAAAAAAATTACTTATGGCACACCTCTGGCTGGTGCGCCATTGCTATATAAAAAAAGATTACTAATGGCGCACCTCTGGCCGGTGCGCCATTGCTATATAAAAAAAAGATTACTAATGGCGCACCGATCGTGGGTGCGCCATTGCTATCTAAAAAAACATTCTAATGGCGCACCGCTTCGGGGTGCGCCATTAATAAGTTTCCCCCCTAGCTAATTCCTCCCTCTCCCTCGCCAGATCCCCTTCGTCCCTCTCCCTCGCTAGTAACTCCCCGACCCCTGCCGGACTCCACCCCCGCCGCCCCCGCGCCCCCCACCACTGCAGCTCCCCCGCGCCCCCGCGCCCCCACCACTGCAGCTCCCCCGCGCCGCCGCCCCCGCGCCCCCACCACTCCAGCTCCCCCGCGCCGCCGCCCCGCGCCAACCCGCGACGCACGTGGCCGCCGGCCTCCCCACGACCAACCGAGGCGCCCAGGAGGACCGCCGTCATCTTCCTCTTCGACTACGAGGACCCGGACGAGCTCGGACACCCTCGAGCCATCCCTTCGACGCGCCGCCGCCGCCGACCCCGACCCCAACCCCGACCCCTCCAGCGACCGGCCGCGCCCGCCCAGGTACCTCTCCTCCTTCCTCCTTCCTCCCTCCCGAGGTTAAGTCAGTTTCCCCTCTCTACAACTTTGTCTGCCTCCAGAAAATTGAAAACCGAACACAAAATTCAGTGATAGTTTCAGACCATCCGGAGTCACAAATCATAAAATAGACTTTGTTGGAATTCGTTGATTGCATGAGAACTGAATTTATGTTAATTAGTCAGAAGTCATAGCATTATGCAAAGAAACCTTGCCGAAATTGGAGCAACTCTCTTATGAAGTTCTGATGAAGGGCAGCAAAAACTCTGCATTCAGTTTTCAGTCATAGGAAAACAAAGTTATCCACAAAGTGTTTTTCTGTTTAACATTTTGATGGAGTACAATTGTTACAGTACAGTCAGAATTGTGTATGATTGTGCCTAAAGTAGATAATCTAAAGATACAGACAAAATAATTAGGGGAGCATGTGTGAATCTCTGACAGCAATACAAACTAAGATTCAATTAAGACTAATTAACTGCATTTGATGTCACTATATTCTCTGAATAACTTCAGTTATGATCTGTACTGGAAAACTTCAGTTAACACTCATTTTTCAGTTAACTCCTTACAGTTCAGATCATATTTTGGTTGTCAATAATAGTGGACTTTTAAGGCTTTTTTAGAGGCAATACTAGTGGATTTTAGGCTTTTTTAAGGCAATAATAGTGGAATTTTAGACTAAAACTGAAGAAAGCAGTGGCATCCTTTCCACAAGCTGCATTCTCTTCTTTGATACACACTTGGGTACTGTGATAAGTGTCAACACACAACAAACACGAAAAAGGAAGAAAATGAAAACAGTTACTCTCACGCTCCTACTTCTACCCCACCTTGAAATCACATTTTGCTTTGTCAGAATACTTGAGTCTGGATGGATGTTGTGGTGTAACTAGGGAGGGGGAGGTGGCCTGGACTTGGGACTATCTTGTTCTAAGCACTGCTATTTAAGAAGGTTTTAAGCATAAAAACGTTAGCTTTAAGAATGGTTGTGTTCTACTGGTGGTGTGGGGGGTTCAGTTTTGTAAAGTGACCAAGCTTCCCTCTCAAGCACCAAAGATTCTTGGCAATGGGGGCAAGAGCTCCTTTCCCTTTTCTTTTGCAGAAGTGACTTTAGTCACGTTAGTACTCCTACTACTTGTGATGCTGCTACTGTACTACTTGGGAATTTTTTCTACTTGTGATGCTGCTGCTGTACCCCGAGAGGCCCTTGAGTTTGCTGGAATGTCGATTAACTTCCGTTCCGGCAAATTCGGGTACTCCATATGTCCTATTTTCAGCAAAGGTCATGCTGAAATTTTCCATGAATTTTAGCATGACTTTGCTAAAAATAGGACATATGGGGTACTTGTGACTAATGCATGGGCCGGGGTCTTAGTACTTAATTAAGTAGGATCAACTGCCTCTTGTGTTATACATATAGAAGTGTGATATCTACTCATAGTTATTACTAATGTCAGTTGCTCGTCATCGATAAACCCTAATCTTAGACCATCTCCATTCACCAATTGCTCAAACCAGTTCGAAGGGCGTGTTTTCACCACACTGTGGATTATCTTATTGGACCCAATAGAGATGATGTAGTTTTGAATTATGAACATAGGAAATGTCATCATCGGACGACGAAAGTCTCCCGGGGGAGTGCGACTGGTGCCACGACGGTCGAGGTCTGTGCGACAGGCCTCACCTGGACGATGATCGGCGCTTCAGCATTAAGCTCGAGGAGACCTTCGAAGTTGAAACGGTATGCAACGACGACAAGTGTTTTTTTCATAATTAAGCATGACTTCAACTATTTCAACGTGTAATTTCATATTTTACAATTCGAGTATAGTTTATCCCATGCCATGCAAGACGCTATGTCTTGGAGAGGATGGATTTTGAAGATCATGAAAATTTTGAAACGAAGAAAATTCACCTAAGGACACATCATGATGTGGATTTTGAAGTAAATCTGTATAATGCTGAGAGCGTAACCCATTTTGGTTGCAAAAATTGGGAAGCATTTTGCAAGATGTATGGTTTTGATGAGGGTATGCTTGTCACCATGGATCTTGGTGATCCTGACATCGACCAAGACAATATGGACATTTGGGTCCTTGTTGATACGCCTCCAGTTCTACCGCTATGTGAGTTTCTCAAACATAGTTAATTATTAACTAATTTATATTGTTTATTTCAAAATAGTTGACAACTTATTTCCATTGACAGCTTATTTTGATTGTTCAAAAAATGTGCGGAACATGGTAGACAAAACCCACTACACCGATGGCTCCGAGTTAACTTATCAGGAGAAAAATCATCTGGTCGGATTTTGTACTGATCTTGAGAATTACAATATCTACAATCAAACTCCTCAACATTATGGTCAATACGTGCCACTAGTGCACGTGTTGAACTACGGTAACTACCATGGAGATACCCTGGTAAGATTTTTTACTATTACGACATCCGTGCATCTTTTGCATACTTCTAAAACTAGTACATCATTGCTAACTATGAAGTTATTACTATGTTTTTCAACAGAGAATCCCTGAGGATTGTGTGCCTCATTTGATGTATCAGAATGGCAGCCTTCGTGTTTTCAACTTATATCCAGGTCATCCTACGAATCTCAACTGTCCATACCGGATTTCTAGAAGAAGTGGAGACATGCTAATCAGAGAATGGAAAAAATGTATGGACAGTCGTAAGGAGGTTCTTGGAAGCAAAAGGAAGCGCCGCGCAAGAATTGGAGACAGGATGATCTCCATTCTCCATAATGGAGAGTCAGGGTCTATATTGTTTTATGCTATTTTACCTTAAATAGGGTATTTAGGTCCTGCCTAATACTGATGATCATGTGCTAAGAACAATTAAGTAGGGTTGGTTCGATGACTATCAGGATGATGATCGTATGACTTGTTATTAATAACGAGTAGAAGTTGTATGATGATGATTAGTAGGACTTGTTAGGATTAGTATTACTTTCGACAAACTCGCTACTCGCGGTCTCGAGACTTGTAATGTTCTATCTTTGTTCGGTCTTTTGAATTCGGAGACTAATATGATGAATTGTATTCGGAGACTAATCTTCTATTGTATTCGATGAATCTGCTGTTGCTGTGTGGTGCTGTTTATATTCTGTCCAATAATATATTTTGTAATCTGTGCAAATATCAGAAAAGAAAAAAATCCCTAATATACATACTAATGGCGCATCACCCCAACGTGCGCCATTAGTATGCCAAAGGACACTAATGGCGCATCACCCAGCAGTGCGCCATTAGTATGGCAAAGCACATGGGTAAATATGGCCCCCTGGGAGGCATACTAATGGCGCACCGTGGCCTATACTAATGGCGCACTGCCTGGTGCGCCATTAGTATACCAGATACTAATGGCGCACCAGTGGTGCGCCATTAGTAAAAAATACTAGTGGCGTGGTACTAGTGGCGCACCAGTAGTGCGCCATTAGTAGGCAAAACTGGTGCGCCACTAGTAGGCCTTTTCCTAGTAGTGAACCGGTTTCTGTGATGAACTACTTTCCAATAAGGGAGCAGGTATTGTTACCTCATCAAGTTCTACTTTCCTCCCACTCACTTCTTTCGAAAGAAACTCCTTCTTTAGAAAGGATCCATTCTTAGCAACGAATGTCGTGCCTTCGGATCTGTGATAGAAGGTGTACCCAACAGTTTCCTTTGGGTATCCTATGAAGACACATTTCTCCGATTTGGGTTCGAGCTTATCAGGTTGAAGCTTTTTCACATAAGCATCGCAGCCCCAAACTTTAAGAAACGACAACTTTGGTTTCTTGCCAAACCACAGTTCATAAGGCGTCGTCTCAACGGATTTTGATGGTGCCCTATTTAACGTGAATGCGTCCGTCTCTAAAGCATAACCCCAAAATGATAGCTGTAAATCAGTAAGAGACATCATAGATCGCACCATATCTAGTAAAGTGCGATTACGACGTTCGGACACACCATTATGCTGTGGTGTTCCAGGTGGCGTGGGTTGCGAAACTATTCCGCATTGTTTCAAATGTAGACCAAACTCGTAACTCAAATATTCTCCTCCACGATCAGATCGCAGAAACTTTATTTTCTTGTTACGATGATTTTCAACTTCACTCTGAAATTCTTTGAACTTTTCAAATGTTTCAGACTTATGTTTCATTAAGTAGATATACCCATATCTGCTTAAATCATCTGTGAAGGTGAGAAAATAACGATACCCGCCGCGAGCCTCAACATTCATTGGACCATATACATCAGTATGTATGATCTCCAACAAATCAATTGCTCGCTCCATAGTTCCGGAGAACGGCGTTTTAGCCATCTTGCCCATGAGGCATGGTTCGCAAGTACCAAGTGATTCCAAAAGTCCATCAGTATGGAGTTTCTTCATGCGCTTTACACCAATATGACCCAAACGGCAGTACCACAAATAAGTTGCACTATCATTATCAACTCTGCATCTTTTGGCTTCAACATTATGAATATGTGTATCACTACTATCGAGATTCATCAAAAATAGACCACTCTTCAAGGGTGCATGACCATAAAAGATATTACTCATATAAATAGAACAACCATTATTCTCTGATTTAAATGAATAACCGTCTCGCATCAAACAAGATCCAGATATAATGTTCATGCTCAACGCTGGCACCAAATAACAATTATTTAGGTCTAATACTAATCCCAAAGGTAGATATAGAGGTAGCGTGCCGACGGCGATCACATCGACTTTGGAACTGTTTCCCGCGTGCATCGTCACCTCGTCCTTAGCCAGTGTCCGCTTAATCCATAGTCCCTGTTTCGAGTTGCAAATATTAGCAACAGAACCAGTATCAAATACCCAGGTGCTACTGCGAGCTCTGGTAAGGTACACATCAATAACATGTATATCACATATACCTTTGTTCACCTTGCCATCCTTCTTATCCGCCAAATACTTGGGGCAGTTCTGCTTCCAGTGACCAGTCTGCTTGAAGTAGAAGCACTCAGTCTCAGGCTTAGGTCCAGACTTGGGTTTCTTCTCTTGAGCAGCAACTTGTTTGCTGTTCTTCTTGAAGTTCCCCTTCTTCTTCCCTTTTCCCTTTTTCTTGAAACTGGTGGTCTTATTGACCATCAACACGTGATGCTCCTTCTTGATTTCTACCTCCGCAGCCTTTAGCATTGCGAAGAGCTCGGGAATCGTCTTATCCATCCCTTGCATGTTATAGTTCATCACGAAGCTCTTGTAGCTTGGTGGCAGTGATTGAAGAATTCTGTCAATGACGCTATCATCCGGAAGATTAACTCCCAGTTGAATTAAGTGATTGTTATACCCAGACATTCTGAGTATATGCTCACTGACAGAACTATTCTCCTCCATCTTGCAGCTGTAGAACTTATTGGAGACTTCATATCTCTCAATCGGGCATTTGCTTGAAATATTAACTTCAACTCCTGGAACATCTCATATGCTCCATGACGTTCAAAACGTCGTTGAAGTCCCGGTTCTAAGCCGTAAAGCATGGCACACTGAACTATCGAGTAGTCATCAGCTTTGCTCTGCCAGACGTTCATAACATCTGGTGTTGCTCCTGCAGCAGGTTTGGCACCTAGCGGTGCTTCCAGGACGTAATTCTTCTGTGCAGCAATGAGGATAATCCTCAAGTTACGGACCCAGTCCGTGTAATTGCTACCATCATCTTTCAACTTTGTTTCTCAAAGAACGCATTAAAATTCAACGGAACAACAGCACGAGCCATCTATCTACAACAAACATAGACATGCAAAATACTATCAGGTACTAAGTTCATGATAAATTTAAGTTCAATTAATCATATTACTTAAGAACTCCCACTTAGATAGACATCCCTCTAATCATCTAAGTGATCACGTGATCCAAATCAACTAAACCATAACCGATCATCACGTGAAATGGAGTAGTTTTCAATGGTGAACATCACTATGTTGATCATATCTACTATATGATTCACGCTCGACCTTTCGGTCTCAGTGTTCCGAGGCCATATCTGCATATGCTAGGCTCGTCAAGTTTAACCTGAGTATTCTGCGTGTGCAAAACTGGCTTGCACCCGTTGTAGATGGACGTAGAGCTTATCACACCCGATCATCACGTGGTGTCTGGGCACGACGAACTTTGGCAACGGTGCATACTCAGGGAGAACACTTTTATCTTGAAATTTAGTGAGAGATCATCTTATAATGCTACCGTCAATCAAAGCAAGATAAGATGCATAAAAGATAAACATCACATGCAATCAATATAAGTGATATGATATGGCCATCATCATCTTGTGCTTGTGATCTCCATCTCCGAAGCACCGTCATGATCACCATCATCACCGGCGCGACACCTTGATCTCCATCGTAGCATCGTTGTCGTCTCGCCAACTATTGCTTCTACGACTATCGCTACCGCTTAGTGATAAAGTAAAGCAATTACAGGGCGATTGCATTGCATACAATAAAGCGACAACCATATGGCTCCTGCCAGTTGCCGATAACTCGGTTACAAAACATGATCATCTCATACAATAAAATATAGCATCATGCCTTGACCATATCACATCACAACATGCCCTGCAAAAACAAGTTAGACGTCCTCTACTTTGTTGTTGCAAGTTTTACGTGGCTGCTACGGGCTGAGCAAGAACCGTTCTTACCTACGCGTCAAAACCACAACGATATTTCGTCAAGTTAGTGCTGTTTTAACCTTCTCAAGGACCGGGCGTAGCTACACTCGGTTCAACTAAAGTTGGAGAAACTGACACCCGCCAGCCACCTATGTGCAAAGCACGTCGGTAGAACCAGTCTCGCGTAAGCGTACGCGTAATGTCGGTCCGGGCCGCTTCATCCAACAATACCGCCGAACCAAAGTGTGACATGCTGGTAAGCAGTATGACTTGTATCGCCCACAACTCACTTGTGTTCTACTCGTGCATATAACATCAACGCATAAAACCTGGCTCGGATGCCATTGTTGGGGAACGTAGTAATTTCAAAATTTTCCTACGCCCACGCAAGATCATGGTGATGCATAGCAACGAGAGGGGAGAGTGTGTCCACGTACCCTCGTAGACCGAAAGAGGAAGCGTTAGTACAACGCGGTTGATGTAGTCGTACGTCTTCACGATCCGACCGATCAAGTACCGAATGCACGGCACCTCCGAGTTCAGCACACGTTCAACTCGATGACGTCCCTCGAACTCCGATCCAGCCGAGCTTTGAGGGAGAGTTTCTTCAGCACGACAGCATGGTGACGATGATGACGTTCTACCGACGTAGGGCTTCGCCTAAGCACCGCTACGATATGACTGAGGTGGATTATGGTGGAGGGGGGCACCGCACACGGCTAAGAGATCCAAGGGATCAATTGTTGTGTCTATGGGGTGCCCCTCTCCTCCGTATATAAAGGGGGGAGGAGAGGGCTGACCAAGGGGAGGAGGCGCGCCCAAGGGGGGAGTCCTACTCCCACCGGGAGTAGGACTCCTCCTTTTCCTATTTGGAGAGGGAGAGGGAAGGAAGAGGAAGGAGGGAGGAAGGAGGGAGGAAGTAAAGGGGGGCCCCTCCCAATTCGGATTGGGCTTGGGGGGGCGCGCCCCCTCCCTTGCTCCTTTCCCCTCCTTTCCACTAAAGCCCATTAAGGCCCATATACCTCCCGGGGGGTTCCGATAACCTCCCGGAGCTCCGGTATTATCCCGATCTCACCCGGAACCATTCCGGTATCCAAATATAGTCGTCCAATATATCGATATTTACGTCTCGACCATTTCGAGACTCCTCGTCATGTCCGTGATCACATCCGGGACTCCAAACAACCTTCCGTACATCAAAACACATAAACTCATAATATAACCATCATCGAACTTTAAGCGTGCGGACCCTACGGGTTCGAGAACTATGTAGACATGACCGAGACACGTCTCCGGTCAATAACCAATAGCGGAACCTGGATGCTCATATTGGCTCCCACATATTCTACGAAGATCTTTATTGGTCAAACCGCATAACAACATACGTTGTTCCCTTTGTCATCGGTATGTTACTTGCCCAAGATTCGATCGTCGGTATCTCAATACCTAGTTCAATCTCGTTACCGGCAAGTCTCTTTACTCGTTCCGTAATACATCATCCCGCAACTAACTCATTAGTTGCAATGCTTGCAAGGCTTAAGTGATGTGCATTACCGAGTGGGCCCAGAGATACCTCTCCGACAATCGGAGTGACAAATCCTAATCTCGAAATACGCCAACCCAACAATTACCTTTGGAGACACCTGTAGAGCACCTTTATAATCACCCAGTTACGTTGTGACGTTTGGTAGCACACAAAGTGTTCCTCCGGTAAACGGGAGTTGCATAATCTCATAGTCATAGGAACATGTATAAGTCATGAAGAAAGCAATAGCAACATACTAAACGATCGAGTGCTAAGCTAACGGAATGGGTCAAGTCAATCACATCATTCTCCTAACGATGTGATCCCGTTAATCAAATGACAACTCTTTTTCTATGGCAGGAAACATAACCATCTTTGATCAACGAGCTAGCCAAGTAGAGGCATACTAGTGATACTCTATTTGTCTATGTATTCACACATGTATCATGCTTCCGGTTAATACAATTCTAGCATGAATAATAAACATTTATCATGATATAAGGAAATAAATAATAACTTTATTATTGCCTCTAGGGCATATTTCCTTCAACCCTCCTTCGTCAACAGAACCAGGTGACATTTCCAAGTTTGTTTAGTTGGGAGCGCCCCTCAGGCTGCATTATTCCCAGGCCGCGTGGGTCCGTCTCTGTGGCATGTATCCCTTTTTGCTTATGTCTTTAGTTTACTCTGTTGGGGGCGCCCCTCGGTCTGCACCATCCCCAAGCCGCTCGGTCCTGACCCAGTGGCATGCATCTTTCGGCATTTACCCAAGTTGACTTGCCTTCCATGCTTAATCTGCCTGTGGTTACCACCTGCTCGATCGTCGCCTCCCACGGGGCCTCCTCACAATGGCACGGCGCTGGTGCATGGGTCCGTCCCTGCCACGTCGACAAACTTGAGCGGTCGAGCTCTGGCTCGCGGCACGCCCCGCGCACGTCACCTCATCAGGCCCTCAGTGTCTTCACCTCGTCACGGAACAACCAGCGGCAGGCTAGCAACCATAACGGCAAAACCGTGTTTCTCCTTGTGCTGGCTTGCAGGAATATCACGAGAATAGCACCAGGCGGCACCGCGAGCTCCCACCTCTTCCAAGTAATTCGCTTGCACGTTAAAGGGGGGCTCCTGAGCATCGCGACTCAGGAGCTCTTACTGGCTCTCCAGCCCTCACCCCCTGGCCTTGACCACGGCATCGCAACCTGGCATACCAGCGGCGGCTGAGCTCGCTCGAGGGCCGGGACCTGAGGACGTAGAGCACGAAGGAAAGCATTGGAAGGGGGAGGACCCGTACGGGCCTAACCTAGCTACGCTGCGGATGGTTGCGCGCATGCCTAGCGCACCATGAGGAATCGACTCAGAATCGGCCAGATAAGTCTCGCGTTCAGATTGGCTAGTTGTTGGAGCCTAGATGTTGGCGCTCGTCGCATCCCTGTTGTGGCCACGTCACCTCCCTTTCCTGCCTTACCATGGCCGCTTGAGCGCTAAAGGGGACCTCCTGAGCATCGCGACTCAGGGGCTCTTACTGGACCTCGGGCCGCTCACCTCCTGGCCTTGACCACGGCACGCGACCTGGCATACCAGCGACGGCTGCAGCCTGCCTGGGGACCGGGACCTGTCAGCGTAGAGCAACAAGCTATCGCGAGGATGGAAAGGGGAGACCGAACCTTAACAATACATGTGTTGCAAATTTTCATAACTTGGAAGATATGCGCAAAGGACATTACAGACCCTTTACACACCACCACGGGGCACTTCGTGATTCTTGGAGCAAAAAACGAGAACCCAAAGGAATCCTATCTACACCCTCCCGTGGCGGACGCCATCATCAACAGTGGGCCACGGGAGGCCGGCGCCGACCCCATCCAGATCAGCGGCGGCGTTGGCGGCTGGACGCCGCGGCCCTACTCCGAGCCCGGCGAGAGCTCGGGGGCACGTAGCTATCATCGCTCGTCTCCGGAGTCTCATAAAGCTCGGGAGAATCGCTAGACTCCCAGGGGCTGCTGCTGCTGGAGTAGCCACGAGCGGAGCGCGCGTCAGCCTGGCGCTCCCCTCCAGGGCAACACTCCAGGCGGCGGCCCTCCGCATCGAAGACCTTGAAGAAGAGCGTGGAGGCGCTGTCGTACTCGAAGTGGATCGTGAGGGCACCCTCCACGCGGCAGACCCGCGCAACCTCCCCCCAGCCGCGGGTCATGAAGATCTTGCCGACGGGGACCTCTTCGATCTCTGCTCCGGTCGCCGGAGCGTTGCAGTCGGCATGCTGCACCAGAGCTCGAGAGGTCCCCATGGCGGCATCACATCGGAGAAGAACCGCGGGAAGCGGATCCAAGAGCTTGGAGGCATCGGCGCCCATAGCACCAGCTCACGCGAGGAGTCCGCGGCGTGGATTCCAGGAGCAGCGGCACGCATCGCCGTCGCACGACGACCACGGGCGCGGCGCGGGCGGCGCCGCTCGTTGCTCCGCCCTCCTGAGCCCTCGGCTCGGGCGTACAAGGGTAACGGATACCCTGGAGGAGGCCGCTCGCACCAAGGCCTCGTCACCACCTGCATTGCTGCTTCGTCGCGATGGTGGACCGGACTCTTCTTCGGCGGAAGCGGTCCCGGATCATCGCGGGGGGCCTTCCCTTTCTCTTCAACGGAGAACCTTCGGATGGGCGCCATTGTTGCTAGCAGTGGAGCAAGGAGGAAGGAGCAAGTGAACCAAGAAGAGATGGGCGACGGGGGCTCTGCCCCCCTCCCCATTTATAGCGGAAGGAGGCCAACCAACGCCTCCCACGAGCGCAGGTAATGATGGTTTTTCTTGCATGCCGCAGGGACTTGTCAAATCGAGCAGTTGTCGAGGCAGCGTGGGGAAGCGCAGACGCCCACGTCCAATCAACCGCCATGCGTCAACCGAGGCCGCAGGCTTTTGAGGCCCGCGGCGCTTTGTACTTGACCTTTGGCTTCGCCTCGAAGCCAAGCCCGAGCGCGCCTTGGGCCCGGGGGCTACTGTCGGCGTTCTGGGAACGGGGGTCCCCAGACTTGCCTGCCTACGGCCCACGGCGTGGCTGTGCTAGCGGGCCTGTACGGCCCACCTTCATCAACAAGGCGTTCAAGACCCTCGCGAGGGGCCAAGCCTCGCGAGGGGGACGACGCAAGACCTCCTCAGGAGCTGCCTCTCCAGGCAGGCTCACGAGGAGCGGAGATATCAAGGCGGGGCAAACCTGGCGAGGCTCCTGTGACGTAAGCCATGACGATCGACACCAGGCGGGCGCCAGCGCGCGCAGCGTCCTTGTTTCCTCTTTGGTGCTAAGGAAGCAGGCGCAGGCGCGGAGTACCGAGGCATCAGGCAAAGGTTTCCATATCGGTGCAACGACACCAAGACCAGCGGGACGGCAAGACGGAGGTCACCATGGAACCCAAGACGGCGTCACCACCAGAGCCTTTTGCAGACGAAGACCACTTTTGTCAGGATAGCTTGTACTAGTTGTCCCCTTTCAAATTTGCTCGCCGTTGTTGGCTCCCTTCCCGCTCGATATTTGGGAAGAGGACCAGGGCCTATATAAGTAGGGCTAGCCACCATAGTAGAGGCATCGAGTTCTCATCCACAAGTTCGTCGAGCACAAGAACACCTCAACCTCAGGAGGTTGTTCTTCCCCTTGTACTGTTCATCATCAGCCCAAAAGGCAATCCACCACCACACACTGGAGTAGGGTATTACACCACAACGGTGGCCCGAACCAGTATAAATCTCGTGTCTTTCTGCGTTGCGAGTGCGTCGTGTTCATCAGCGAGATCTTAGCGAGTTAGGACATAGATCAGTAAGAGGGAAAGAACTTTGCGTGCACCCCAGAGTTCGAACCTTAAGGGTTTTGCCGGAACCCAGATCCGACAGTAAGTCAATGAAAACATTTTCATTAAAAATAATCTAATCGAGGGACCGAGCATCCGCATTGTTTGAAGGAAATTAGGATTACCAAACGGTAGATGATTGTGTGCGCTTTCAGTTTGACGTCCATATCTGGGTTGCTCTTTGCGCAGCAGTGCAATACTTTTGCTTCTGCTACCTTTCTCCATCCTATACACGTCTGCCTTTATTGGTTGGAATGGTGATTAATTGTCCACTTGGAGCAAAGAAGACACTCTAACTTAGTGCCACCAATCAGACGGACATAGGCATCACTCAGAGGGGGAAGAATACTACGCCGTCTGTTGCAGGTGCTACCGGAATCCTGAGCCACTGTGCTGGATAAGCACCAGATCTCCTCCTAGCTTTTCTCCCCTCATTGGCGACATCTAGCTAGCTCTATAATGTTGGCCAGGAAGAGAGAAGTGTTTCTAGCTTTCTTGCTTCCTATCTTAAATCTGCATATCAACAGACGCCACATCAGCGGTGACAAGGGCGTCCCAATTGGGCATCCAACTTGGTACTAGTGTTGAGAGGCGACAAACCACAGAGACACAGGAATGAGCACTGTACGATACGTGCACCTACCGTATCCCAGATCCGGAGGGAGGCGTAGGACCCGGCCGTGTCCATTATGGGTGAGCGTCGCCGTCTGGATTGAACCTGCTTGTCGCTGCCCGAATGTACGACAGAACCAGTGGGTCTCGTAATAGGCACTAGACGTACAGACAGGCGACGATAAGAATCTGAATGCCTCCATTTGGAACAGATCCACTTGGATTAATATGTATGGACAGCCGAGATTCACCGAAATTCTACTCGTTGTAGGAGTACATCCGAGTGCATGCGTAGCTTGGGGGAACAGGAGCATGCTTCGGTTGGGGATTCTGGTTTTTACATGGACGGGACCCAAGAGCAGCAGTACGTACTACACACATCAACAACGTATCCACAATTAGCACTACCTGCACGCGACTTTACAAGCCTTGTCCATAGTCTTATCTCCATTTGCATTGGTTGGACAGGTCAGGCTTAGGCAGCAGACACAGCCTGATAAGTGATAGAATAAAAAATAAAAACTGGGTCGAGCGTCCTGGGTCTCCTCTCCTGCCGGCCACGTCGTTGACGTCATGTTCCGATGGACGGCGGCGAGAGAGACATGCCCAGCTCCAGGTCCAGCGGGGAGCAGTGGTGACCGTGCCCGTGGCCATGAGGAGGCTGCTCCATCAGAACCGCCGGGAATGGCGCCCTCGGTGACTCCGACAAAAGTGGAACCCCCGCCATCGCCATGTCATCCTCCTGCGTGGAGTTGAGATCAATGGACATGTCGGGGGATTTATACCGCGGCAGAGAGGTGGAGGCACCTTCGCCGTTGTTGGTCAGCGGCTCAGAAACGCGAATGCCGTTCTCGCAGATCGGTACCTGCAGTGGTTTGTTTGCATCAAGTAACACCATATTCAGAATCTGACATGTCTTTTACATGCATTAATTCAGTCCTTTGTATAGTTATAAGAAGTTAAGATGTAGTACTCCAGTACCATGTCAAAGAGGCTGGAGCGGCGCTTCTTCTTCCCCATGCTGCTCTGCCTCAGGAAGAACTTCTGCGCGTGGCTGGCAACCTGCGTCGGGGTTCGAGTCGTGACGTAGCTCCGGGAGATACCTCGCCAGTCGCCCTTTCCCAGCTTCTCGAGGCCCACGAGGAATAGCCGGTGCTCCTCTTCGCTCCATGGAACTCCTGTACTCATGTTCACAGAAGGACCATTCAGCTCAGGAGGCCACAACTCGTCCACTACTTTTAGTAGTAAGAGAAGAAGAAGATAAATAATGCAATTTTTTTTTGAGAGGGATAATGCGACTTTATTAGTTAGGTCAAGATGAGATAGACTAGCATAAAACAAAGAAACTCAGGTACAAAAAGGTCTGAATTTCCACCCCACGTATCATCACTAGCATAGCCAGCCTAGCATATGTTCGACACTAGTGACTAGTGGAACTGCGTATTTCTGTTTAGGCAATTAATTACCTTTCTTCCTCTCCTGGACTAATCTGCCATGAGGACCGTCAGACAGGTACCCATTGGAAGCCCTCTCCAAGCCCTCATCGATGGACAGAAGCACCGACGAGGAAGACGACGACGAAGGCGAGACGATGGAGCTAGGGGCCACCGCGAGCTGCAGGCAGTCCATGCTGTAGCTCTTCCTCATGGAGGCGCCGAGGCCGGTGCTGCGGCCCGCAGCGACATGGACCTGCACCCCGAAGAGCCTCAGCCCACTACCGCTGCTGCTGCCGCCACCTCCTTCGCAGAGCATAATTTCTCCCTGCTTTCCTGTGCTGCTGCAAGTTCTTGAGTTGTGGCCGTAGTTGCCACAGTGGGAGCACTTCCTCGCCATGGTGTGGCTATAAATCGACTAAATCGATCCGCACCGCGCTGTCTTTTGGTGCGGGTGGTGGGAGAGATGGGTGGAGACCAGTGTGTCCACAACCGCAGCAGTGGGTGGTGCTTGCTACTGCCTATAGCAGCTAGCAAAGGTAGCTTAGGGAGGAAACTTACACTGCAGCCACTATAAATATGCTGCTTCTACTTCTGGCCTTTTGGCTGTGGATGTGGACGCGTTATCGGGCAGGAAACCGTAGAAAAGTACTTATTGTTCGAACCACCTTGATCTTCTTGCTTGGATTTAACTGGTAATTTGATCTTCTGATGCGTAAATTTGCACTGTCAACTTCGTTTGGAATGTTCCAAATACGCCACCGTACACGTGAATTTTTTTAGAGCGCAGGGCCTGGAAAATACATCCATCGCCGTCACGTTTTCCGTCACGAGGTTGTATAATCACCACTTCCTATTTCCTTTTTTTTTCTTTCATCTTCTTTTAGGCTTCTTTTATTAGGGCAACACTCAATCCAACATACTTCGTCTGTATCTAAATATAAGAAGTTTTTGCGGTATAAATTTGACCCTCTTAATCGACTTATATTTAGATACAAAGGGAGTATCTAAATATATAAAGAAAAAAAAAGATACAAAGGGAGTATCATTCTACTCTCTTTTAATCTTACCATTCTCCCCGTTCACTTAAATCTTCTCATCTCACATTTCATTCAAATCTTTTCAACCAATTTGATACCCAAAAACTCTATTCTCAACCATCTGTCATTTATTTACATTAAGTCTTGCAATATGGCTTTCTTTCACATGCCTTCCAATGTTTGCAGGCAGGATCTCGCACCACTCGACTGTGTTGGTTTTAGTTTCCGGCGGCTCTCTCTCCGCCGGTGTTGTTGAGCTAGAGGTGGCACATATTGTTTAGATTAGTGGACTAGGGAGGCCATACCTCATGGTTAGGATTCCTTTCTCATCTCAACTGATGAATATTTGCACACGATGACCAATTTTAAAGTTTTTGTTAAATCTTGTACCAGCTGTCGTACCACCTGAAATGATCCCTTTTCTAGCTTGGAAAAACATTAGTAGCAGTTCCAACATATTTGTAAATTCTGTCCAAGACTTCTATACAGACTTCAGACAAGATTACAAAACAGAGGGATCAGGATCAGAACTCACAGATTGTTACGCAATCGCCTCTCCCAGCGTGATAAAATTCATTGCCTCTAGCTCCTCTTGCACATCAGCAAGATACAACTTTATACGTTGTCTGTTCACTATCTATGGAGTAGTTTTTCCCCCTTTCAACCTAATGGCTCCCGAGTAGTATACTTCATCAACTTTTTAGGTGTCATCCCACCTAGATTTAAGATTGCGTGGCATTTTTAAGTGGAAATTGTAAAGGAGGACCATATATCTCCAATAGAAACTCCCATTTCTGGATTTTCCTATCATGCGAAAGCTTAACCTTTCCTTTAAATAAACTAGCACTTTCATAAGCTTCATTTCTAAATTCATCTAGAGTATGTATATCTAATAAACATTTCTCCCAGCTACCTTGGGGTGAAAGTTTAAATTCTTGATAGCCCAGAAATCTTGATCACCATACCGACAATGGATATGGTAACTACATGAATGGCAACAACAATGGAAAGACCAACGATCACTCAACTAACCCTTCGACACCCATGGAGAAGGACATAAGTCAGTTGCTTAAAGTTAGTTGCTTTGTTACAGATGCAGAAACCCAGAGCATTATTCAAACAAGTGCCCTACACTAAAGAATGGGGAAAGAGCAATGGAAATTCCACAAAGAAAAAACCTTGAGATGTGCTCATGGTGCCATACTGATGATTACTCAACCTGATATAGTGAAGTAGATCACTAGAGCTTGTAGATAGTAGATGAAGCAACTATGATGTAATGGAAGTGTGTTTAGCGATGTATCACCAAATTATCAAGAAAAGAGAATGACTTTGTTGATGTAATTATGCCATGTTGTTATGAACCCAAACCCACAAAGACACCTCGATTACCAGAAAAGAAAAATGACCATATCAACATGTTTACTCCACGTCCCCATGAATCCAATTCCGCTAGATGATTACCCTTGAGCAAGTATGACGATGATGAGGAGAAAGAAGAACCGAGTTAAGTAGTGGGCCATAACCCACATGCACCAGGATCTCAATGGATATACCCGACCTACCTATGAAAGATGGTATAGAAGATTGGATGAACAAGATATATGTGACACAATGGAATCAAGGATAGTTGTGACATCAAGAATAAGAACTATCGAAGGAATCGTCTGATCCTACCTAACACGTTGGGAGCTTTTAAAACCTTGCGAACCATAGGGGTATCTAGGTGTTGTTTGCTTGCAGAACCAATGGATTTAGCCGAACTCAGTTCATGAACATGGAAGACTACTACAATGCTTGTGAGGAAGACCGAGTTTTAGGATGCGAGATTCAGTGGACCTTATGCAAGGTAATGATTTGAGTGTGACATGGATTGGCCCCCATGGCGACTACTCTTATTATTTGCTTTGTTATGTGGGAAGGTAAGTCTGTAGAAAGAGAGACAATAATTTTGATGTGAACCTAGATGGTGTGTTGAAGGACTCATGTATTAGTCAACCGTTGCAATCATGTGATATGGTGGGGATAGCCAAGACCCATTTTTCATAGGAACCCTAAGGATTGGTTAACCACCATGAGAGTATCGATAGGTGCTTTAAAACCTTGGCGCCAGACCTATCAACTGGGAATGATCCATATATTGAAGACCACTTCTGGGATAAAGGATTCAGGACCCTAGGGAGTGTGATTAGAATATCAGTGTTCTGACGATCACTCTGGAGCTAAAGTATTCAAGCCCCCAAAGGAGTGGGAAAAGACGATAGTAAAGATCACATATGGTATATGAAGGTCACAAAAATCATCATCCATTGGTGAAGGCCTATCACAAATGACATGGTTATAGATGGTATTACAAGGGCAATGAGGACCACTGACACATATGGATAAGTGGTATATCAAGCCGGTATATGATATCTTAAGTATATAATCTAAAAGATTGTTAGTCTCAACTAATGAGGAGTGCGAAGTCATAGATACATTTGAGACATATCACGCTCCCGACGAGCCTCCTCGGTTACATTGTCTTGCGTACCACACTCTACGGTGGGGGTACATGGGGACTTGTTCATGTGCAAACAGAAGCCGTCCACCTAGTGGATTGCATGTTTAGGGTTGTTTGTTCATTTCATATTAGTTCAAATTAACCAACTTTAGGATAAAATTGGAAAATATTATATTCAACTCCCCCCATGGAGTCGGTATACTAGATCATTCAACTAGCATAGCATTGGCTAGCATTCTTGCCAATACTTGCTCCATTTTGTCCTCATTGCCATGGAGAAAAAGATCGGTAATATGTGGACAGAAAACCATGAAAAATAACTATGAAATAAAATGGTCATTAAGAAATCAGTATTAAATTTTACGGTATTTAAAAGAATCACATTTACTTTGTTCAAATTCTACTTTGCCTTGCAGAACTCAGATATTACGGAGAAGACAATCAAGTTAAAGAAAAGGGATTTGTTGAAACTCAGCTAGTTAAGATTTTCTTATGTCTCTTCCACGCCCATAACCATTGACCATTGGCATGAAGGTTCGTGCTAGACTAATGTTTTATGTATGTGACTTGTACAAGGGCCTCGAATCACGCGAGAGCTAGATCTCGCTTACAGAGAGACAATAGCCTCTCTCGTGTCGAGCGTCTACATTAACGGGTTGGCTCATATTTACTTTGCTTTGCGGAACTCAGATATTACGGAGAAGGCAATCAAGTGAAAGAAAAGCGACTAACATTTAGGATTCGATCCCCTAGATCTCCATGTTCCTTTATAGCGCTGGTAGCCACAAAGACATAGTTGAGTTGGTGATATATAAGTAGGGCACAAACTACTTGAAGGAAAAAAGGCGTGTTTCCACCACCTTTCCATTTTTATAGTTTTTCCTTGTTTTCCACCTGTTTTTCTTTATTTCTTTCTCTGGTTTTAACTTGATTTTTTTCTTTTCTTTCTTTTTTCCTTTGCTTTTCTTCACTTTTCTTTCTTTCTTTCTTGTTTTTCAATGGCTTTTTTATTTTCTTTCTTTTTCATCTTTTGTCTACGGTTTTGTTTCTTTATTTCTCGTTTTTCATCCATTTATCTTTTCTTTTCTCTCAGGTTTTTACTGCTTTCTAGCACACATTTTTTTGTACATATTTAATAAATTTTCTAATACACATTTAATTTTTTCAAAAACAAGTTTAAGATTTTTTAAATACATGGGGAACATTTTTTCCTATGCACATTTTTAAAACATTTTTGAAATGCTTGATTAACAATTTTCAAATACAAGATTAATATTTTTTAATACATGATCAACATTTTCCCTATAAATTTTTAGATTGTTTTCCAAATGCTTGATTAAAATTTATTTAAATAGAAGATTAACATTTTTTAATACATGGTCAACATTTTTTCTATACACATTTCACATTTTTAAATGCTTGACTAACATTTTTCACATATTTGTTCAACATTTTTTTCAAATGCTTGATTAACATTTTTTTCCAAATACAAGATTAATTGTTTTTTAATACATGGTCAACATTTTTTCTAAAAATTTAACATTTCAAATGCTTGATTAACATTTTTCACATATTTGTTCAATATTTTTAAAATACTTAATTAGCATTTTTTAAATACAAGATTAACATTTTTTAATACATGGTCAACATTTTTTAATACATATTTAAAAATTTTCAAATGCTTGATTAACTTTTTTTTTGAAATGCTTGATTAACAGTTTTTAAATACACGATCATTGTTTTTGTTTAGTACTCCCTCTGTAAACTAATATAAGAGTGTTTAGATCACTAAATAGTGATCTAAACACTCTTATATTAGTTTACAGAGGAAGTATATAATATTTTTGCATACGTGATAAGCATTTTCTCTATTCATATTTAATATTTTCCAAATATTTGGTTAACATTTTCCTAATGTTGTATGTAGTGTGTGTTTTGTAATAGATATAATTAGAATATTTGAAAGTATAAATAAAATTTTAAAAATAAAGCAAAAAATGAAAACCGAAAATGTGGGAAAACAGAAAAAAAAACAATATTGTGGGCTCGCCTGCACCTAGGCCGGCCCATTTGGGGCACCCCTTCACGCGAGGCCGCGCACCGAGCAGCGAGTCGAAAGGTTTCCTCGCATTAAGCGAGGTATAGCCACGCCCGTCGAATCGTGCATGTGCTTGCATTTTCGTTTGGGCTGCCTGGGGATTAGTATTGCACTTCGGCCCACGTCGGTCAGTAGGCTTTTATGTTCTTTTTTATGTCATTATATTCATGACTAATTGTTGTTTTTCTTTTTGGTTTATTTTTTCACATTTCATTAAATTCAGTAGAACATTGTTTCACTCTTTTCCTGTTTTGAATTTTAGTATATTATTTTTAGCTTAATATTCATTTGTTACCAAAGATTACAAAGTTGTTTGTTTATGTTTTTTTAGCTTAATATACATGCATAGCTATAAAATGACCGCAACTGGGGTTGGGAGGTGGTTGTGAGTCAAATTGTTGCATATCCACCACTAGACATGCAACTGTAAGTACTGTATTCTGGCTGCAACAACGCGTGCACCAAAGTGACTTGAACGAGGGTCAGAATGGGAGTTGTTTGGGTCAGTTGCATGTTCATCACTAGAGAAGCAACTGCAGGTGTTGTGACCTGACTACAACTGCATGGGACAAAGAGACTATAATTTGGGTCAAGAAGGGAGTTGTCGGGGCAGTTTGATGTCCACCACTGTACATACAACTGTAAGGGTTGTAACCCGACTATAACTACGCGGTACACAAAGCGTCTGCAAATGGGGGCATAAATGATTTGTCGTGGCCAGTTGCATGTCCACTAGCAGACATGACCGCGCACTGTTGTAACATGACCACACACTATTGTAACATGATCGCAACTGCATGAACACAAAGCAACTACAACTAGGGTTAACCTGAATTATTTTCCTACCAGTCGCACGTGCGCAAGTTGCACGCGACGCACCCATGCGTAATTGCAACCATCGCAACATGTACGTGTCGGCCTAATTATTTTTCTACTAATGACATGTGCGTGAGTTGTGCAACCGTGGCAAACACGTATGCAATTGGTGTTAGCCTAATGTTTTACCTACTAGTCGCACGTGCATGAGTTGCACACGGCGAACCTGTGCAGAATTGCGGGCGCCTAACCAGGTGGACAAAAACTCAAATTGGACAACCGCAACTGAACAACAGTTGAACCATGTGAATACAATGCAGTTATGCCTTAGATAGATGAGTTTTTGGTGCTCCCTTAAGAAAAGCCCTGGATCAATAAGTTCCGGTAATGCAAAAGATTGCAATGTTTAAAAGCCTCTTTATGGAAGTTATTTCTACCACAGTTTATGATTTTTGTAACGATTTATTTGTGTGGATTGTCTAGATTTCAAGTAATGATTTTTTGAATTTGAGAATCTGATAAATTTGACCTGAAGGAGGTGTCAAAAAAGAAACGAGAATGAGAGGAGTAGCGAAGGATGAGAGGCAAACGTGTATATATATATATATATATATATATATATATATATATATATATATACACCTCTTTATCTTTATCTTTACCTAATAATAAAGCGGCTATCGCTTCTTACCACCGTAATTTCGTCCGTTTTTCGTCCGTCCGTCCGCCTCATCTATTTTTTTCTATCCGAGGTGGTATTAATCTTAGTCCGTCCTTCACGTTCGTCCCCCACATATCCCCGCATGGGTTGCAGTTTTTGATTTTCATGCGTGGGCCGAGCTGGGCCAGTTGTGCACCTTTTGTTTCCGTTGATTTCCATTAGTCCCGCCTCACATGCGAAAGAAAGGATCTGTTTGCTTATCAGTATTAATAAATAGTACCACATCGCTCCCTTACATCCTATTCCACCAATTTATTAATGCCTATAATCTGAAGTCACTAAGCCGCCTCAAGAATCAATATTGACATGAAGGAAAAATAAGATTTGTGCTCTATGGAATTGGAAGAGAAAGCCGAAACAAAGCTACAAGGAGGACGGACATGACGGAGATCATGGGGGGAAGTTATACATAAATCAAGGGAAGAGATCGGATAGGGATTGAAAGAAGAAAAGGAAAATCGTACTTTGAACAGAGATATGCGTCACCAGGGATCAAGAATCCGGAGCGTGCCACCTCGATTTAGTTGAAAAAGAGCAAGCCGCCCTGACCTGCCTTCGCTGGATCCTCGGCCGTTGCCGCACCGTCAAGACGTCGTCGCTGGCCGTTGCCGCATCATCGGTTGCTGTCTCTAGCTACGTCGCCGCTTCCTAAAAGCACCAGCAGTCCCTCCCCCCGGTAGAACACACGACGGCGCTGTCGACGCAGCAGCAGTGCAAAAGCATCACGGATAGGAGGGAGATGTGGCCGGTGGCGAGATTGCGAGGTGAAGATGCCCATGGTTACGGAGAGGTGAGAAGAAGAAACAGGGGAAGGAGATGGGAAGGGAATAAGGTTCCATCGCGCCGTGCGTGATGCAGCGACATGTATTTTTTTCCTAATAATGTAAGGTTTCATAATTCATTTGTTTTGGCTAAGGACATGTATTTTTCTCTCTTGTCATTCACAAGCATAATAATGTAAGTAGTATGTGCGTTACAATTATAATTGTTAATGTCAAAATACCTCATAAACTGTTAGATTATTATTTAACAATTGTACATCAACAAGAGTGTCGAGAGCGGTCGAAATGTGGAGGCATCAAACACACAATGTAATAAGTAATCTATATATAGTTTTGTTACCCGTTGCAACGCACGGGCCCTTTTGCTAGTATTAATAAAGCAAAGTGATATTCTTGGTTTCGTCCCGCGTCTGATCCTATATTAAGTGTATTTTACACGAGGTGGTACTAATAACCCGTAGTCCATACAGACGGCGTTTAAAATTCGCACGTAAATAGCCCACTACCCGCCAATGAAGCTGGCCCATGTGACGTCCCCGCTGGCACCGGTTCGAACGCTGCGGTAGTGCGCGACCCCCGACTTGAAGGCATCGACGTTGTACGCACCGTCGACGATGACGGCTAGGTCACTCCCCATCATCTTGGGTTTGCAAGATAATTGGTGTTTTTTTCCGTTGCCGCACCGTCAAGACGTCGTCGCTGGCCGTTGCCGCATCATCGGTTGCTGTCTCTAGCTGCGTCGCCGCTTCCTAGAAGCACCAGCAGTCCCTCCCCCGGTAGAACACACGACGGCGCTGTCGACGCAGCAGCAGTGCAAAAGCATCACGGATAGGAGGGAGATGTGGCCGGTGGCGAGATTGCGAGGTGAAGATGCCCATGGTTACGGAGAGGTGAGAAGAAGAAACAGGGGAAGGAGATGGGAAGGGAATAAGGTTCCATCGCGCCGTGCGTGATGCAGCGACATGTATTTTTTCCTAATAATGTAAGGTTTCATAATTCATTTGTTTTGGCTAAGGACATGTATTTTTCTCTCTTGTCATTCACAAGCATAATAATGTAAGTAGTATGTGCGTTACAATTATAATTGTTAATGTCAAAATACCTCATAAACTGTTAGATTATTATTTAACAATTGTACATCAACAAGAGTGTCGAGAGCGGTCGAAATGTGGAGGCATCAAACACACAATGTAATAAGTAATCTATATATAGTTTTGTTACCCGTTGCAACGCACGGGCCCTTTTGCTAGTATTAATAAAGCAAAGTGATATTCTTGATTTCGTCCCGCGTCTGATCCTATATTAAGTGTATTTTACACGAGGTGGTACTAATAACCCGTAGTCCATACAGACGGCGTTTAAAATTCGCACGTAAATAGCCCACTACCCGCCAATGAAGCTGGCCCATGTGACGTCCCCGCTGGCACCGGTTCGAACGCTGCGGTAGTGCGCGACCCCGACTTGAAGGCATCGACGTTGTACGCGCCGTCGACGATGACGGCTAGGTCACTCCCCATCATCTTGGGTTTGCAAGATAATTGGTGTTTTTTTCCGTTGCCGCACCGTCAAGACGTCGTCGCTGGCCGTTGCCGCATCATCGGTTGCTGTCTCTAGCTGCGTCGCCGCTTCCTAGAAGCACCAGCAGTCCCTCCCCCCGGTAGAACACACGACGGCGCTGTCGACGCAGCAGCAGTGCAAAAGCATCACGGATAGGAGGGAGATGTGGCCGGTGGCGAGATTGCGAGGTGAAGATGCCCATGGTTACGGAGAGGTGAGAAGAAGAAACAGGGGAAGGAGATGGGAAGGGAATAAGGTTCCATCACGCCGTGCGTGATGCAGCGACATGTATTTTTTTCCTAATAATGTAAGGTTTCATAATTCATTTGTTTTGGCTAAGGACATGTATTTTTCTCTCTTGTCATTCACAAGCATAATAATGTAAGTAGTATGTGCGTTACAATTATAATTGTTAATGTCAAAATACCTCATAAACTGTTAGATTATTATTTAACAATTGTACATCAACAAGAGTGTCGAGAGCGGTCGAAATGTGGAGGCATCAAACACACAATGTAATAAGTAATCTATATATAGTTTTGTTACCCGTTGCAACGCACGGGCCCTTTTGCTAGTATTAATAAAGCAAAGTGATATTCTTGGTTTCGTCCCGCGTCTGATCCTATATTAAGTGTATTTTACACGAGGTGGTACTAATAACCCGTAGTCCATACAGACGGCGTTTAAAATTCGCACGTAAATAGCCCACTACCCGCCAATGAAGCTGGCCCATGTGACGTCCCCGCTGGCACCGGTTCGAACGCTGCGGTAGTGCGCGACCCCGACTTGAAGGCATCGACGTTGTACGCGCCGTCGACGATGACGGCTAGGTCACTCCCCATCATCTTGGGTTTGCAAGATAATTGGTGTTTTTTTTCCGTTGCAACGCACGTGCCTTTTTGCTAGTTTCAGATAACATAGCATACGACATGTCGAACAACGAGCGACGAAAAATAGAATATCCCTCCAGCTTTGTTAAAAGATCAGGACATGTAGCTAGCTTTGCTCTAAGATATTCGATAACAAATTTAATCAATTCAAAACAAGTAGTGTCTGATACAACAATGCAATGGGCCTCTCTAAGCACGCATCTTTAACCTAAATTATTGTATTAGTATTGCAAAATCAGACCTTTATCCTGCCATAATTGTTTACAGTATTTTAGCTAAACCATGCCAAAAGCTTCCAAATTTGGGAACTGGAGTTCTACTTTACTGGTAAGAGTACCATGCCACTTTAATCATCATTATCCGATCTCTAATCTTACTATTCAAGCTAATCGGATCCATGCATATGAAATAGTTATCATTATCTCCTGTCTTCTGAGTTACAGGCTGCTGCTGCTTTCTTCTACTTGTAATCATTGATCCACCGATAAAGCAAAAAGAGTTTAGAAGGGTGCAGGCTATCAGTCCCTGAAAGGGACAGGCAATACCGAATTTAATGTAACATGTTTGGGCAGATAAGACGAGGATAAGATTGTTTGTTTGGGTTGTGTTCTCCCACTGCCTCGCTAAAGAAGATGTGGCACCGGATTAGCCATCAAGAGCTGGATGCATGAGTGCCTATATATGTACATTGAATACTTTCATGCAGTATGATAATTGTACTAATCTATGGTGCTTTGGAGGAAAGATCTTGATAATCAGTATGGTCTGCAGGAAAGGTTCATTATTAGTCTTCTTTAGTTTTTCTAACCGAAGACAAAACCGTTGCTTCATCTCATTAAGTAAAAAGAGATAAAATTGCACACTTAATTATGAGAAAATCATGCAAAAACCATCACAAACGCCCATATCAGTATTGTCATGGAACATAGGGCAGCACCGGTCGACTTGGCCTCCCACACAAAGCACACACATGTCGCCGAGAAGAAAGACCATTGCTGGGATTGTCATCAAGTGTCGTCACCGTAATCCCTCCTCGAGAAAGCGACTCCGACTTCACCTCTGGTAACCACCAACGAAGCGTTCACCGTAACAGCGCCGAAACCCATGCTGGCGCATGCCAAACATTCTGCCACCCATTCCACTTACTAGACACCTCCCACTCAAATGACGAACAGAGAAAATAACAAGAATGTGCCAACCATGCCCTATGCCTAGGGTTTGGGGAGAAACTTTCTCCCGCGATACACGTCTATACGTCGATGTAGTCAAGGACGACTGAGGTCCTGAGGTGGGCAAGGGATGCCCCTAATCTACCCCTTCAACCGTGTCGGCGGTCCGTAGTTGTTATACCAGCAGTGGTGGCTACTAGAGCAATCAACCGGCGTACGGCGGCAGGGGGCTGCCAGGGTCGCAATTATGGTGGTGCCGGCCACCAAGTTTGTGGCAACAATCATCGCTCCTACAACACTTTTGCCGGACTTGCGACATAGTGATGGCGTCACCAGTTTCTCCACCAGCCTTCCGAGAAAGGAGCTCACTCACAAGATTGGGCGCAACCACCTACACACAAGACCAGAGAGAAAATCGCTGGCGAGGAACCCACAAACCCACTGACACGTGAAACTAGAGAGAAAATCGAACGTCCTAGCCGGGCACCGGCAACACACCAAAAGTGCCTGGCAAACTGGACCCAAGAAAGCAACGACCCTCCTCGCCCCCATAACAATCCTTTCACACCCAACGAAGATGGCACGGAACACCGAGTCAAACATGCAACGAAGAAGGCACGGTAGTCATTGAATCGAGAACCTAACGAAGACGGCATGGGACGCACGGGGTCGAGCACCCAACGACAACATCACATGACGTACCGAGTCGACCATCACCGACCAATGATAAACCGGCACAGCACACCCGAAGCACCCACCCGTAGCTCTGAACAAACATAGGACGGGGCACACCGAGTCGACCAACAGACCAGGCCCTGAGCACCCGCTCGCTAGTGCTTACCAACCCGTCATAAACCAGGACTAGGCCACTCGGCACCCGGGTCCAACCAAATACACGAGCACGCTGTTGCAAGCTAGGCCAAACAAGCATGCACGAGATGCCCAGTCGCACGAGCACCCCGATTGCTGCATGGTTGTTCGGTTCGCGCGAGCCTGGTGCATGTGTATGCTCGGCACACATGAGAGAAATGGACCGACAAGGGACGAAGGACACTGACAGGATGACTCGGGCTCACCTGCCACATGGGGGTAGCGCATGAGATGGTGCATGCGGGCACTATGCAAAGCCCCACATAAAGGTGGCCCCGCGTTCGCCCACGACCCCAGCGTCACGGACCCCCGAGGAAAACCGTCTAGGTGTAGTGCAACCGCGGAGATTGGACGGACGTGAGCGCTCCATGGAGGCACTGGTGAGAGGCTCATGCGAAATGAACGGTGCGGAGGGTACTATCTCGAGGCAAAGCCCCAGGTAGGTACTCCCGCATCCATTACACAACAGGAGTAACAAAGTGTCAAGTATAGCCTTTACCATGCTAAGTTTGCAAATATGTGAGTTGTTGTGCTGAAGCAGAAAGTTTTCTGTTATATTCTGATTTTCCGTGGTTTAACATTTCATGATAAACTATTGAAAATTTTACACAGTAAGCATATATACATTCTCCATCATATGGTAAATTTTCTGAATTTTTGGAGTTGCAAAAGTATGGATGAAAATTATGTATTTACAGAATGTTCTATTTTGACAAATTGTTATTATACTTCTATTAGTTGCCTATGTTTGTTCTTTTAGTTTCCTATTAGGGGGTAGAAATCTTTAAAATGTGTTAGAATAAAATAGCTAATATTGGATTATAACTAATCACTTTGTTATAACAAGGCATGTTAATATTTGAGTTTTATTTATACTAACCCATCATACTAAGTTTTGTAAAGTTTTGGCCGGATGAAGTTTTTAAGACCCACGTAAGACACTATTATGAGGAGAATAAATGAGATGCAAAATCTCAAGCTTGGAGATTCCTTGGTATGAGGAGAATAAAGGAGATGAGAAATCTAAAGCTTAGAGATTCCCAAGGCACACAGAGGTAGTATGTCAAGAAGTTTCAAGCGTCTAAGCTTGTGTTGCCTAAGGCATCCCCTTTTGTCTATCATCAATTATTGGTTTGTCTCGGTTGGACCTATGTTTTTATTTGTTCACATGATATGTGTTATTCTTGGAGCGTATTTTGCTTCTATTTGACGGTCTTTGCGATCATCACACCCGAATAAATATTCTTTGGAAGATATTCATGGTCATGCATTTACATAATTTCTCTTTTGCTTCACTTACACTTGTTAGAGCATGTCGGTAGTCTTAAAAGAAATGATTAGAACTCTCTTACTTCACATATGTATTTTTTAAGAGTTAAATGGTACTTGATTGTTAGCATGGATTAATATGTCGATGCTAAAGTAATATGGATGCATTAGGGGATAATTAAAATTACATAAATTAATTTAGAGTCATAAAACTTGAAGACCAGATTCTTTGCATAAGTTTTGAGATGGAGTGGCAGTAATAAATGAATTTGTCAGTAAAAGTGATTGTGTAGAGTAGTGAGACGATGTTGTATAATTATGTGGGAACCATTGCCTTTCTTCATTAATGAATTAAAATTTGAGAACCTCTAATATTACCATGAAGTCCAAGTTGAAGGGTATGTAAGTGAACCACTCGTGTAGATTAGATCGGGGACACGTAATGGGCTTCGACACGCCAAACTATCCCCCTTGGAGATGCACTCGTTGCAAAAAAAATCTGAACAAACTACGAAGATGCTTGTAATGAGTACTTGTCTTTTTTTTATGATTAGTGCGAGTTGCAGACTAAGGCATAGCCTAGTGGTGGGAAGGGGCTGATGCCTTCCCACCCACCCAGGTTCAAGGCATGGTACTTGCAATTTGGGTTTGTTGCACCAATTATACTATAGGGGGTTCCCTTACAGTCTTTCAGTCAAAAAAATGATTAATGTGAGTTTCAGATCTTATATGCATTTCCATCATATCCATATTGCTAGCCTCTTAGGCATCGAGCATTGCACACTCTCATATCAAGAGGCGGTGCATCCTTCGCTGATACATCCAAACCCATGGGAGGACTTCCTCTTGTTTTCCTACACATGAAGCATCCATCTTCCTCAAAACAAGCACCATACCTCCTATTATGCCATTTTCATAACCATTCTGAGATATATTGCCATGTAGCATTGACATCAGTTACATTACATGACTAGGGATGCCATTGTCACTTTGAAATTGTCATTATTTTTGCATGATCATATAGTGCTGGCATGATATTATTGTGGCAAAGCCACCATTCATCATTGAGTACATAATTTTTTTAATTGAGTTGTAAGTAAATTTAATGTGTATTCTTCATCATTACAGAGTATTGCCCCTACCCGTGAGGATATACGAAAAAAGAGCACAAAAGTGCAAAAGAGAAAAAAATAGAATGTGAGCAACACTACCCTTCCCTATTAGTATACACATGTGCTTCAAAGTACCACTTGGTTTTAGTAGATATTATAGAGTACTTCAAATTAAATAGCACTGTTGCAATTCATATAGAGAGTTTTCATGTGCTTAATGCTTTGCACGGTAGTTTGGATTTTGACATTATAGAACTTGGCTTGTATATTCCAATAATGAGCTTCCTCAAATTCTCTAGGTCTTCGTGAGAAATCAATTTGGATGCACACCCCACTAGTCCATTAGGAGAGCTGTGCACTTATAGCTTTAGTGCATCTGTTGCATTGCAATCCCCACCTTGCATTAGCATTGATTATAAGGCTTCCCCATTACCTAATGATCAGTTGCATTGATATGAAAGACCTTTCCCCATTTTGACTTCTGACAAACGTTCGACATAATATATTTTCCCCATTAAGTGCAAAGATCAAGGCTTGCACTCCAGTATTGCATGAGTTCTAATTAGTTGAAACATGAAGATTATGTGATCAATGTGCTTGGTTGATCTCTTGTTGGTTATGAAAGATTTCAACTATATAATGAATACCGAGTTATACAATGTTTTCAATATATACATTACATTCTTTCTTAACCTTTGGCTTCGAGAACATTGATTGAAAGCGTCGATTCATGAAAAGCAATGGTACATTTATATGCACATTCTAATGTTAATGACTTGCTATCAACTATAGACCATTGCATTGCGGCATTATTCTTGTGAGTTACACTTAGATTACATAAGACTAATTATGTTCATAAAAGGTAGCATTCATCACAAATTATTTGGTTGTCATCTACCTACTCGAGGACGAGAAGAAACAAAACTTGGGATGCTAATATGTCCTAGATGTATCTGTAATTTTTGCTTGTTTCATGCTAAAAAATTTGGTCTAGTTTTGGCACAAGTTTTTATTGTTTTTCTAGACTAACATATTAATTTACTACCTTGTGTCAATTGTTATTTTTGGACTTTGAAAAAATCAATTTTACGAAGCTTAAAAAATCGAGAAAATTTCCAGAAAAATGTTTCGAGACGAAAAGCTTCCGGAGGCACCTATCCCACCTAGGAGGGAGCCGTGTAGGTCCCATGTATCTAGGGGGTGGCCACATGGTGGGCCCACACGAGAACACCCCACCGCCTTTCCACCACCTCTCAGCACCCACACATTTATGTTTTCCAAAAAGTATAGAGGCATTTTTCCACTGTCGCGCCTCTGTGTTCCGCCATGATTCAATTTGGAGGCCTTTTCTGGTACTCTGTCAGAGAAGGAAATCATCATAGTGGCTATCTACATTAACCTTGTTGCCGCCATGATTGTCCATGAGTAATTTTATTTGAACTATGGTTCCATGGCACTAGCTACTCTCTCCGTCCCAAATTACTTGTCGTAGGTATGGATATATCTAGATGTATTTTAGTTCTAGATACATTTATTTCTGCGACGATTAATTTAGGACGGAGGAAGTAGATGGCAACATCTCCCTTGTTTTTCGATACAATGGTCACATGAGCTATCCTACATGATTGTGATCCATCTGATGTAATCTCTATGGTGTGTTTGTTGTGGTGGGACGAATTGTCACTTTATGGTCTGATTTAGACATGATTTATGTTGGAAATATGCCCTAGAGGCAATAATAAATGGTTATTATTATATTTCTTTGTTCATGGTAATTGTCTATTGTTCATGCTATAATTGTATTGTCCGGAAATCGTAATACATGTGTGAATACATAGACCACAAAGTGTCCCTAGTAAGCCTCTAGTTGACTAGCTCGTTGATCAACAGATAGTCACGGTTTCCTGACTATGGACATTGGATGTCATTGATAACGAGATCACATCATTAGGAGAATGATGTGATGGACAAGACCCAATCCTAAGCATAGCATAAAAGATCGTGTAGTTTCGTTTGCTAGAGCTTTTCCAATGTCAAGTATCTTTTCCTTAGACCATGAGATCGTGCAACTCCCGGATACCGTAGGAGTGCTTTGGGTGTGCCAAACGTCACAACGTAACTGGGTGACTATAAAGGTGCACTACGGGTATCTCCGAAAGTGTCTGTTGGGTTGGCACGGATCGAGACTGGGATTTGTCACTCCGTGTGACGGAGAGGTATCTCTGGGCCCACTCGGTAATGCATCATCATAATGAGCTCAATGTGAATAAGGCGTTAGTCACGGGATCATGCATTGCGGTACGAGTAAAGAGACTTGCCGGTAACGAGATTGAACAAGGTATTGGGATACCGACGATCGAATCTCGGGCAAGTAACATACCGATTGACAAAGGGAATTGCATACGGATTGATTGAATCCTCAACACCGTGGTTCATCCGATGAGATCATCGTGGAACATGTGGGAGCCAACATGGGTATCCAGATCCCGCTGTTGGTTATTGACCGGAGAGGCGTCTCGGTCATGTCTGCATGTCTCCCGAACCCGTAGGGTCTACACACTTAAGGTCCGGTGACGCTAGGGTTGTAGAGATATATGTATGCGGAAACCTGAAAGTTGTTCGGAGTCCCGGATGAGATCCCGGACGTCACGAGAGGTTCCGGAATGGTCCGGAGGTGAAGAATTATATATAGGAAGTCAAGTTTCGGCCACCGGGAAAGTTTTGGGGGTTACCGGTATTGTACCGGGACCACCGGAAGGGTCCCGGGGGTCCACCGGGTGGGGCCACCTGTCCCGGAGGGCCCCGTGGGCTGAAAGTGGAAGGGAACCAGCCCTTAGTGGGTTGGGGCGCCCCCCTTGGGCCTCCCCCCATGCGCCTAGGGTTGGGAACCCTAGGGGGGAGCTTTCCCCTTGCCTTGGGGGGAAAGGCACCCCTTTCCACCCCTTGGCCGCCGCCCCCCAACCCTAGATGGGTTTTGGCCGGCCCCCCCCTCCCAAGGGGGCCTATATAAAGGGGGGAGGGAGGGCAGCAACCTACAGCCTTGGGCGCCTCCCTCTCCCCCTGCAACACCTCTCTCTCTCTCGCAGAAGCTCGGCGAAGCCCTGCCGGAGACCCGCTACATCCACCACCACGCCGTCGTGCTGTTGGATCTCCATCAACCTCTTCTTCCCCCTTGCTGGATCAAGAAGGAGGAGACGTCGCTGCACCGTACGTGTGTTGAACACGGAGGTGCCGTCCGTTCGGCACTCGGTCATCGGTGATTTGGATCATGGCGAGTACGACTCCGTCATCCACGTTCATTGGAACGCTTCCGCTCGCGATCTACAAGGGTATGTAGATGCACTCCTTTCCCCTCGTCGCTAGTAGACTCCATAGATGCATCTTGGTGAGCGTAGGAAAATTTTAAATTATGCTACGATTCCCAACATGAGCTATCCTACATGATTGTGATCCATCTGATGTAATCTCTATGCTGTGTTTGTTGTGGTGGGACGAATTGTCACTTTATGGTCTGATTTAGACATGATTTATGCTTGGATCCATGTGTGTTCTTTGCTACATAATTTGTAGACATATATGTTCTTCGACCTGTTAGGCTTTCACTAGCCATGTTTAGATGAATAATCTCTGAGAGAGAGAGAGAGAGAGAGAGAGAGTGTTATATGTTAGTTGGGTTTAGTCTTGCAAGTAATCTACCGTAGTGACAAAAAATGAAAACGGCTTGTATTATGTTGTTGCCACTAAAGATAGAAAGGTAGTTTTGTAGTTGTCCTTTTGTGACGCCCCGATAATTAGACTATTGTAATTCCCTGCTAATGATGCCACGTCACCTCTGTTACTGTAGTTAATCTCGGGTTAGTTCAAAACCGATTCAAATTCAAAATTGAATTAAAGGCAAACAACAAAAGTTTTCAAACTTCAAAACTAAAATGTCCGGGTTGTGCCAAGTAATGCAAAGTTAATTGTGGTGAGGAAACTCCACTTTTATAAAATGTTTTAATACTCTAAAATGGTTAAAACAGTAGTTAAAACGATTAAATAAGTGCCTTTGATATTTTATAAAATCATAAACTATTTTATTTTGAGGTAAAAAATTTAGGGTAGTGGGTTGTTTTGAAACACTAATTTGGAGCTATTGTCATATTTTACTAAACTAAGAATAAAGTGTAACTAAAATAAAACAGAAAAGAAAATAAGAAAAAAGAAAAGACAAAACAAATAAAAGCAAAAGGGGGCAACCCCCTCGCTGGGTCTCGGCCCAGCTGGCCACCGGGCCAACCAAGGCGGCCCAGCCGCCCACTACTAACCCCCCCACCCTGGTCGAACCCTAGACCGCTATCACGCACACGTCCCCCACTCCTCTCATCCCCCCGCTGGATCTGGATCGGGGCGATGACCCCGACGACCGCGCCCCGTCTGCTGCCGCCCGAAGGCCTCCACGTCGCCGGACCACCACACCGTCGCTGCTCGCCATCGTCGCCCGGAACTCCTCCGACTCATCGCCTCGTCCCCGTCACCCACCTCAAGCACCACTGCCCCGTGCCTTACGACCCGCCGTGAGCCCCGACCTCTCCTCTCCTCCTCTGTCGCACGCCGACCACCGTGCCTCCGTGCTCCGCCGTGGCCGTCCCATCCGGCGTGGCCCGTCGCCCGCAGTCACCGGCCGGCCTTCCTGTTCTCCGCGCACTGCTGCTACCCCTCCCACTGTCGCGCGCACCCGCGCTGACCTGCGCATCCCACAGCTCGCCCCCCCCCCACCGCGGCCTTCCGCTCCCGCGCTGAGATCCGGTCGCCCCCGAGCCCCACTACAGCCGCCGTGCTCCGCTCCCCCTCCCCGCCCAGCGCCGCTGCTCGCCGCGCACTGCAGCGCTGCTGCCGCTGCTCACCACGGCCTTGCCCCGCGCCGCCCTGCTTCCGCTCTGCTGCTGCGGCGCCGCTGGTTTCTCTACGCCCCACTGTGGCTGCTCGCCATCGACCGCGGTCCCCGCATCATCCTGCTCGTCGCCACCTGCCTTGGTCGCGGCCACCTCCGCCGCCTAGCCTCGCCGCGCGGCCCTGCTCCGGCCGTGGCCACGGCTGCCGGCGCCAGGCCGCGCCCCCCTTTCGCCTGTTGCCCCGTAGCGTCCTGCCGGACGGGCAGGCGCTCGCCGCCCGGCTCCGCCCGAAGCCCGTATCCGCGTGCCCGTTAGCGCCCGCCCCCGTTATGGCCTCTGGGCCACTGACCAGCGGGGCCCAGCCCCAGATTAGAACGAAAATGTTTTTATATAATAATAATTATTAAAATTAGTTAATTAATTAACTAATTAACCTAATCACCTAACTAAAACTAATTAATCATGTTTAGTTAAAAAGTGTCAATGACAAACGGGACCCACACATCAGTTGACTAAGTCAACTGACTGTTTGACTGCTGACATCACCCTAACATCATGCTGATGTCATAATTGCAATTTCTAATTTAAATAATTCTGTTAATTCTAAAAATGATTTAAATCTTTTAAAAAATATAAAATAATCCGTAACTCGGATGAAAATACTTTGTACATGAAAGTTGCTCAGAACGACGAGACGAATCCGGATACGCAACCCGTTTGCCCGCCACACATCCCTAGCATAGCAAACACGCAACTTTCCCCCTCCGGTTCATTTGTCCGAAACGCGAAACACCGGGAATTCTTTCCCGGATGTTTCCCCCTTCGGCGGTACCACCTCCTACCGCGTTAGGGCACACCTAGCACTGCGCATTGTCATGCCTTCCATCGTCATGCTTATGTTTGCATTATATTTATTGTTTCTTCCCCCTCTTCTCTCGTTAGACACCGAGACCGACGCCGCTGCTACCCAGTACGACTACGGTGTTGATGACCCCTCTTTGCCCGAGCAACCAGGCAAGCCCCCCCTTTGATCAACCCGATATCGCCCATTCCTTCTCTATACTGCTTGCATTAGAGTAGTGTAGCATGTTACTACTTTCGGTTAATCCTATTCTTCTGCATAGCCTGTCATTGTTGCTACAGTTATTACCCTTACCTGCAATCCTAAATGCTTAGTATAGGATGCTAGTATTCCATCAGTGGCCCTACACTCTTGTCCGTCTGCCATGCTATACTACTGGGCCGTGATCACTTCAGGAGGTGATCACGGGCATATGCTATATACTTCATACTGTTACATTACTTATGATACTGTTCAGAGATGGGGGCTGAAGGGGCAGGTGGCTCCATCCCGGTAGAGGTGGGCCTGGGTTCCCGACGGCCCCCGACTGTTACTTTGTGGCGGAGCGACAGGGCAGGTTGAGACCACCTAGGAGAGAGGTGGGCCTAGCCCTGGTCGGCGTTCGCGGATACTTCAATTAACACGCTTAACGAGATCTTGGTATTTGATCTGAGTCTGGCCACACTACAAAAAAATACACTTCCGTGATGATACGTGTTTGTCACAGTAGGTCGCGTTTTCTGTCATGCATGTACATCCATGACAAATTTATGACAGAATCAAGATAGGCATACCTGTGCTGTCGTAGAAGTGTTCCATGACATTGCCAAAATTATCATCACGGAAGTGTCCACTTCCATGACGATAAATCGCGCGTCACAGAAGTGCTTTCGTCAAGGGTGACCGACACGTGGCATCCACCGTAACGGAACGCCGTTAAGCTATCGGGTCGGGTTTTGGATCCGATAACCCGTTAACAGCCGCGACCAATGGGGATTTTCCACGTGTAAAATCATCATTGGCTGGAGGAAACACGTGTCGGCTCATCGTTGGGACAGATGTCATCCACTCATTGGACAAAAGGCGCCTATGATACGTCGACACGTGGCACAGCCCATCAAGTTTAAATGGGTCGGCCCAACTAAAGGCCCACAAGATTTTGCAGACCATAACGGGCCGGCCCAGCTAAAGGCCCACAAGATTTTGCGGACCATAATGGGCTGGCCCAGCTAAAGGCCCACAAGATTTCGCGGGCCATAATGGGCCGGCCCAGGTAAAGGCCCACAAGATTTTTGTGTGCCATAATGGGCCGGCCCAGGTAAAGGCCCACAAAATTCTTGCGGATCATAATGGGCCGGCCCAGCTAAAGGCCCACGAGATTTCGCCGACACTAATGGGCCGGCCTAGCTGTAGGCCCACAAGATTTTGAGGACCCTAGTAGGCCGGCCCATTAACTGGCTGCCATGTTTTGGGCCAAATGCCGGCCCATATTTGATCCAGTCCATTAATGGTCTGCCATGTTCCGGGCCTAATAATGGCCCATATGAGATCTGGCCCGTTAAAAGCCTCCCACGTTCTGGGCCAAATCACGGCTCAGATTAGGTCCGGCCCTTTAAGAGGCTTTGGCCTTAATTATGGCCCATATCAGATTGGGCCCGTTAACTGGACGCTATGCTTTTGGGCCCACTTGCTAAAGGCCCATTTAGTAATTCAGACTGATATTAGTTTTGGCCTGTTAAGGGCCCGTTTAACATTTCGGCCCTATATTAATTTCGGCCTGTTAAAAGCCCGTCATATAGTTGGGCCTAACTACAGCCCGGTTTGCATCAGGCCTGCTCGCAGCCGATATCTGATTGGGCCAAACAAGGACTGAGACAATTTTGGCCTGTTAAAAGCCCGTGATTTGATTCGCACAATCATGGGTCGGGGTCCATTTCGGGCTGCTGCCAGCCCGTGAGCTGTTCGGCACGTTTTAGGCCCAACCTACTTCTTAGCCTCCTAAAAGCCCATTGAGTTTTCTTGCGAAAAGAGGGCCGGGGGTTACTCGGCCTATTAAAGGCCCGAATCTACTAGTGGGCCAGTTTGATGAGGCCCATGATGTGGATCATACATCGTGATTGCATGACGGTCCGATTATGTACTGTAATTTTACGGTTTGGCTGGTTTACTGCGAAGACAGGATATATATACAGTAAAATAACTGCAGCATCGTGAATAAGAAAAAACCTAGACTATACAATAAAGAAATTACGACATATTACATCCACTGGGCATCAAAGTTCGCCACTATGATAATAAAGCACAAGCAGACAGCAGATTACATACACTGGGCATCAAAGATCACCACCGGTGCAAATAAACACGCCAACAAAATAATATACAAAACCGACAGCACTTCAATAGAGTTCAAGAAAAATTAGCCCTGCTGGCGAGCTGCAGCGCAACCACCTGAGCAAGATGATGAGACTGCGGTTGTTCAACACTTATATCTTCCTCACTCTAAAAGATAAACAAGCAGACAGATGACAGGTTTTGCACATAAAAGTATCAGTGCTGACAATTCATCACATTTCTTACTGATGAATAAAGTGACACAGTTTAAAATTGCATTAACACAATATGGTATTGTTCAGGTCAAGACATGGCAGGAAATGACATTGTGAAGGAGTTGGCAGCTTCACGACACCACTGGATTACAGATCAAGAACTCATAAGTATCAATGGTTAGTGTGCTGTCAATTTATCCCATTTCAGATTGGCAAATAAAGAGACAGTTTAAATAATAGTAGAATGATATGACATTGTTCATAGTTAAGACATTGCAGAATATGGCATTGTGTTGTAGTGGGTAGGTTCACCACACCACTGGATTACGGATGAAGAACAGAAGCATACATGCAGTGCAAAAGAAGATCACTTGCTCTGTATAGTTTAATTTACATGGTATGAAGAAGGAACTTGGTTGTACAACTGAAAACTTAAATTGAGAAGGACAAACTTTTGTTTATGAACTACATAATAAACTTTAAACATGCAATTTGATGCAAACACCAAAAATAAACAGCTGTTGCAGTCATGCCTAACCAAATATACACAACAAAGTTTGAAGGCTTGAGAAGGACAAACTTACATTACTGGTGAAGACAGGCTCTATAAAGCCCTTGTCCATGCTGATGGGGGGGGCAATTCAAGAAGTTTACCACAGAATCTTCTTCATAAGCATTGCCTTTATTCTACATTTTGTTAAGAGTAAATATAGATGTGATAATATACGAAAAATGGAGAATATTTAAGATAAGATGAAGAGTGATGCTACATAACCAAGTAGCTATAAATGTATGTGCAGCGATACAGGCAAAAGGCACAGCCAAGAGCAATGCACAGCTAAACTTCTTCAGTACCAACCTTATGGTAAGAGTAAATATAGATCTGATGTGTAGAAAATGGAGGGCAAAGGAAAATAAGCTGCAGAGTGATGGTACATGAACAACTACCTGTCAATATAAGTACACTGATAAAGGACATCATGTACTTACAAGAACAATGCAGAGCTAAAAAAATCATTGGCATTGGATATATTCTACACTAATGTAACCATTCATACAGATCAGATAATTTGGAGCGAACAATTGATAAGCAAGCTATCATGCATACTGCTGTCACATAATGAACAAGGTATGTATGCAAGTACAGTGATACAGGACAACAGGTACTAACAAGAGCAAAGCAGCGGGCAGCATATTTGCGATATCCTGTCGTTCTTTTCAAACCGGAATTCTTCTTCGAGCAGATTTCCTGCAAAAAAGATCCGTAAGGCACATGCGGAAAAGTAGAAGTTCAAATTGTCATTTGATTTCATAGACAGTACCTCATCCTGGGAACGAGACCAGTGCATAACAAGGTTTTTCCATTCAATGTCTTCTAAATTTAGCACAGGAGACTTCACCGGAAATTCGTTTATAGACTTGCCATCAAAGTGTGATTTCCTCAGGTAACACCGATACTGCTGCAATGCTTCCTTGAAAAGCACAAGCAAGCTTTGCTCGTCATGACTATCCAGATTGACCCTCGCCTAGTTACAACAATGTAATGTAAATCATTGATGTGTTCGATCAGCAGAAAACAGGAAAATAATAACCATGAATAATAGCACTTACACGTAAGTTGGACAGGAAGATGTGAAAATGGTGTTTGTCTTCACTATAATCTTCCCATGATGGGAATATATGCACGTAGTCCCTAACAACATTGAAAGCATTGTCTTTTAAACTGGGAATAAATGGAATGGGGTTCCAATCTGCAGGAATTGGCCGTCTCTGCAGTTGGGATAGGTCTTCGGCCGGTGGACTTGCTGTACTTTTTGCTGGAGTGGGATTTTTCTGTGGTACAGCTGGTGCTATGGCAAATGAAATCGGTATACCTTTTGCTGGAGTGCAGGTCCTGTGTGGTGGGGCTAGTGGTGTGGCCAGTGAAGTATGGGTACAGTCTGCTGGAGTCGGTCCTACGTTTAGTGTCACTGGTTGTACAGCCAATATAAGTGGGGCGCTGTCTGATTTCTCCGGCACCACCACGTTTTTCAAGGACTTTGCTGGTGCTCCTTCAGGTTCGGCAATCACCCTCTTCCTTTTTGATGTCTGATGCACAAGAACAGCATTTGAGTGGAAAAACATGGTATGATGACAGATGGAATATGTATTGATAATGGATGGGCATGGCATCTCGAGTTATATGATGAGTAAACTAAGCAGATGGCGGTGCAACAAAGTAGAAGAAATGCAAGACAACATATGCAAGATACGCGCAATCAATAAAACCTTGCCAAATTAGAACAGGCACCTTGATGGGTGAACAGGACAGGCCATCTGCCTTTGACTCCTCGAGGTTAGAATAGTCATTAGGATGATATTCTGAACAAGAATCAACAGGTGGGGAGCGTATGAGTTTCATTGCTTCCAGAATGGCACTCAATGCCTTGGTGCTAATTTTGTAAGTCATTGCAGTGTTCCACAATATTCTTCTGATGCGCGGATTCTGATATTCACTGTAATTGCGTATAATATCTGAGAACCATGAAAACATAAATAGTTGTGAGATTATCTTTGTAATGCAGATGATATTCTAATATAGGGGCGCCCCTGTAAACACTTGTGTGCTATCACTGGATTCTGATGAGAGAGCTCATGTGTGCTGTAATATGGTGCGTGCATTTATATAATCTGGCACAAGTACACAAAAAATAGGCTCCAGAAGTAAGGATAGCTGGCAGATGATAGGTTCATAATATACTATATAGAGAGTTTATTGCCAAACCATGATAACAAGAGCACACAACAACTAGGCAGATCATAGTGTACATAACAGGGGTACACCATAACCACGATATATAAATCAGGAAAGTGGAACTGGCTTGAAAATACGGTGTTGTATTGCCGCTAGTAATTGAAAGCCTATCGATCACGTACAGGCCAGCTCTATCAGCTGTTGACTGCAGATGTCCCTGCGCCCCTTCCTGACAAGGAACATACTGTACGTACTAAATACAGAATAAACAAAGAGGAACATGTTAAAGAACATAAGAGGAAGCATATTCTTGAGGTTCCGCTTTATTGCATACAATGTTGGTTGCCCACTCATGATGAATCACAACGCCCAAAGAAATGCAATTCCATGTTGTCTCTCTATATGTGGCAATTTTGAACAAGAGTCATTAGGATCATATTCTGAACAAGAATCAACAGGTGGGGAGCGTATGCGTTTCATTGCATCCAGAATGGCACTCAATGCCTTGGTGCCAATTTTGTAAGTCATTGCCGTGTTTAGCTTCAAGAGTTACTCTCAAAGGCGACACAGCTCCCCGCATTTCCTTGCTATTCTTATAGGATTCAAGTGGGCAGGTGACTACAAATCCTATTCCTATGTTTACAAGATCCTACGAATCAAAGAGGCTCAAAGTGTCCATCACAACCGATCATATAGACCTCTACACTGCAAAAGTCCCTGCTCATCTTCAGTACAAGGAACATACTGTACCACTATCATACTCCCTCCGTTCCAAAATATAAGTCTTGGTAGAGATTTCCACTATGGATCACATACAGATGTATCCAGATACATTTTAGAGTGTAGATTCACTCATTTTGCTCCATATGTAGTCCATGGTGGAATCTATACAAAGACTTGTATTTAGGAACGGAGAGAGTACATATTAAAGAAGAACGGAAGAGGAACATGGTAAAGAAGAGCAAGCAGATTTTGGATAATAAAATGTTGGTTGCGCAGTGCCCACACATGATGAACCAGAGCGCATTAAGAATGCAACTCCCAGCTGTCTCTCGACCATTTCAGGCGGTTGGATGAAGATCCTACGTCTCCTAACCCATCTTCTTCCTCGTCTCTGATTCTTCCCATACAGAACACCGCACGGGCTGCCGGCCGGACCACCGGCCCCCGCCGCCTGTGTTCCTCCGCCACCCCCACCCCCACCCCCGCCCCAACCCCCACCCGCGTCGAGTTTTCTTCGTTCGGCGAGGCCCCACAACCACCCGAGCCCCTTCGTTCGCACCGGCGAACTCCGGCGAGCTCTGAAAAATCGACTGACCCAATTTTGAAATTTAGTCTACTGTGATTTAACTAGTGTGGAATATAAAAGGGGAAAACCATAAGCATTGGGAGTATAGTGTTGAGCGTGCCATGGCGGATCTGAAGGTGCAAACCGGACAAAGGCAACTTCGCAACCAAGACAAGAAATCAGAGTAAAGCAGTGGCGATCTATTTTCTTGCTGCGATAAATAAGTTGAGCAGATACGAAAGAGTACCGCCTCTGGTGCGGCGCCGTGTACGCATCTGCTGAGAATTTGACGGTGCTGCGGTAGCGATGGCTGTCGGCGGCGTGGAAGCAGATCTAGGAGGGTAGACGGTGGCGGCGGGGCGCGGTGGACGAGACGGTCGTAGGAGCGGCGCCGGCAAGGTGGACGACGGCGGGGATGAAGCGAGAGGACGGGATGCAAGGATCCCGGTCCGAAGCCGTGGATGAGAGAGGTCGATCTCTTGTAATGGACGGCGGCGTCGGGGTATCAGCTCCGGCATGGTGGAGGAGGACGGCGGTGGATGGGGTGGCGGACGGCGGCGGACGGAGGAGGGTGGGGTGGAGAGGGTGTTTTGGCGCCCACGGAGTACGAATGGGGAAAAGGGAGGTAGAGAGGAAGGGGGAACCATGTATTCAGGGCGCGCTTGTCTCAAATGCGAGGAAATTTACAAACTTAGCCCCCGTTTCAAATTTCTACTACATCACAGCAACATTAGTCGGTTGGGGATAGGACGGTAATCTCGCATACACCGAATATTTGCCGACGAGAGTTTGTTTTTGGCGCCCACCGTGTATGAATATGAATCGGGGAGGGAGTCGATTTCGGCCGAGGACACACTGTGTTTTGGCGCCCACCGTGTATGAATCCGGGTGAGAGGCGGTTACGTCACGTTTGGGTGAAATTACAAACCTACCCCTATCGAAACCTATAGAAATCCAGCAGATAGGCTTTGCGTGGCAGGGATAGGCAGTAGTGATTTCCATCTCGCAGATTTTGGTTTCGGGCGGTTACTGCGACTTTCCCCGCTTCGTTCAAATTTTGCAGAGTGCACGTTTACCGTGCCAACTCAATTCGAATCCCGTTTGTATTCTATTTTTTTCGGGCGGGATCCATTTTCAATTGGAATTACATTCTATATACATCATTTTTTATATATACTTTCAAAAGCACAACACCATTTATACATAAATATGGTTTACAAATGGCATGATCTCAGATTCATAAGGTTGTATCCATCAATTTGGATTTTCAAATATTTGAAACCACTTTATGTTGAAATCCAATGTATGCATTCCTCGCTAACTGTCTCCAATTAATGTGTGTTTCATGCGGGTTTTTTTACTTCTCAAACATGTATAATGTGTTTCACACACGCAACATATAGTGTAATCCCGTTTAGACATTAATTGCATATAAACCATGCATTGTTTGTAATTGAAGAATCTATGGATCACCAATATTGATAAACTATATAACATTACACGTGTGCCCAAATTCAAATGAATATGCATGTTTGATACACCAATTTGCGTTATGATATTATCGATGTCGTGATCTCCAGTTTAAATATTTGAATCCCCTTTAATCCAGATATTCGTCTCATATAGCTATCACTCATGCTTATATAGGACTATCTCTCTGGACCTATACGCGTTCATCGTCTCTCAGGTATCTCTCGTGCTACCTGTATGTCGACAATGATCTTTTATCTTCGTAACACACTGACGGTACTCTCTCCCTCGACCTTCATCACTCTATCTCTCTCTAAGTATATCTCGCTCCCTGCTATGTGTCTCTAACTATGATTCTCCATGTGGAATCTCTTTCTCTCACACAAACACAAAACTTTGTCTCCCGGGGTCTCATTTCTCTCTACTATTCCCATGTGTGCCACTCGCACACCCCTCATACAGAGATGTCTTTCGCTCCTTAGATATGAGAACCTACGACTCTTCCTCTTCAATGTCTCTTTCTCACACACAAACACAAACTCTGTCTCCCAGGGTCTCATATTTCTCCATTGTTCTCTTGTATGTCGCTCACACACACCCTCTCTCCCTAGAGATATCTTGCGTTCCCTCGTATGTCTCTCTAGCTATCACTCTCGTTGTGAAATATCTTTCTCTCTCGCAGACACAAAACTCCGTCTCTCTGGATCTCATTTCTCTCTGATATCTGTTTGTATGTGACTCACATGCACCCTCTCTCTATCTCTCTCACACCCACACACATAACCCAGCCTTCTGATCCACTCGACTCCTATCTCTAACGCACACTAGCTAGCATCTTTATCTTTCTATTTATCTGTTTCTCCATCAACCTTCTTTCTCGCCCTCACTCTTGATTCCTATCACGCACACTACATATGTTTCTCTCTACATGCAGTCAAGTGCCCTCTCACACACATATATAACTTCACCCTTTGAACCACCCGACGGTCATCTCCAACACCCAAACTAGCGGATGTCCCTCTAGCTAGCATCTCCATCTCTGTATCTATCTGTAGTTTCTCCGTCAACATTTCTTTCTCGCACGGAGTCTTGCTTCCTATCACCCACACTATATATGTCTCTCCATACATATGCATTTATAGGTTGGTCTCTTTTGCACAATCGTTGCGCCTCACTCCCTCTGCTCGCCATAGATGCATGCTCCAGCCCACGCCACTATCTCTTAAAGACAAAAACACATGCTCAATTGTCGGGCCTTCTTCCCTGCATTCTCACATGCATGCATATTGTCATACCGATCCGTCTCTCCCATGTCGTTGATCTTATGACTTATGTCTTCTTTCTTTTATCTCGATCATGCGCGCGCGCACACACACACATCCCACGTATACATGTATACCTCTCACACATGCACGTTCAAGGTCTCTATGTCTCCATACGTAGTTAATTACCCTCAATCCTAACGCCACATCGAATCGTTCTCCTCTTTTGTGCACATAACTTCCGCCTGGATGGGTAAAACACACACTCACACTTAACAATCTCCTTCTAGCTACCCCCCCCCCCGCCTCTCACTCTTCCCCTATATCCCCGAAACCAATAAGACCATCCCTTTGTTTAATTCCCGCCTACATGCACCATCGATATATAGTAGTCTTCCTCGGTGTCTCTCGAACAAACACGTTCTCTCGATGTCGACTCCTCTCACGCGCACACACCTTCTCTTCCCTCTCTACGGGCATTTTCTCTCTCGCACCCCATCGTTGGTGGCCTCTGCCATACACATCACCTCTCTATGATGAAGCCATGCACACTTAAATTACATCCGCCACAGAGGACCCCGCGACACACACACACACACACGCACCCCCCACACACACTAAGACTCCATCTCTCTCTCTCTCTCACACACACACACACACAAACACACACACACGCACACGCACACACACACACCCCCCATACACACACACACACTAAGACTCCATCTCTCTCTCTCACACACACACACAAACTAAGACTCCATCTCTCTCTCCTCTCTCTCTCTCTCACACACACACACACCCCACACACACACTAAGACTCCATCTCACACACACATGCTCTAGGCGGAGCATTTGTTCCTACCACCCTTCATCCAACCTTACCCGTATGATAAACAATCACCTTTATTTACTTGCATAACATGGACAAATTCCACTTCACTTTAGTAGTCAGCAAACTTATCATCTGTACCCTTATAAAAAAACGAGTTGGCGGTGATGGTGTGCCTGCCATCTTGTAATACAGACCGTATGATCTATATCTGAGGATAGAAAGCAAACTATGATAATTTTACAAAAGATACCCGCACCTCTCTCCACATCATTATCTCCCGCAACCTCATTGCTCAGCAATTAAAAAAGGAATAAGTCTCTGGAACAATCTAGCATGCATGGTGGCCGCTGCCGCCTGCCGGCGCCGTCCATCCCCATGCCTCCGCCCATTCCGACCACCAGTCACCACCACGCTCCACTCCTCCTCGCCTTATCTCTCATCTTTCATTTTTTCGATGACATTCTCGAGATACCAGTTTTCCGATAAAATTCTCGAGATATCATTAGTTTTTACACATGGGATTACTCCTGCATGGGTCAATCACAACAGGTGTTCTGTAAAAAAATGCATATTGATGTTCCGTGCAATGCACGAGAATCTTGCTTGTAATTATATAACGCAAATCACGAGCAGGAAGTGACATTTTTTTGACACAACCACGTTAACATGGCCACGTAAATCACTAGCTAAAGTAAATACCATTATACTTATATCCCGATGCAAAAGGTTGAGTACATGTCCGAAGAGTAGAGTCGCACACACGCACTCTGTCTCTCAGAATCTCTCTCACACACACACCAGTTACGTGACGCCCACTTAAGCAGACACGTATGTTACAATTTGTGCACCCGCGGGTACACGTGATGCTGCGCATTTATTTAAGCCGGAAGGCGAACCCAAACAGTAGCTGCATTCATTCCCCTCCCGCCGCCTCTTCTCTGGTCGCCGTCGCCCGGTAGCCATGGGCCGGCCGAAGGTAACAACATACGCCATACTCCCGCCGGAGCGGCGCTTTAATATGGAAATTTTAGTGGTCATGCATGCATCTTTTTGTGCTAGCACTCCTATATAAGGGTTGACCGGTCGCTTCCCGCGGACGTGCGCGGGCGGTGGAAGAGGAAGGAGAAGGGAAGCGGGCTGTGGAGTAACGTTTTTTACCACAATTTCTTAGGAAACTGAGTGCAATAATTGAGTAGTTTTGCAAACTACCAGTACTACACCTGAAACGGTTCAAAACCTATACTCCCTTGCCAGCGCGCGCTTCCCGCGTGAAACGGTCAGCGTCGCCCTGGAGCGTCAGTGCCGCATTAATGCCCGGCCAGAGCGGAGGCGACCTCTCACTGGCGCCGGCTTTGAAGTGGCGCGACGGCCGAGAGAGCGCCGCTTCCCGGTGCACGCGACTGCTCCGCGTCGAGACTGGCCATAGGCCCTGTTTGGATCCATGGGTTAGAGTTAGTTTGAGCTAGTTGGGGCTCAAATAGCCCTAAAGTATCCAAGCATGAGGGTTTAAATTGGAGCAAGTTGCACCGAACCCACCAAAAAAAACTATCCCACCCAAGAGGTGCTAACTGGAGATAGTTCTCATTGGGACCACTGAAAAATCACTTTTCTCTCTCCATGAAGTGCATTTATTGTCAATCTAACCCTGTCACCCAAACACCTCTTTGGCTACAGTTAGTTCAGGGTTAGTCATGAGTTAGTCTAACCTCTAGCTAAGTTAGAGTATCAAACAGGAGCAGTATAGGACATGCAAGTTGCTCAAAGCATACAGGCAAATTCGTACGTGAAAGGATTTTTTTCTTTTTGAAAACGGAACGTGAAAGGAATTTTTTTAGAATGCTCTTGGCATGTCGCTAACATGTGATAGTTAACCGACCTCAATAGACGGCAGAAACGCCAGCCCGCCGCACTTTGATAGAGACGAGGAGGGAGAAGCGATACAGGCTGCTGGATTACTAGAGATAGGTGTCGCACGGAAGCCAAGAAATATGGTGATAGCGTGGGTTAGCCATGTACTAGTATGATGTAACTACACTGGGCTGCCGTGTTTCGTACTCTTCCAGTCCACTGTGGAGATGATTGGTTAATTTTATATCGCTGAATAATATTAAATATTATGAGTGCAGACGCTCCACCACGAGGTTCCTTGCTCCTTCTCGGTCGTCCGGAATCTATGTTCTTCCACTCTATTTTTTTACGTGAGCTTTGTTCATCCTTTTGCCAACACGCGAGACATCTAGCATCAAGGTGCACGTGTTATGCAAGGATCGTTCCATCTATATGAAGAACACGTGGGACTGGAACTACGAGACGGACATGTACCCAGGAGTGGACGTACGAACCTGAGTAATGTAGCGCAGTAAGTGAAGTAGAAAGGCACAAATGGTATGAACATGCGTGGCATATAGGGTGTGTTTGGTTGCGTTCTCGTCTCAGCATAGTTGTTCCCTCTTCATGCATGCTCAACTCAACACCCCTCTTCATGCATGCTCTCTTCATGCATGCTTCTAGTGTATTTGTGCTAAACTAGTGTGGACTCATGCACCCTCCATACACTCTACCAAACACCCAAAAGTAGGTCGAGAAGGGAACTCTTGGGCGGCATTTGTCTCTTACTACGTACTACCACTAAATGTTGTACGTGCAATGCACGGTGATGTTATGGAGTACGTGCCTAAGTACTCTACTACTACTATATTAGTTGGAGGCACATATTAACTTTTATATTTGTTTACGTGTATGCCCCGAGACCTTCCAACTAGACGTGTCTTTCTCTCCAGGTCGCACTTTGTATCGTTCATACCACTAAGTACTACTACGTGTGGTCTCCGACCCAGAAGTGGAAGAAGTGGAGACGCTCTACCACGCTGTTTTTTTACGCTGGGCTCTACCACGCTGTTCATGTCCCACTCCTTTCGCTGACGTGTGGGACATCCAGCACGTGCCGTGTTTGGCACCCTTCGTCGTAAGAGTTGAAACGCTAGCATTCATCAGAAATAAAAAATAATTATAAATCGGCAGTGATACTATTTTTTTGCGAACCAATCAGCAGTGATACTATACCACGCGGTTTCCTTGCTCCTCGATATCGGAAAGAATACTTCCGTTCGCCAACATGTGGGACGTCGACCATCCTGGTCCACTTGCCATGCACGCAGAACTCCAAGGGAGAGTCACCCAGGTCGTCGCGCCGCAGTAACAATGACTAATGAGCCGTCAAATCACAGGCCCACTTCCCACTTTGAAGTTGCTCGGACGAAGGAACCATCATGACTTCGTTGAATTCCGCTTCTTGAAGAAAACTACTGTACCAGCAGTACTGCTAGCTACAGTAGTTACTCCAACAGAGGCCTCCTTTCGTTCATAGGATAGGAATATGAAAATCATAGGAAGTGAGATGACATGCATCTCAATTCCTATAGAGAAAGAGATGCCATTTGATGCTTAGGATAGGAATTTTTCCATTTAGTCTAGGCTAATGTACTGGTAATTTGCTCTAAAAACTACAGTAGTAACTAGTAGTATTGGTACATGCTCGTACTCAGACACAGACACACACACTAACTACTAGTACTACTACTTCTCACATGCTGGCCAGACGCCGTCGTTCTCCTTCCCGGCTTTGTCGGCGACACCCCACCGTGCTTGGATCTCCGCCGACCTCTCCGCAGCAGCGCGTGCGTCCTTTTCTTTCTTGCGGCGGCGGGCCTCTCTTTTCTTGAGTGCTTTCTGACTTTTCCGCTCCCTCTGTGCGGCTTTGGCCGCCTCTTGCTCTACCGCCCATTCGGCCTTGGCATCTTCAAATTCCTCCCACATAGTTGTGAGGTCGCGAGCGGCGATGAACTCGGCACGGCGGGATGCCATCGCTTCCCTACCATTTTGTGTGCGGTCGTGGGCGGCGAGGAACTCGGCGCGGCGGGATGCCATCGCTGCCTTACCGGTTAGTGTGCGGCGCGGTGGCATGAACGACGCTTGGTGAGAGCTCTGGGGTGGAGTGGCCGGACAACCGTATAGTGCATTGGTTTGTCAAGAGCTCAAGGACAGAAGACGAAGCAAATTTGGATTCCCCTTCAATCCTGGTCATTTATTACCGAGTAAAATGCATTGGCGGTCATCGAACTTGTCTTGATAGCTCACTTTGATCATTGTATACGAGATATGGTGATTATACGGTCACTGGCTCAGCGTATAGCTCCGTATTTGTCTGGTTGACCAGTCAAACAGTCCGCATGCGCCTCATCAGCTCGTGTTCTTTATCTATCTACGCGGGCCTACCTGTCAATGGAGAAAGAAATACTGTAAAAACCAAAATTATGCGTATGTGGGGAATCAAACCACGGACTCGTCGCTGCAACGCACCCTCGTCAGCCAAATGAAAATGAAATACTTCGCGTCAGACACTCACGCTCACGCTGTCAAAGCATGCTAATGCATGCACGTCGCCCTCTAAATCAAAGTCCTGCTCATGGCGCAACGCAAACGGCGAGCCCATCACCTGCGCGCCCCGGCGGTGCCTGACATTACTGTTTAGACGTTTGATGGAGGCCTACGCGAACGCCGAGCATGTATTCACCTGGCTCAACACCAACGGTCATACTCGGACCGCCTTGCTCATGTATATCGTCCATCACAACGACAATCTATAAAACAGCCTAAGCTAGAGAGGGTACTATGGTAGTATGGTACGGAGTATGTACTATCGTGAGCGACCGATCTTAGTGCCACTGCACACCGAAACCCCTTCCATCGCTAGCGCGCGCTTCCCGCCTGAAACGGTCACCGTCTCTCCAGAATGTCAATGCCGCATTCACCGGACTTAACTGCAGGTGCAATTGGTGTGTCACTGACATGCGGGCCAGATGCCCGTTGGGCCCACATGTCAGTAACCCAAACGCATCTGCAGTTAAGTCACTGAAGCAGCGTCCGCATTCACGCCCGACGAACCTACTCCGGCGCCAGTTGTCCATCCGTCTGCCGCGGCTCATTGCCATTCGCCCGCTATATTAACTTGAGCCCCAGCTCCCAGCCATAGCCAAAGACCCACACTTATTCTCCTCCGGTCCCTTCCTTCTGTCGGCACCACTTCAACCATGGCCTCCTGGCGCTCCGAAGCTCTCTTGGACGTACTGTCGCAGGAGCAGACGAGGGACATCGGCGGCTCCGCTCCGGGCGCGCTCCAAAGCTCTCTTCGACGTACTGTCGCAGGAGCAAACGAAGGAGATCGCCGGCACCCCCCCGGCCGCCCTCCGCCGCCACGACCACGAAGCCGGCGCGCGTGCGCGGGCGCAGCCGGCAGCGAGGAAGAGTAGTACACGGTAGGTCGCCGCCGCTCTGGAGGAGGAGGTTATCGAGGCGGATGAGGAGGAGGCAAAGGCAATGGCCGGCTTTCTCGGGTTCATGGCCGGACATGGTGGTCGGGCGCCGGCGATCGTTTAGATTAGGTTTACAGTAGGTTTTAGTACGGTTTGTGCGAAATATGTAATGAATTTCGTCCAGTTTGTAGGAAAAGTTTTCGAAATGTAATGAATTTCATCCGGTTAATTTGAAATTTGCTTTGTTTGCACGAATTTCGTCCGGTTAGTTCATATAGTTGTCGAAAGGTATGCGGGCAGCATCGGATGGCATCCATCAGTGTCCTCGGACAGATGCCGGTGTAAATTTGTGGGCCAGCGCTGGAGATGCCCTAACTATCATGCTATAATCGCTAACAATCCTCCATTATTTGGCAGGGAACAGTTATCCCTCGATCAAAATCAGATCCGCGGTGTTTCGCACTCCTCCCGCGTAAGAGTGTAAACTCTTGCTTACATAAAAATGGAGCAAGTGGACGGCACTGTAGCACGTCATATCACTCGAACTAGCCCGCCTAACGAGCGGGAAAGCACCGCCCTCGTCATTTTGTTCTGGATTTCTATCGATCGATCGCGCGAAAATGTTACGCTTCGCAAGTTCTAAAGGAAAAGGCGGCACACTTACGACTCGTACGCGTCGCAACCCCGACAGTCCGGCTCGCACGCCGCTCACCAGAGGGGACACGCGTTGTCTTGCAATTTCACTGACATGTGGGACCGTAATTGAATAAACCGTCGATAGCCGAAATCTAATCGCTCGGCGGGCGTCGGCTGAGAAGAGAGAAACGGGGGAGGGAGAAGAGATCGCCCGCCCGCCGCGCACGGACTCCAAGAAATATATGGTGATAATGTGAGGTGGGCCATGCTGGAGTCCGGACCGCTTCCGGAGCCCGCTCTCACCGCCCTGGCCCCTCAAGACGCCAGCTGCCCGCCGCATGCATGCATAGCAAGTAGTACTCCTTATGTGGAGGAGAGAGAGGCATTGACAAAGTCAAGGAGTGGGCTCTGCAAGAGCCCGTCTCTACACGTGCTCCTAGGTATAAAAAAATAATTCTAAAAAAGGCATAAAAACAATTGTGTCTTAAAAAAAGAAAGGTAAAAAACATTTGAGAGGAAATAGATAGAGAGAAAGTGAGAAAAAGCTGTAACCTGGGCATTACATGAGGAAGGAGGGAGTGGTGCACATGCCAAGTTCACTGGGCTGCCGTGTTTCACACTCCTCCGTCGTAACAGTGGAGACAATAGCTTTCATCAAAAATAAACAATGAATACTCGTTGCTCGTCCTCTATATCGGAAAGAATACTTTCATTCGCCGACATGTGGGACGTCGACCATCCTGGTCCACCTGCCATGCACAAAATTATCCTGGTCTACCCCGGTCGTATCGCAGGCCCAACCTTTCCCACTGTAAGTTGTTCGGACGAAGGAACCATCATGACTTCGTTGAATTCCGCTTCTTCAAGAAAACTTACTGTACCCGCAATACTGCTACCACACGCGAAGACTGGACGGCACTGTACCACGTCATATCACTGAAACCCACTAGGCCAAACTAGCCCGCCTAGGTCATCTATTTTGGAACGGAGGGAGTACGTCTCTGCACTGCTATGATTTTGTGTTGCACGTTCTCTGTACTTTTGCTACGATTTTCCTACCCTATGAACCAAATGAGGCCTGAATGTATGTCGACTATTGTCTGATCGATCGCTAAGCCTACAATTTTAGGAGCTAGGGCTATTGGTCGATCGACGAGGGATAAGTATAAGCGTACCACGAGCTCATCAGCCCCAACGTTTCTCTTCGGTGAGTGTTTTGCAAGTACTATAGCTCGCACAGTAGCTAGCCTACTAACACCAAGAATCATCAAACAAGCCCTGCTGATATGATAAACAGTTCAAACTTACATCTAAGCATGCCATATATTACATCAAAAGCTGGTGAGGATACATCTGTTTCCATAACTCGGAGAGGGTTCGCATGATTCATCGCATGATTCACTATCAAACAAAAGTAGCAAGATCCGCCCACACAAGACAGTGCACTAGCCCTAAGATGGTTTGATAACACGCATCGTTCTGGTAATTAAACACAGGGCAATGCAAACTACCCTGAAGGATTAGCGCGACCAACTATTTCTTGTCATCGATCTCTCGGGCAATGACCACAGCACGGACAGCGGCATGGGAATCGATTTCTGGGGCGATGTCCACAGGACTGACCGCGACATCGGAATCGATCTCTGGGGCGATGTCCACAGGATGGACAGCGGCATCGGAATCGATCTCCGGGGCGATGCCAACAGGACGGGCCACGACATCGGAATCATCAAGGACGTCCACCGGCACCTGCACAACCCTAACATATTAGCAAGCACATTGCAAATAATCAAAAACCACAACTATGGTAATAAGCCATTATTTTTTACCTTGTGCAGCTCACCGGGGGATCTCATCCCTCCGGGGGCCATCTCCTCGTCCTCGATGGGGGCCATCACCTTGCCAGGGGAATACTGCTTCTCAACGGCGACTATCTCCTCAAACTCGGTCTTGAGCCTCACATAGGTGGCAATCAGAGTTCCTGGGGTAGGCACGGTGGGGCCCTTGCTGTTCTTCCAACTTTCTTTGAGGAGTTCGTCCGCCAACGTCCTCAACTCTTTGGCCAGTGCTTGTTTCTTGGAGTTCTTCGTCTCCATGGGTTGGCCCGCCAACATGGTCAACTCGTTGGTCGGTGCTCGCTTCCTGGAGATCGCTGTCTCCAGTGGGTTGTCCGCCGGCAACTCTTTGCCTAGTGCTCCAGGATCCATCAATGAACTGACAAACAAAAAGCAATCGAAAGGAAACCACAATCGCAATGAAAACGGGAAAAGAATAGGATGTGAGAATCGGTCGGTGCTTCGCAAAAAGAAGATTCTTGGAATGAAAATATAGCAGCATAACTGATTCGCCCACCTTTCCTTCGTCGGTACAGAAGAAAAATGGCAGAAGTGAGTAGCCTGGAGTGAGGTTTTCTTCAAGAAAGGGAAGAAAGGGCTTGAACGAGCGTTCCAGTGAAATGATGGTTGCTTCGTCCAGTCCAACTTGGAGGCCACCTTACCACTGCTGGTAAAGGTGTGGGTTTTGTGATATGACGGGTCATGACGGCCACACCGGGGTGACAGGTGAGTCTCGACTGTAGCACCTCGCTGTGATTTGGTGGATGGCACGCGGGCCCGGATGCTTTGAAATGTCCCGCATGTAGATAGAGCGGCTAGTCATATAGGAGTGCTCAATATTGTGCACCGCGACCAAGGCGGAGAGGAAAACGAGAGAACTACGTAATTAATGCATGAGTTTAATTAGGGTAGTTTTGTAAAGTACGAGATACATTCCTCCAATCGCAAAATGCCTTGGTTCATGAGATTTGAGATTTGAGCCCTATAAACCGGAAGGGAGGGAGTACTGCACACGGTGTAGTCTAGTCACTTGTTGAAATCTCTAGAAAGGCAAATACTCCTTTCCGGTTTACAGGGCTATACTACTCCCTCCGTCTAGGTGTGTAAGTCATCTTACGAAAACCAAATAGTCCCAAAACACTTAGGCGCGGTGCATTAACTTCTACCTTGTTTCTTGTTTCTTGACATATCAACCAATAAGAGATGAGAGGTGTGCATGCTTTTAATGACTTGCAATGGCTAGTTCATTGCATGCAATGCTATTAATTAGCAAATAAACATTGGTGACCCCAGGAGGAAACGGTGCTAAGCGCGTGGACCTATGCAGAATGAGTATCAACCAATGGATAATGGAGTTTAATTGTTAAACAATAGCAATTTTGTCTCATGCAAGAGCCTGGCTAGTACTCCAAGGAACCGCACCACGCGAGCGTTCGCAACTGCCACGTTCGGGTTGCGCTTGGCTCTTCGCCTCTTCGAGAAGACGAACAATGATGTTACTCCTACTTCTACAGTATCGAATCCACTGCTGCATGTCCGTCCACCTCGTGCGGGAGGGATAGCGTGTAGCGAAAGCTTCTACTTACTGCTCCTGCCTTTGCGTCTATGACAGGTGGGCCCAACAGGTGGTTGGCCCTCCTGTCATGCAGCCAAAGGCAGGTGCAGTTAAGGCACCGGAGCTCAGTCCGCGAGGGAGAGGGCGTTGTAGTAATCAAATTTCTCGGTCTTGTACGAGTTGACGCGACACATCAAAGCACTGCACTCGATATAAGTCTTTTTACACATTTAAAATGGGCTACTTCGTATGTAGGAGTAGACATATTCTGCTTCGTATGTAGTCACTTGTTGCAATCTCTAAAAAGACTTATATTTGGAAACGGAGGGAGTACAACGCATGCATGCATGCCGTGACTTTCCTTTTGATACTTGCATGTGTTGATTTGATGCACCTTGCCAAATTTTGACTATAAATTTAACTAACCAAATTTTCATGCATGTCACAAAAAATTACGGGGCTGTTTGGATTGTGACTATGTTTGTCTTATGTTGCCACATTATTTTTCCCACACTTGCCACACTTGCCTAACCTGAGTTGCTCAAATTGTTAGACACACTTTGGCTTGCCTAAGGGAATCTTGCCACAATTTTTGTGTCTATGACATGTGGGGTTCACTGCTAATAAAAAAATTCTTGTCTTAGGTGTGGCTTATAAAAAAGACTTATATTTAGGAACGGAGGGAGTAGAAAATATAAATAATAATGCATGTTGGGGCAACCCACGTTTCCGCTAATTTTAGCCGTGGGCTTGTTCACAATTTTTACGAGGGGTTGGTTGTTCATTTAATGGAGGGACTTGTAGTACCAGACTTGAACGATACAAAGTGCGACCTGGCACACCGTAACACCACTTGGAACAAGCGGGTAGCTATCTCAAAAAACAATCAACAACTAAAAAAACCGCGACCTGGCATGTAGTAGTACACAATTTTAAACGATTGTTTTGATGGAGTGAAAAAGGAAAACTACCCCACTACGTATATATAGGCCGGAGCCTCCGCGCTTGCTTGCTAGGGTTGCTCTATTCACACACTCTCATCCTCTCCAGATCTAAACAAGATAGGGGTAGTAACACTGTCTTTCTCCCTTCAAAAAACACTGGCTTTCTATCCTCACCGCTGGTTACAGATCCGGACGTATCCCCCTCCGCCGGTGAAGGGGAGGAGGGGCAGCGTTTAGGCCGTCGTCGACAGCGAGGGAGGAGACCCACTGCCGGCCGCACCGTTATCTCTGGCCGAGCGCCGGCGCGGGAGGTCCTCCGATCCCTTCGTCGTTGCCTGTGGGCGGATCCGGCCTCCCGCCGCCCACCTATCCACATCCCGACGACCTTCAGGTATATCTTCGTTCGAAACCGCCTTAGCTCTACTTCCCCAGCTCACTACGTCGCTGCATGTGCATCATTTTCTACCTCTCAGCCCCTCTCGATCGGATGGTCCAACGTCACATATTTTTTTCTTCTATTGTTAGAGGTAAAGCTACTTCATGGAGTCGAATCTTGTACTCCCTCCGTCCGAAAATACTTGTCATTGAAATGGATGTATCTAGATGTATTTTAGTTCTAGACACATCCATTTTGATGACAAGTAATTCCGGACGGAGGGAGTACTTGGTTCAAACAAGAAATAAAGTGGGGGTGGGGGAATTTAGTATGTACTCCCTCCGTTCAGAATTACTTGTCTCGGAAATGGATGTATCTAGAACTAAAATACATCTAGATACATCCATTTCTGCGACAAGTAATTCCGAACGGAGGGAGTACATCGGACTTGGTACAAACAGGAAGGAAAGGGAGTGAAAGTAGTACAGACTGGTCATCCAACCGGTCTCTTGGTCGAAAAGGGAAATATAGGGGTAACGTTGTACACAGTGGTATGACCAGGACTAGATTTGCTATCCACACATAGGAGTAGGTGGCTAGAGTGAACAAAAATGGGACCAACCCAGATATGTTTCTTGGATGTTTGTTTCTCGGGGCAACAAACTATGAATCACCACTTTATGCCCCTGTTTACGTACATGGTGTGGACTGGACTGCTGGTGCACCCTCCGTTCAGAAGTGACTTTTGTGCTGTTTAACTGGAATGTCAGAATGGAACAGTTGGTTCATTTTGGTGGAACTGCACAAAGGGAGATCTGTGTTCCAATCCTCATCATCCATATTGGCGCCATAACCTTCCTTTAGGTAAGAATGATATTTAATGCATGTGTTCATCTCTATTTTCCGACTGCCATGAGAAAATAATGCTGTTTTTTTACTAGTACACTTGTACTCCCTCACTGACAAAACCAATTCTGAATTAGAAGGCCAATCATGTACTTGGTTTCACCAACTGGTGAGGAGAAAGAGAAACAGAGCATGAAGAGGAAGAAGAAGAAGAATAAACAGTGCCAAGGCGATCTTGCTGAAGCCAGAGGCCTCAGTCGAGGCCATTCAAGGGCTCCGGCAACGACTACCTTACATGTGAGACGATCCTCCAGGGAGCCCTTCCACTTCTGCTGTCTCACTTAATTAATTAGGAGTACTTAAGTACCACTAATTTATTACTGCCTAATTTTCCTGTTGGAGTTAAACAAATCTTTAGTAGGACCCTATGCTGAATCATGTACGTGTGTATGTTTGTCTATGGAGGTGAATCATGTGGTGGAGCAGGGAGGGAATATTATTAGTGTCATGACATAATAGTGCTATTGTTTTGCATGTCAATTTATTGCCATTGGTTCAATGAGGCAATGTTTTGCGTATTGTCCATCATGAATTTGATGCTACTGTTTGAGTAATATGCTAATGTCTTCCTATCCTTTCTCACTAAGCTAATGAAGGTTTCACCTTGTTCCTACTTGTGCAAACAGGGATCATGTTGTGCCAATCATACATTTTAGTGGAACTACACAAGACAATACAATGAACTGTATCCCAGCCAGTGCTTTAACTCTGCTGGAAGTTCTTGATAATCTTTCGATATAATCTCAGCACTGGTAAACAAGAGTGATTTCAACCATACATTTGAAGTGCACAAAAATATATACTATTGTGTGATTCCAGTGAGTGCTTTATCATCTCTTATGGGACTACATGAATAAGCTTTTTTTCTCAGGTTGGTACGGGCCTAAGGCCTTCATCCATATTAGTTTGCTGTCATCTCTATTTGTATCGTGCTACTGTCATGAGAAACTCCTTTATCTTTGCACGTTAAAGTTTTGCAACCTATGATAAATGGCAATGCTTTGAGTGTTGAGTTGAGCTAATTGGCACTGATTAAATAAACTAATACCTCTCTTTAAGCAAGACTACTATGTTGCTAACTTTACCCATTAAGATAATGAGGGTGCTTCTATTTGTTAGTGTATGTTTCATCAACTAGTCCCACTATTACAGTAATCTCACTCTCTCAATATATGTGCCAACAGGGATGCTCGATTTTGGTGGAACTGCACAAAAACTTTGGGTGCTTCATTGCCTCGACAGCTTCCGTCCTTTCCTGTCAGTCGCTAATCTCCGCTTGCTTTCTTCCTTTGCTGTCAGTCGCTTGGCTTATCTCGGCTTCCAGTCAAAGGAAATAGTAATTGATATGCTACCTCACACAGGTTGGTACTGGTCTTTATCCTGATTATTGTGCCTGTCATATGTATTGGTAATTTGGTATTGTGCTACTGTTTGCCGATTTCATAAAGGAGTAATTTGGAGCCTGAACTCGCAGGCAAATCATTACATCGGGTGATTTCAGTAGAACTGCACAAAATGATCAGATGGACAGGTACTTATGCTGCTGCTATGTACTCCAAAGTTCACTCAGACAAGCATCGATGTTGACAAGAAGTGCCTATATTCATTCGAGTATCAACCGGCGTCAACCAATTGTCAAACTCCAAGTATTAGGAGAGTGAACGCCAAAAATATTGCTTGGTGCATAGCCCAGAAAAACGCAGTCCAGTCTTTGGTCCCAACTTGTGCCTTTTGGTTATCGGCACATATGGTAGCGAACTATATGGCATGGAGTCTAAAGATTCCAGACAAGTTGGTTGACGCGTATATTCATCTGGCACTTAATCAGTCTGCACGCCAAGGATGCTCCATTTCAGTTGAACTGCACAAAAAATTTGGGTGGTTCATTTTCTCAACCGCCTCCTTTCTCGTCTGCAATGTAGAATTTTGGCGAGATACAGGACCAAGATGAGCCAGTAAACTAGTTGGATGAAAGTAGTGGCCAAGTTGCTCAAACCTCCCTCGGCACGAGGCCACTATTTGAGGATAAACCTACAAGCAAAGTTCAGATTGTCTGTGCTGCCTCTTATGTACTCGAAAGTTTACTCGTACAAGAACTAATTTTAGCAAGAAGTACCTCCGATTGAACACCATTTACCAGTCTGTACCCTAGGTAATTAAAGTTCGTCCATGGATCATATTGGCTGTGATCTCAATCATTTGGATGCATAAACATACTGAACATGTGTATATCTGAATCTTTTTGTGAATTATGTATGAATATTGTCGTGTGATCTATCAATCATTTGGATGCATAGATATGCTGAGCTTGTGTATATATGAATCTTTTGAGTTGTTGATAGTGAATGTTGGCTATGAATATGAACGTGTCCTGTGAACCTGAGTTTGATATGAATGTTTACCTTTTCTGTTGTATTTGTGTGTGAACTTGTTAGTATGCCTACTGTGGGGTATAAAACGCAGGTCTCTTATAAAAGTAATGTTGTGTCCAATTTATGTTTTCCCTTCTAACCACATTATATATATTTATATTATTACTATTATCGTATATTTTATAGAGACTTATATATACATTATAAAAACATCCCACGTGTTATTAACTTATAAAAGTAAATGTTTAACGGAAGTTGGCAAGGAAAATCCTGGTTGTTTTTGACTCACAGGCAAGGAAAATCCTGGTGATTGCGTACAAAAGCTTGCGAAGATTTTAAGGACCAATTTAATAATAACGCGCTCATTTTTATTTTGAGCAATAACTCGCTAATTTCTTAATTATATATATATAAATGTGCCTCTCCGGTTTATTCTTTGATATTAATTGCTCCTTCTAACATAACATTATATATATAACGAGCCCACCTAATACGTGTATTTCAAGGAAGTGCAAATGGGCTGGGTTTTCTTAGAAAATATAAATGGGCCTGATTGACGCGAAATTATTTGTTCACCCAGCCCAGCAAATGGACTGTACATTCTAGAAAACATGGGTTAAATATATGCCACATTTTTGCAGGCTGACATGTGGGCCAATAGGTCGAAGCCTACGCAGGGCGTTGTCAACTTGGTCAACAAATGATTGTGTCATCCACAGCCATTGGATTTATATCCAACGGCCGGCATGCACCTTCAATCTCTCGTCTTCTTCCTCCAGCGTCGCCGGGACCGCCTGGTCCGGCCTCCGGCGGCTAGCGGCTCTGCTTAGCACGCATCGCTGCGAAGCGCTACCCCACCGCCGGCCAGGCTATCCCTCCACCCCTCGACACCTCCTGTTATTCTCCACAGACTACAGCCCCACGCCGCAACAGAACCAGTTATAACCCTTCTCCTCCTCTCAATCTGCGACTCCACTGCCGCGTTTTCCCATCTCCGAGTCGTTCCCGTCCGGGGCCTCGCCGTCGTCCACCGCCTCGCTGCGTTCGGTGCGGCGTGGTCAACAAACGAGAGTCATCGGAAGAGGACTGTACGTGGAGAGCCTGACGGCTGGGACCCACGAGGTCCATGGTCGCACGCAAGGAAAGTTCCTCCTTATTAAGCTGAAAAAAATGTTTCCTCCACCTGACAGCTGGGACCCACCGGCTGTATCTTCGCACGGAAGGAAGTGCCTCCTTGTTTTGCGAAAAAAATTATTCATCCCGTTGACAGCTGGGACCCGTCAGATTTGGTGACTGACTTGTGGGCCTACTAAGCGGACGTGTACGCACGGCTTTGTCAACTTAATCAACAAATGATTCTAGCAGCTGGACCGTTGGATGTTAATCCAACAGCCGTGCTCCTTCTTCAACCTCTGTTCTTGCTCCTGTCTCCCGTGGGCGGCACCGCGGCTGTGCTGCCGCGCACCCGAACCAGTGAAGTTTCCCACTCCTCTCCATCTGCGACTCCACTGCCCCGTCTTCCCCATCTCCGGGTCGTTCCAGTCTGGGTGCGCTCGGCACGGTGTGGTCAACGTGGTCAACAACCGAGAGTCATCGGAAGATGACTGTACGTGAGAGGCTGACAGTGGGGACGCACCACGCCCATGGACGCATGCATGCAACGGAACGCGGCGAGGTCAACGTGGTCAAGGAACGACTTCCATCGGAAGTATACTGTACGTGGAGAGTCTCAGCTGGGTCCACGGCCGCAGCAAGTAAGTGCCTCCTTATTACGCGGAAAATAATGATTCCTCCAACTGACCGCAGGGACCCACTGGACGGGCCACCGTATTTTGCGAAAAAAACGTTTGCCCCCTGACTGCTGGGACCCACCTGACGGGCCACCGTATTTCGCGAAAAAAACGTTCCCCCCGCTGTCAGCTCGGACCCACCGGAAGTGCCTCCTTATTACGCACAAAAAAATGAATACTCCCCCGGCTAGCTGGGACCCACCTTGGTGGGAGGCTGACTTGTGGGCCTACTAAGTTGACGGGGACGAAGGGCTTTGTCAACTTAGTCAATATGAACGATTCTAGCTCCAGTGACCGTACGATGTCCATCCAACGGCCGTAGTGCTTCTTCAACCTCTGGTCTTCTTGCTCCAGCCGCCCAAAGCAGCGCCGGTCGTGCCGCATGCTCCTGCCTCCCGTGGCCGGCTGTGCTGCCGCGGAGGCCTCACCGCCCCCTACTATTCCCACCGCTGGCCAGGCCCTGCGGCGACGGCAGCCTCACACCGCAGCCGAACCAGTGAACCCTCGTACTCCTCTCCGCGCGGGCTTCCACTGCCGCGTCTTCCCCGGCTCCGCGTCGTCCCCTTCCTAGGCCTCGCCGTCGTCCACCGCCGTGGTGCTCTCCGCGCGGCGTGGTCAACGTGGTCAAGGAACGACTTCCATCGGAAGAGTACTGTACGTGGAGAGGCTGACAGCTGGGTCCACGGCCACAGCCCAGTTTTTTTGTGATTTGCCAAGTAAGTCGCTTTGTCAGGCCTGTTGGGCTGCAAATCTTTCAAGACGAGGAGAGCTTTCATTCGGCTGGCCGAGAAAATGGCCCATCAGTAATGAGAAATGGGCTGTACATTTTTAAAACACATCAAACCGGCAATTAGTTTCAAATATCTTTTTTTCATTTCGAGATTTTAAATTACATTAATTTTTATGCGTGGAGAATTTGTTGGATTTTATATTGATATACATTTATTTTTAAAATCAGTTTGAATGTGAGTCGAAATTTCGGGATTAAAAACAGTTCGGACCGCACCGAAATATGCAAAATTTCGTATAATTTTTTAACCGTGGCCACAATATGGGCTGTAATGCTAACAAAAAGAATATGGGCTCCAAAAAAACCTTAATAATTAGCAAATGGGCTGTAAATTATTAGAAATAATGGCAGATGGGCTGTATGCTGTTTTCCACAGATTTGAGGCTTTCCTAAAAAAAGGTTGACGCACAAGCAGTGACTGTTGGATGGCCATCCAACGGCCGTCGTGCTTCTTCAATCTCTGCTCTTCCTGCTCCAGCCGCTCAAACAAGCGCCGGCGGGACTGCCTGCTCCCTCCTCCCCGCGGCCGGCTCTGCTGCCGCGCAGGCCTCACCGCCCCACCGTACTCCCATCGCTGGCCTAGCCATCCCTCTACTCACCCACACCTGCTGTTATTCTCCGGCGACGGCAGACGAACCAGTAAACCCTCGTACAGTCGTACTCCCCTCCGCGTGGGAAACAACTGCCGAGTCTTCCCTGCCTCCGTGTCGTTCCCTTCCTAGGCCTCGCCGTCGTCCACCGCCCTGGTGCTCTCGGCGCGGCCTGGTCAACGTGGTCAACGACCGACATGCATCTGAAGTGGACTGTACGTGGAGAGGCCGACAGCTGGGTCCACGGCCGCACGCAAGGAAATGCCTCCTTATTACGCGCAAAATAATGATTCCTCCACCTGACATCAGGGACCCACCGAAAGGGCCTCTGTATTTCGCGAAAAAAACGTTACCGCCGCTGACAGCTCGGACCCACCAGCTATATCTTCGCACGCAAGGAAGTGCCTCCTTATTACGCACAAAAAAATGAATACTCCCCCTGCTAGCTGGGACCCACCATGGTGGGAGGCTGACTTGTGGGCCTACTAAGTTGACTGGGACGGGGGCCTTTGTCAACTTTAGTCAATATGAACGATTCTAGCTCCAGTGACCGTACGATGTCCATCCAACGGCCGTAGTGCTTCTTCAACCTCTGGTCTTCTTGCTCCAGCCGCCCAAAGCAGCGCCGGTCGTGCCGCATGCTCCTGCCTCCCGTGGCCGGCTGTGCTGCCGCGGAGGCCTCACCGCCCCCTACTATTCCCACCGCTGGCCAGGCCCTGCGGCGACGGCAGCCTCACACCGCAGCCGAACCAGTGAACCCTCGTACTCCTCTCCGCGCGGGCTTCCACTGCCGCGTCTTCCCCGGCTCCGCGTCGTCCCCTTCCTAGGCCTCGCCGTCGTCCACCGCCGTGGTGCTCTCCGCGCGGCGTGGTCAACGTGGTCAAGGAACGACTTCCATCGGAAGAGTACTGTACGTGGAGAGGCTGACAGCTGGGTCCACGGCCACAGCCCAGTTTTTTTGTGATTTGCCAAGTAAGTCGCTTTGTCAGGCCTGTTGGGCTGCAAATCTTTCAAGACGAGGAGAGCTTTCATTCGGCTGGCCGAGAAAATGGCCCATCAGTAATGAGAAATGGGCTGTACATTTTTAAAACACATCAAACCGGCAATTAGTTTCAAATATCTTTTTTTCATTTCGAGATTTTAAATTACATTAATTTTTATGCGTGGAGAATTTGTTGGATTTTATATTGATATACATTTATTTTTAAAATCAGTTTGAATGTGAGTCGAAATTTCGGGATTAAAAACAGTTCGGACCGCACCGAAATATGCAAAATTTCGTATAATTTTTTAACCGTGGCCACAATATGGGCTGTAATGCTAACAAAAAGAATATGGGCTCCAAAAAAACCTTAATAATTAGCAAATGGGCTGTAAATTATTAGAAATAATGGCAGATGGGCTGTATGCTGTTTTCCACAGATTTGAGGCTTTCCTAAAAAAAGGTTGACGCACAAGCAGTGACTGTTGGATGGCCATCCAACGGCCGTCGTGCTTCTTCAATCTCTGCTCTTCCTGCTCCAGCCGCTCAAACAAGCGCCGGCGGGACTGCCTGCTCCCTCCTCCCCGCGGCCGGCTCTGCTGCCGCGCAGGCCTCACCGCCCCACCGTACTCCCATCGCTGGCCTAGCCATCCCTCTACTCACCCACACCTGCTGTTATTCTCCGGCGACGGCAGACGAACCAGTAAACCCTCGTACAGTCGTACTCCCCTCCGCGTGGGAAACAACTGCCGAGTCTTCCCTGCCTCCGTGTCGTTCCCTTCCTAGGCCTCGCCGTCGTCCACCGCCCTGGTGCTCTCGGCGCGGCCTGGTCAACGTGGTCAACGACCGACATGCATCTGAAGTGGACTGTACGTGGAGAGGCCGACAGCTGGGTCCACGGCCGCACGCAAGGAAATGCCTCCTTATTACGCGCAAAATAATGATTCCTCCACCTGACATCAGGGACCCACCGAAAGGGCCTCTGTATTTCGCGAAAAAAACGTTACCGCCGCTGACAGCTCGGACCCACCAGCTATATCTTCGCACGCAAGGAAGTGCCTCCTTATTACGCACAAAAAAATGAATACTCCCCCTGCTAGCTGGGACCCACCATGGTGGGAGGCTGACTTGTGGGCCTACTAAGTTGACTGGGACGGGGGCCTTTGTCAACTTTAGTCAATATGAACGATTCTAGCTCCAGTGACCGTACGATGTCCATCCAACGGCCGTAGTGCTTCTTCAACCTCTGGTCTTCTTGCTCCAGCCGCCCAAAGCAGCGCCGGTCGTGCCGCATGCTCCTGCCTCCCGTGGCCGGCTGTGCTGCCGCGGAGGCCTCACCGCCCCCTACTATTCCCACCGCTGGCCAGGCCCTGCGGCGACGGCAGCCTCACACCGCAGCCGAACCAGTGAACCCTCGTACTCCTCTCCGCGCGGGCTTCCACTGCCGCGTCTTCCCCGGCTCCGCGTCGTCCCCTTCCTAGGCCTCGCCGTCGTCCACCGCCGTGGTGCTCTCCGCGCGGCGTGGTCAACGTGGTCAAGGAACGACTTCCATCGGAAGAGTACTGTACGTGGAGAGGCTGACAGCTGGGTCCACGGCCACAGCCCAGTTTTTTTGTGATTTGCCAAGTAAGTCGCTTTGTCAGGCCTGTTGGGCTGCAAATCTTTCAAGACGAGGAGAGCTTTCATTCGGCTGGCCGAGAAAATGGCCCATCAGTAATGAGAAATGGGCTGTACATTTTTAAAACACATCAAACCGGCAATTAGTTTCAAATATCTTTTTTTTCATTTGAGATTTTAAATTACATTAATTTTTATGCGTGGAGAATTTGTTGGATTTTATATTGATATACATTTATTTTTAAAATCAGTTTGAATGTGAGTCGAAATTTCGGGATTAAAAACAGTTCGGACCGCACCGAAATATGCAAAATTTCGTATAATTTTTTAACCGTGGCCACAATATGGGCTGTAATGCTAACAAAAAGAATATGGGCTCCAAAAAAACCTTAATAATTAGCAAATGGGCTGTAAATTATTAGAAATAATGGCAGATGGGCTGTATGCTGTTTTCCACAGATTTGAGACTTTCCTAAAAAAGGTTGACGCAGAAGCAGTGACCGTTGGATGGCCATCCAACGGCCGTCGTGCTTCTTCAATCTCTGCTCTTCCTGCTCCAGCCGCTCAAACAAGCGCCGGCGGGACTGCCTGCTCCCTCCTCCCCGCGGCCGGCTCTGCTGCCGCGCAGGCCTCACCGCCCCACCGTACTCCCATCGCTGGCCTAGCCATCCCTCTACTCACCCACACCTGCTGTTATTCTCCGGCGACGGTAGACGAACCAGTAAACCCTCGTACAGTCGTACTCCCCTCCGCGTGGGAAACAACTGCCGAGTCTTCCCTGCCTCCGTGTCGTTCCCTTCCTAGGCCTCGCCGTCGTCCACCGCTCTGGTGCTCTCGGCGCAGCCTGGTCAACGTGGTCAACGACCGACATGCATCTGAAGTGGACTGTACGTGGAGAGGCCAACAGCTGGGTCCACGGCCGCACGCAAGGAAATGCCTCCTTATTACGCGCAAAATAATGATTCCTCCACCTGACATCAGGGACCCACCGAAAGGGCCTCTGTATTTCGCGAAAAAACGTTACCGCCGCTGACAGCTCGGACCCACCAGCTATATCTTCGCACGCAAGGAAGTGCCTCCTTATTACGCACAAAAAAATGAATACTCCCCCTGCTAGCTGGGACCCACCATGGTGGGAGGCTGACTTGTGGGCCTACTAAGTTGACTGGGACGGGGGCCTTTGTCAACTTTAGTCAATATGAACGATTCTAGCTCCAGTGACCGTACGATGTCCATCCAACGGCCGTAGTGCTTCTTCAACCTCTGGTCTTCTTGCTCCAGCCGCCCAAAGCAGCGCCGGTCGTGCCGCATGCTCCTGCCTCCCGTGGCCGGTTGTGCTGCCGCGGAGGCCTCACCGCCCCTACTATTCCCACCGCTGGCCAGGCCCTGCGGCGACGGCAGCCTCACACCGCAGCCGAACCAGTGAACCCTCGTACTCCTCTCCGTGCGGGCTTCCACTGCCGCGTCTTCCCCGGCTCCCCGTCGTCCCCTTCCTAGGCCTCGCTGTCGTCCACCGCCCTGGTGCTCTCGGCGCGGCGTGGTCAACGTGGTCAAGGAACGACTTCCATCGGACGTGGACTGTACGTGGAGGGGCTGACAGCTGGGTCCACGGCCGCAGCAAGGAAGTGCCTCCTTATTACGCGGAAAATAATGATTCCTCCACCTGACAGCTGGGACCCACCGGACGGGCCATTGTATTTCGCAAAAAAAACGTTTCCCCCTGACTGTTGGGACCCACGAGCTACATCTTCGCACGCAAGGAAGTGCGTCCGGGCAAAAAAAAATGATTCGCCCCCTGACTGCTGGGACCCACCAGCTACATCTTCGCAGGCAAGGAAGTGCGTGACAGTCGGGACCCACCTGGTCGAAGCATACGTAGCATTGTCATTCTGGTCGCGAACGTGTACGTACATACTGGTCGATGTAGAGGCGCGCACGTGTCGTAGTAGAGGCGCGCACGTAGCATGTACACGTACGTACAGCGGCCAGTGTGCAAGAAAGAAAATACGGCCACATACGTACATACGGGCAGGGTCTCGAACGCCTGCTCGCGCATAAGTACGGCCAGGGCTCGTGTACATGGCTGGGTCGGAACGGAGAAACAGTGTCGTCGTCGTGTTCATGGGGAGCCAACCGGCTGGGTTGGAACGGAATGCGTCGTCGTGTTCATCGGGAGGGCTTGGACGGAACAGGTGATGGAAACGAGGCCTGGCGTACCGCAGAACGGAGGAAACGGCCTTGTGTTCGACCGACCACGTTTGAAACAGGATCCTATTCATCGGGAGGGGTCTGGCGTACCGCAAAACGGAGGAAACGGACGTCCTATGGTCGAAACGGGGGTCCTGTTGATCGGGAGGGGTGTGGCGTACCGCAAAACGGAGGAAACGGACTTGTGTTGGAGCGCTACGGTCCAAACGGGGGTCCTGTTCATCGTGAGGGGTGTGGCGTACCGCAAAACGGACTCCACGGGACACTGTTCATCTCCACCGTCGACCCCCTCCAGCCTCCACGGGCTACTGTTCATCCACCGTCGACCTCCTCCAGCCTCCACCTGCGACTGTTCATCCACGGGCTCCTGTTCATCCAGCCTCCACCACGCGCTACTCCACCGGCTACTGTTCAACCAGCCCTCTCCACGGGCTCCTGTTCAACCACCCCTCCACGGGCTACTGTTCATCCAGCCCTCCACCGTCTACTGTTCATTCTGCCCTCCACGGGGTGGTCCTGTTCATCCTGCCCTTCACGGGGTCCTGTTCATCCAGCCCCAACCGGCTCGATCGATCGGGGTCCTGTTCATCCAGAGGCAACACCATGGGGTCCTGTTCATCCACCCCCACCGGGAACTGTTCATCCAAACCCCCCAGCAATGCTCACTGTTCATCCAGAGGCAGCATCGATTGGCTTCAGTTAACAGCAGTAGCGAAGGAATCGCTCGATCGGGTTCAGTTAACAGCCATCGATCGATCGCTCGGGTTCAGTAACGCGTAGCCTGCAGTGCAATCACTCGGGTTCAGTTCGATCCCAGCGCCTCGCTCGGGTTCAGTTAGAGCCAACGCCTCGCACACACGCGCGTACGTGTACGAGAGAAACGCGCATCGCTCGGCCCCCGACCTCCCACCGTAACCGGGAACTCCCCAAAATTTTCCTCGCCCTCGCTTCTACCATGGTTTTTTCCGTCATGGACGGCCCAAAGAATGTCATGCAGCTGCGTCTCCGGTCCACCCAGGACGAAAAGCCCATTTTCTGTCATGATTTTTTGTCATAGAAGTAGGAGCCCACCACATCTATGATGATACCGGGTTTTGTCACAATTATCGTTATAGAAGTGTCATATGTATGATAGAAAAAAAATTCGTTCGGCCCAAAATGTCACGGATGTGTCTTTTTTTTGTAGTGCCACCGGCCTATACGCACTAACCAACTACGCGGGAACAGTTATGGGCACTCGACGTCGTGGTATCAGCCGAATCCTTCTTGACGTCAGCGATTGAGCGGCGCGCGCTGGATAGGACCGTAAGGCCGCGCTTGTATTAAGGGGGCTAGGTCTGCTTTCGGCCGCCCACGCAACGTGCAGGTGTGCAATGGGCGATGGGCCCAGACCCCTGCGCCATAGGATTTAGACCGGCGTGCTGACCTCTCTGTTGTGCCTAGGTAGGGCTGCGACGTGTTGATCTTCCGAGGCCGGGCATGACCCAGGAAAGTGTGCCTGGCCAAATGGGATCGAGCGTGTTGGGTAATGTGGTGCACCCCTGCAGGGAAGTTTATCTATTCGAATAGCCGTGTCCCTCGGTAAAAGGACGATCCGGAGTTGTACCTTGACCTTATGACAACTAGAACCGGATACTTAATAAAACACACCCTTCCAAGTGTCAGATACAACCCGGTGATCGCTCTCTCACAAGTCGACAAGGAGAGGATCGTCGGGTAGGATTATGCTATGCGATGATACTTGGTGAACTTACCATCTACTCTCTTCTACATGCTTCAAGATGGAGGCGGCCAGAAGTGTAGTCTTCGATAGGACTAGCTATCCCCCTCTTATTCTGGCATTCTGCAGTTCAGTCCACCGATATGGCCCCTTTACACATATACCCATGCATATGTAGTGTAGATCCTTGCTTGCGAGTACTTTGGATGAGTACTCACGGTTGCTTTGCTCCCTCTTTCCCCTTTTTACTTTCTTCCTAGTTGTCGCAACCAGATGCTGGAGCCCAGGAGCCAGACGCCACCGTCGACGACGACTCCTACTACACTGGAGGTGCCTACTACTACGTGCAGGACGCTGACGACGACCAGGAGTAGTTTAGGAGGATCCCAGGCAGGAGGCCTGCGCCTCTTTCGATCTGTATCCCAGTTTGTGCTAGCCTTCTTAAGGCAAACTTGTTTAACTTATGTTTGTACTCAGATATTGTTGCTTTCGCTGACTTGTCTATGATCGAGCACTTGTATTCGAGACCTCGAGGCCCCTGGCTTGTATTATGATGCTTGTATGACTTATTTATGTTTTTAGAGTTGTGTTGTGATATCTTCCCGTGAGTCCCTGATCTTAAACGTACACATTTGCATGCATGATTAGTGTACAATTGAATCGGGGGCGTCACAAGTTGGTATCAGAGCCGACTGCCTGTAGGAATCCCCCTTCCACACTCCTTTGCCGAAGTCGAGTCTAGTCATTGCAAAACTTTTACTAACATGGCTGTGTGCCTTACGGGTCCACGTTGCCATTGGGTGGTATTAGGATCTTTTACTCCTCGATCTTTACTTTGGGACTCTGAGCTCTCTTCTATTTCGGGTTAAATGATTTTGCTAAAAACAAAACTAACTTTAGGTTCTCGAAAGTACTTTCTCCCGGAGAGCCCCTCACTTCAGATGATCGCCTGCTGCACTAGAAGATTTCGAAGTTACTCTACGATGTTCTCTCGAGTCTTTGTGCCATCGCATTTGCGATTTCCTTCCACCGTCAACCCCTATGAAAACTGCATACACTTGCCATTCATACAATCATTCCCCGTTGATCTTGTTATTACAAGATGTCCCGAAATACTCTCTGTTGTCCCGAGAATCCTTTGAGCTTACTGCCTTGCAGTTCTTTACCACATGAATACCCCTACGGATAATTCCTCCACTTATCGAGTATCCGTTCATCCACAGTTGATTCTTGTATTTCACAAAAGTCTCCGAAATACCATTCGTTCTTCTAGAAATCCTTGACATCCTAATGCTCTTGAAATTCTTGCTTACTAGCATTATGATTAATCCCATAAGTCTGGTAATCATATTGGCATTCTTTGTCATTATCATTTTGAGTCTGTTGATTCAGTATGTTGTGAATGCTCACAATCCTCAACCAGATCCTAGTATTCATCCTTCCGGCTCAGGCATCATTTTGAACATGAGCTGGTCCTCGACCAATCAAGTTGTCGTCGAATGTACCCCTAAGTCTATTCAATTTATCCATTCTTAATCAGAGCGTTTGCTTTTGGACCCTTGAATTGGAAATCATAATTCCTTTGCATTTGAGCTTTGAATTAGTCAGTTGTTTCTATAATCTGATCTCCTTGCCTTCTTCCCTTGGTTGAGTACCGATGCTCACATCGGATCCCTAGAGGACCACCGGAACCTTTGTTGGGTTTTATCCGACAGTGTCTGTTGTATACAAAAACCTTGAGAAGTTCTTTCCCTGATAGATAATGCCATTGATAAATCCTATTCTCTGATTTGGCCAACCTCGCTCTGCTCTCGAGCTGGTGATATTTACTCCAGAAGTTTGTGGAATATGTTCCTAAGAGGCCCTGATGGGTTGAACCTATGCCTTTTCTAATCTGTGTGGACCCGGAAACTATTACGGGTCATACTCTACTGTTGTTATGTCATATAAGACTTCAACACTACAACTTCGTCGAAGGCGAGAAGTGAATGAAAGGTTATGCATTAGAGAAGTGGGAGTCGACCTTGAACTTTGTGTTCATGCCCATGAACATGATGTAGATCCTATCATGGAAACTTCTTGTAATGATAACTATTTCCTTGATAAATATCATCTGGTATCTGTGAATTGATCCTATGCAACCGTGGTTCTGACCATGATTGTTCTCATTTGATTCTATTTCTCGGACAAGTTAAAATACTTGCCTTCAGCAGATCAGTACGCCTTGCCAACCTCTATTTTGTTCTACCTTCGAGTATTACCCCCCTGGTATCTCGAGGATATCAACCCATTGCACTTCATCTTATGAATTTCTGATGAAGTAGTACCTTTCCCCGTCATAGTCACTCCACGGGTTCTGGGTTGTCGTCAACCGAGAACACTGATTTGTGAATCGAATCAACACTGAGATTCAGTACTCCCAGTACTTTGTTGTTGAGAAGTTTAATACTCCATCACATCACTCCTAGCCTGATCGGCTATATCATTAATGTGCTAAATTTTAACTGTGCTACCGGGTCCTTCTTCCCGGAGCACAAATTTCGACGGTGAGCTAATCTTACATCGATCTTCCTCGTCATATCATTTGTTCTTGAACAGCAAGCTTAATTTCGAGTTTGTGTCGTACCCTTGTTTCGAATAACCTTTCGCTTCATTATTCCTTTAACTTGATGTCATCACCGATCGATTACATCTTCATGAAATCTCTCGACAAATGTGTCTTCATCATCATCAGCATTCAGAGCTCTTCCAGGATATCAATTGAATTCATGATGAGAAATACCATCCTTGCCCTCGATGATTTGTGTTGTCATCGACCACTTTATTGCCTTCCCTCCAACACAGACTTGTTCGTTTCCTGTGTTATACCTTGAGCTCCTTGCTATCCAGCATTTGTTCTTCTTTACCTTGGAGTATTACCATCTTTTATGTCAAGAATGTCATGAGGATTACTCCACCTCTTAAGAATTATTGGTATAGTGATACTTCTCACCATCATCATTCTTTCTTGGTCCCCGTGTTGATTCCAACAAGTGAACGGTGTTGTTTGGATTCCGCCCTTCTAGCAACCATATTGCTTTGAAGTTAATGGTCGGCCGTTCATTCTTAGACTATTGATTATTGAATCACCATTCTAACATTGATCATGCTACCTATGCCCATATTTCGGGCGCACCTTTCAACCAATGTTTAGTTGTGTATGTTTTCCTAGACCATACATCATTATATCATTTGATCCTACAAATGTTATCTCCTTGTTCACATAACTGTGGAAATCCATCTTTTTGGAAATCTCGAGGAATTCTCGCTGAGTCCATCAAGCACCCCATCCTCTCCTTGGTTTAATGATGAACTCTTGTTTTGAAACTTGCTACCATTGTTCATTTCCAAGAATCTTACAATGTCATCTTGTCAATGTGTGTTACACCTTTTCTTCTCAGGCACCCTAAGTCTGAGGTATCCTAACACCGACCAGATCTAAATCTCGGTCAGATATGATGGTTGGAACATAATTCCAAGAGTTATAACATTGGCCTTTATGTGACCCGGTAAGGTGATGTCGTGCCTAGCACACCTGGCCGGAGGCCCTATTGTTATAGTTCCCTTTAGCAATGTTATCCATTCTTCCATGGGGAAACTGTAAGACTTATTCTATAAGTTATTCCTAATGAATCCTTTGAGTATCCAAAGTCCGACCTCTGCTTGAAGACCATGTCAATGCTATCTCGAAGCATGTCTGTGGTACTCCGTTCATCAACAAGAACATTTGAAGCACAATGCAAAATTCTCTTTATCAATTATCCAAACACCGTTGTATGTGTAACATCATGAAATTCCTCTCCCTTTACCTCAATGGATCTCTACTTTCTATCCTGTCATGGATATCATGCCCCGCTTGTCCTTGGGAAGGATATACCCCTGAAATATGTGTGTATACACATTTTCCTCCCCATTGTTATGATTAAACCTAGTAATCACCTTTCCTTTCCATTGGTTTGCTTAACCCTTCTTGTGATCTATATTATATAAGCAGTGGTATTCTTCTGCTTATGTAAAACACCTTGGTGTACAACCGTGTTAGTAAGACCCTGTTGCTTTTGTTGATAGCATTCCGGTAACCACCGATGGACGAGAACTTTGCCTATTGGTCTGCCTCATTCAACGAGCAGGAAAATGGTTCTCTTCGTCCCTCGCCCTTGGTACCGATGTTGTTGCCGACATAACCGACAGACTACCCTCTGACAAGCCTTGCTTTCATGATCGTGCAAGACGTCACCGCCCTTCCTACATTTAACCCACATGGTGGGCCCATAACCCACAGTTCCACAGGATCGAAACCTGACTCTCCTGTACACCCTGTTGCCAAAGTTATTCCTAGAGCTTGACTTCGTATGTAGTTCACAGGCCACCTGCCTAGTGATCTATTCTGGTATCAGACGCAATACTTATTCCCATTGCTCTGAACCCCCTTCACACTTCGCTTCAGGCAACGAACGATTGCCTATGCGCTTGAAACTTCTATTTTGCACCATCTTACTTTGCTCTCGATATTGTCTTAAATTTGAATTCGAGAGTTACTTTCCGCCACCTTCCTCGTTGTTGTCTACCAGATAGTCAACCCTACAGAGGTCCATTCTTCCGGTATACCCCCTTAATCTTTCGTTAGTATGATGAAGACTCCGAAGGAAGGATGGCCACTTCATCATGATGACCTGGAGCAGAGAAATGAAGACATCACCAAAAGGGATCAACTACTTTGAGAAGAGCAACCAAGACCGAGAAGAATCGTTCGAATTTCGTAACCAGAACTTCCCCCTTACTCCCCTCTTAAATCTCGGGACGAGATTTCTCGTAGTGGAGGAGAATTGTGACGCCCGGATAATTAGACTATAGTAATTCCCTGCTAATGATGCCACGTCACCTCTATCACTGTAGTTAATCTCGGGTTAGTTCAAAATCGATTCAAATTCAAAATTGAATTAAAGGCAAACAACAAAAGTTTTCAAACTTTAAAACTAAAATGTCTGGGTTGTGCCAAGTAATGCAAAGTTAATTGTGGTGAGGAAACCCCACTTTTATAAAATGTTTTAATACTCTAAAATGGTTAAAACAGTAGTTAAAACGATTAAATAAGTGCCTTTGATATTTTATAAAATCATAAACTATTTTATTTTGAGGTAAAACTTTTTAGTGTGGTGGGTTGTTTTGAAACACTAATTTGGAGCTATTGTCATATTTTACTAAACTAAGAATAAAGTGTAACTAAAATAAAACAGAAAAGAAAAAAAGAAAAAAGAAAAGACAAAACAAATAAAAGCAAAAGGGGGCAACCCCCCTTGCTGGGCCTCGGCCCAGCTGGCCACCGGGCCAACCAGGCTGGCCCAGCCGCCCACTACTAACCCCCCCACCCTGGTCGAACCCTAGACCACTACCACGCACACGTTCCCCACTCCTCTCACCCCCCACTGGATCAGGATCGGGGCGACGACCCCGACGACCGCGCCCCGTCTGATGCCGCCCGAAGGCCTCCACGTCGCCGGACCACCACACCATCGCTGCTCGCCGTCGTCGCCTCGTCCCAGTCACCCACCTCGAGCACCACTGCCCCGTGCCGTACGACCCGCCGTGAGCCCCGACCTCTCCTCTCCTCCTCTGTCGCACGCCGACCACCACGCCTCCCTGCTCCGCCGTGGCCGTCCCATCCCGCGTGGCCCGTCGCCCGCAGTCATCGGCCGGCCTCCCTGTTCTCCGCGTACTGCTGCTACCCCTCCCGCTGCCGTGCGCACCCGCGCTGACCTGCGCATCCCATAGCTTGCGCCCCCCACCGCGGCCTTCCGCTCCCGCGCTGAGATCCGGTCGCCCCCGAGCCCCGCTGCAGCCGCCGTGCTCCGCACCCCCTCCCCGCCCAGCGTCGCTGCTCGCCACGCACTGCAGCGCTGCTGTCGCTGCTCACCACGGCCTTGCCCCGTGCCACCCCTGCTTCCGCTCTGCTGCTGCGGCGCCGCTGGTTTCGCTCCGCCCCGCTGTGGCTGCTCGCCGTCGACCGTGGTCCCCGCATCGTCCTGCTCGTCGCGGCCTGCCTCGGTCGCGGCCACCTCCGCCGCCTAGCCTCGCCGCGCGGCCCTGCTCCGGCCGTGGCCACGGCTACCGGCGCCAGGCTGCGCCCCCCCCCCCCTTCGCATGCTGCCCCGTAGCGCCCTGCCGGGCGGGCAGGCGCTCGTCGCCCGGCTCCGCCCGAAGCCCGTATCTGTGTGCCCGTTAGCCCCGCCCCACTATGGCCTCTGGGCCACTAACCAGCGGGGCCCAGCCCCAGATTAGAACGAAAATGTTTTTATATAATAATAATAATAATTAAAATTAGTTAATTAATTAACTAATTAACCTAATCACCTAACTAAAACTAATTAATCATGTTTAGTTAAAAAGTGTCAATGACAAACGGGACCCACACATCAGTTGACTAAGTCAACTGACTGTTTGACTGCTGACATCACCCTCACATCATGCTGACGTCATAATTGCAATTTCTAATTTAATTAATTCTGTTAATTCTAAAAATGATTTAAATCTTAAAAAAATCCGTAACTCGGATGAAAATACTTTCTACATGAAAGTTGCTCAGAACGACGAGACGAATCCGGATACTTGCCACACATCCCTAGCATAGCAAACACGCAACTTTCCCCCTCCGGTTCATTTGTCCGAAAACGCAAAACACCGGGAGTTCTTTCCCGGATGTTTCCCCCTTCGCCGGTACCACCTCCTACAGCGTTAGGGCACACCTAGCACCGCGCATTGTCATGCCTTCCATCGTCATGCTTATGTTTGCATTATATTTATTATTTCTTCCCCCTCTTCTCTCGTTAGACACCGAGACCGACACCGCTGCTACCCAGTATGACTACGGTGTTGATGACCCCTCCTTGCCCGAGCAACCAGGCAAGCCCCCCCTTTGATCAACCCAATATCGCCTATTCCTTCTCTATACTGCTTGCATTAGAGCAGTGTAGCATGTTACTACTTTCAGTTAATCCTATTCTGCTGCATAGCATGTCATTGTTGCTACAGTTGTTACCCTTACCTGCAATCCTAAATGCTTAGTATAGGATGCTAGTATTCCATCAGTGGCCCTACACTCTTGTCCGTCTGCCATGCTATACTACTGGGCCATGATCACTTTAGGAGGTGATCACGGGCATATGCTATATACTTTATACTGTTACATTAGTTATGATACTGTTCGGAGATGGGGGCTGAAGGGGCAGGTGGCTCCATCCCGGTAGAGGTGGGCCTGGGTTCCCGACGGCCCCCGACTGTTACTTTGTGGCGGAGTGACAGGGCAGGTTGAGACCACCTAGGAGAGAGGTGGGCCTGGCCCTGGTCGGCGTTCGCGGATACTTCAATTAACACGCTTAACGAGATCTTGGTATTTGATCTGAGTCTGGCCACTGGCCTATACGCCCTAACCAACTACGCGGGAACAATTATGGGCACTCGACGTCGTGGTATCAGCCGAAGCCTTCTTGACGTCAGCGACTGAGCGGCACGCGCCGGATTGGACCGTAAGCCCGCACTTGTATTAAGGGGGCTAGGTCTACTTTCGGCCGCCCACGCAACATGCAGGTGTGCAATGGGCGATGGGCCCAGACCCCTGCGCCATAGGATTTAGACCGGCGTGCTGATCTCTCTATTGTGCCTAGGTAGGGCTGCGATGTGTTGATCTTCTGAGGCCGGGCATGACCCAGGAAAGTGTGTCCGGCCAAATGGGATCGAGCGTATTGGGTAATGTGGTGCACCCCTGCAGGGAAGTTTATCTATTCGAATAGCCGTGTCCCTCGGTAAATAGACGACCAGGGGTTGTACCTTGACCTTATGACAACTAGAACCAGATACTTAATAAAACACACCCTTCCAAGTGCCAGATACAACCCGGTGATCGCTCTCTCACAGGTCGACGAGGATAGGATCGTCGGGTAGGATTATGCTATGTGATGATACTTGGTGAACTTACCATCTACTCTCTTCTACATGCTTCAAGATGGAGGCGGCCAGAAGCATAGTCTTTGATAGGACTAGCTATCCCCCTCTTATTCTGGCATTCTGCAGTTCAGTCCACCGATATGGCCCCTTTACACATATACCCATGCATATGTAGTGTAGATCCTTGCTTGCGAGTACTTTGGATGAGTACTCACGGTTGCTTTGCTCCCCCTTTTCCCCCTTTTCCTTTCTTCCTGGTTGTCGCAACCAGATGCTGGAGCCCAGGAGCCAGACGCCACCGTCGACGATGACTCCTACTACACTGGAGGTGCCTACTACTACGTGCAGGTCGGTGACGAAGACCAGGAGTAGTTTAGGAGGATCCCAGGCAGGAGGCCTGCGCCTCTTTCGATCTGTATCCCAGTTTGTGCTAGCCTTCTTAAGGAAAACTTGTTTAACTTATGTCTGTACTCAGATATTGTTGCTTCCACTGACTCGTCTATGATCGAGCACTTGTATTCGAGCCCTCGAGGCCCCTGGCTTGTATTATGATGCTTGTATGACTTATTTATGTTTTTAGAGTTGTGTTGTGATATCTTCCCGTGAGTCCCTGATCTTGATTGTACACGTTTGCGTGCATGATTAGTGTATGATTGAATCGGGGGCGTCACCCTTTATATGTAGGGTGAAGACAATATACTATCTACACATGGCATTATACTTAAGGCAATACACTTTTTTACTTAATACTTCGATATGCATTCTAGATAGCAGTCTTGGGGTAGAATGTTAGCTATAGATGTTGATGGATTAATTGTCTATACATGCCCTTAAGAGACGCCTATATGCAATTGTGCCATGTATGATACTCATAAATACTGCAATTTAATAGTTACACAACTATAATTTGTTCACCATGACATTGCCATGTTATCTTCTTTGGAGAAATCTCACTACTGAAACTATGGATCCCATTCCATTCATCCCTATTTTTTTAACCTCTTATCAACATTCTTTTAATTCTGTTTACAATCTGAACTTTTTTTGTCGTAATCAATACTTCCAAACACAAGTTGCATTAATCCTTGTAACTAGCAAAGCTACTAGGACCAACAATCTTACTAGTTTCATTGGGGGCCAAGGCAATTTCTGTATTTGTGTGTGTAGGTACTGATCATTAGTAGTTTTGCAAGACTCCTATTGCTTTGATAAACCTTAAAGTCATCCACTTGAGAAAAATTGCTACTTGATACAAACCTCTGCACTTGGGGGGAGCTGACATCTTCCTAGATTGGAGGAAGCGGACTGCGATGGCTGCAGCATTGGCTTGCTCGGCGGCGCACTGCTCCTCCCATGGTTGGGGAGGGGGCAAGATTACACCGCCGACATGGGGCTGCTCCACCTCTCCCTCCTCCTCCTTTGACGGCAAAGACGAAGAGGAGGAGGAGGAGCTCCAATCGAAGATCTCTTATATGTCCTCCTCCTCGTCCTCATCCGAGATTTGGTAATCGTCTGACAAGATGACATCCGGGAGGTGCTGGAATGACTAGGCAAACCGGTGGGTCGGGAGTAGCCTCACTACTGAAACTATGGATCCCATTCCATTCATCCCTATTTGTACATCCGTTGCCATAAAAAGCTACATCTAGTAGATAAAAAAGCTTCAACTAAACATTGGTAAACTAGAAAAGTTGGAACCGTCGAAAGAAAAGCTTCAACGGTAGATGGAAAAAGCTTCAAACAGAGATTCGAGAAATCTTCACCCACCGCTGCATAATCGGGGGGAATGTTTCGTAGACAACATCCTTTTTTGGTGGAACTCGCTAATTTTTTTTGCCACGATCGACTTACTAAAGGTTTTGCTAGTTTAGATATTTTTTGCTAGAACAGGCGTTAAATTTTGTTGGGACCAACTTTTTTTTTTGCTTCAACTGGTTAATGGAGGTTTTGTTTGCTTGAACACGACCATGGGTGCTGGAATCGCTGTCACCGACGCGATGGGATGTTGCAACCAGCAGTGGGGATTGCTGGAACCGGTGTCCATGTTTGTTGGAACCGGCTTTCTTCCTCGACGACGATCATGGAGGTGCATCGGGTTCTAGATCGGGGAGGGTGACGGCGAACGGCCGACCAATGTCGACGAGGAGCTAAGCTACAAGCGGGGGATGACGTCGGAGCTGCAATCATCGACGGGGTGGGAGCTGCATCTGGTGGCGCGGGGACTGCAGCCCTTGTTTTGAAAGATACAGCGACCTGAGCTGTTGCGGTTGTTGGGGGCGAGGCCGGGATGCTGCCGAAGGTCCCTCATCGGCCCGCAGGGTTACGGCTCGCGCCTCGCGAGCAGGAGTTGCACGTCGCCCGCTGATGGAGGCGGAGCTTGACTTGGCGTCGTTTTTAGAAGAAAGCTTTTCTGGCTCGAGGTAGATCGGACGGTTTCTTTTACGCCAACCAGGCGGTGCAGGTTCGAGAGGCACAAAGTTTGGGCCGACGCGCCGGCGCCTAGTAATCGCCTCCAGAATTTGACTGAGCACGAAATAAAAGTCAGTCCACTGATTTAATGAAAATTGAAAAGTAACCATATGTGGGCTATGCACAAAAAAAGAGTTAAACTCTTTAAGTTGTGGATAGGCCACAATTGGTTATGTTTTTATAATAATTTCATCAGTTCAAATGTTACATCATGATATTAAAAAATAGATTATAATTTTAAAATACCAATATTGGTACCGGCATGTCCACACATATTTAGAATTGCTTTCCTCGAAAAACTCCGGCAAAAGAAATTGCATGTCCCGCAGAACCGGACGGTCTATAGTTGGGGACAAAACCTACGACCTACTAGTAGGCACCGTGGTAGGATGATGTTGCTCACATCTCGCTGGCGCATTGCTCACAACCCTACGATCTACTCCCTCTGTTTTTAAATATAAGTCTTTTTAAAAATTCTAATATGGGTTACATACCAAGCAAAATGAGTAGATCTACACTCTAATATATATATATATATATATATATATATATATATATATATATATATATATATATATATATATATATATATATATATTCGTATGTAGTTCTTATTAAAATCTCTAAAAAATTATATTTAAAAACGAAGGGAGTAACAACAAGTCAAAAGGAGACCTCCTATTCATGTAAAAAAAAGACCTCCTATTGGGCACTCTCGAGAGCTCGTGTGACGTGGGAGCTCCTATACGCCACACGCCACGTCCGATTCGTGCTCGCCGCACAAGGATAGCCTCCGACTGAGCTGTCCCATAGTCAGGAGGAAATAGTGAAAAATTCACCCATATGGGCTCATGAGTTTCCACATCTAACAAGGAAATGCGGGTAATCGGAACTATCAGCCACTATAGATCTTTAAATTTTAAAATGTGATTCTTTTCTGTTTGTTTATTTATTTTCCTTCCCCGTTTCTTTCTAAAAATCAGAAAATTTTAAAAAGTTCGACTATTCAAAATTGTTAGCATTATGAAAAAATATTCAAAATTCAAAATTTTGTTTGGGAATTTATAAATTGTTCGTGTTTTTATTTTATTCCAAATTACAAAAAATATGTGCATTTTAAAAAATCAGCTTCAAAAACTTGTTCAGTTCTGAGATAAAGAGAAAACTTTAAAACAGGAACATTTTTTTACGTTCTGGTCAATTTTTAAGAAACAAGATATTTTTTAAAAAGTAATATTCAGAAAAACACGAACAGTTTTTGAAAACCCAAACAACTTTTCAAAAATGGAAATGCAAACAAATTCTGAATTTACGAACAAAATTTGAAAACACATACATATTCTGAAATTTTTGTAAACATGATATTTTTACAAATTCATGAAAAAAGATTTAAAACGTAAAAAATGATAAATACAATTAAAATTGAAAATGAAAGTAAAGGAACAAAAAGAAACAAAAAGAAGAAAAGGAAAAAACAAAGACAAACACACACAAAAAATTAATCAAGAAATAACGATGGAAACCCAAAAGAACCCAAAAATTAGTAAAAGGAAAAAATGTTCGCCCGACAGTTTGATGTAGAGAGCGTCAAAAAGGATTTCCCCTTTGGCTAGTGGGCTGATCAAGCAAACGCAAGGTTGTGCTCGCTCACATCTCACTGGCGCATCGCTCACTCGCTCGCATGTGTTGGTTGGTTGGTTGACTAGTTGATCGTTGACTTATTAGACAGTTTATAGAATTTAAAATAATATTTTAAATCAATAAAGCGTTCACAAAACTATCGAAAAAATTGCCAAGTTGAGAAAAGTTCACAAAAAGGTTTGTGAAATTTTTAAAAAGTTAACGAATTTGAGAAATGTTCACGAATTTTAAAAAGTAAAATGGAAAAGTTCAAAATTTTGAAAAGGTTCATGAAAATTGGAAAACAATCATGAATTTGGGGGGGGGGGGGTCGCATATTTCAAAAAATCGTGAAAAAGTAAAAAAAGTCATGACGTTTGACGAAAGTCCTCAAATTTGAAAAGAAGTCTTTGAGCTACAAGTTCACGGATTTGAAAAAGTTCATGAATTTCAAAAAGGTTCACGAATTTGAAAATAAAAAGGTCATGATAATTGAAATTAAAAAAAGAGAAAAACCCAAGCAGAACCCGGGCCAAAAAACACACAGAAACAAAACACACACAAAACCGGTCGCAAAAAACGCCAGAGAAAACACACTACAGCTATATCCTAAAATGGCCCGGTCTGCTCGGTAGGAGGGGTGTGCCCCGGTTAGCACGGTTGGCGCCTGCACACGACGTGTTGCGGGCCGGCCCAGCAAACGCGAAGCTCGTTTGGTTCCTGGCCGATCCGCTCGTTCCTGCTCGAATCACATACAACTTGGGTTGCTTGTTCCGCTTGCTCTGTGTCGCACCCATCGCTCGCTGCTTGGATCTCTTCACCAGTTGATGGGCTCACTCGTTGGGCGTTGATTTTTGAAGAAAAGTTCATATATTTTTTAAATAAATTCGAAAAGAGTTGACCAAATAGGAAAAACCGAGAAGAGGTTCACGAATTTAAAAGGTTCATAAAAAATTCAAAAGGGCTCATAAATTTGAAAAACAAAATGTGATTTCTAAAAAAGGTCACGAATTTGAAATATAGTTCGCAAAATTTGAAATATAATATTCAAAAAATTGAAAAGATTCCCATATTTGTAAATTAATGAATTTGAAACAAAAACATAGAATTAGAAGAATAACCATGAATTTAAGAAAATCATGAATTTACGAAAATATTCAAGAATTTAGAAAATTTTCATTAATTTGGAAGAAGTTCATGGATTTTATTTTTGTATGAATTAATAAAAAGAAAGAATAAAATAAAAATAATAAAATTAAATGTGAAAATAAAAATAAGAAAACCCATTTGTTTTTAATAAAACCCGTTGAAAACCATGAAAACCATGAAAACCAAAAGGACACCCTAGAAACTTCCCAAACCAGGCTGGGTAGCTTCCCAAAACCAGGAGAGCCTCCCTGCAAAAACTTGGACCTTATGGGCCCGGTCCGATAGGATTGAAGCGCCTTGTACAGATATAATTATAAGTGGCGCTAACATTGATTCCCCCCCCCCCCCCCCCCCCTCCTGAAGTCAAACTTTATAAAATTTCCGCAAGTTTGTAGAAAAAATATATTAACATATACCATCAAACCGATACGATTAGGCTCATCACTGAATACTTTTATATCATATAAATTGTTAACGTAAATATTTATATTATTTTCTATAAACATGATCAAACTTTAGTTAAAACAAATATGTGGGGTAAATAGAAACAAAGGGAGTACTGCCTCAATTCCAATGAGTAAGGCGTGCCCACATTTCAGAATTTAATTTGTATCATTAACTGGATCATAATTTGTGGGATTTGAAAACCATATCACTGAAAACATTTTAAATACAAATTCAATATTATGATTTTTTTGCGGAGCAATATTATGAATTTAATTGCACATAAACCATTTTTGCCAGTTTAATTAATGGTCAAACTAAAATCTCAAAATGTGCATACGTCTTTTCACTAGAATGGAGAGTTAACCATGTTGACGGTGACTAGCAAAACTCGCATAAGCACAAGGATAAAAGCATCTCCAGCCGCGCCCCAGAAAGGCCTTCCCAAGCGATTTTTTCGCGTCGGCGTCGAAAAAACGGTCCAGTCGCGCCTTCAGAAGCCTGATTTTCTCCGGCCTGGGTCGAAGTCAGCGCCGGCGGACCCAAGCCGAACCCGGCACGCTGGGGCGTCCAGGGGCGCCGGGGCGAGTTGTTTGGCGCGAAGCAGCAGCGGGCCTGCCGAGTCAGCGAGACGGGCGCTTCGTCGCCCTCACCGCCTCGGTTCCCGCGGGAATCAATGCCAAGGCTGCCGCGCTGCCGCCGCCGGTCAGCCGTGCCATTGATTCCTCATGGGCGGCGCGTCACGGGGCGGCACAGCGACGCCTTCCCTCCCGCCACGCGTACACACGGGCGCGGCTATATAAGTCGGTGGCCTCCCTCGCCTCTAGCCACACCAGCCCTAGCCGCTGAGCTCTCCCTCTCCCTCTCCCGTGCGCCGTCGCCGAGCCCTCCCTTTCCCTCTCCCGTGCGCCGCCTCTGAGCCCTCCCTCACTCCGACAGCCCCGATGGCCGAACGTTTCCCCGGCGACGAGGCGGCGGCCCACGGCTTCGGCCGCCGCTCGCTCCGTGAACAGGAGTCGTGGCACCTGTTCGAGGCCAACATTCCGGCGCCGCCGGACATGCGCGCCGGGCCGACGGGGTGGAGGCGCAGCAACGGGGGAGTGCCCGTTCCCCCGTTGCCCGATGTCGTGGCACGTGCCCTCTACTTCGCTGCCGAGGTAGAGCTCGTGCGCGCCTCCCTCACCAACGAGCAGCTCGCCCTCTCCCAGTACGCCGCCGACAACCACGCGGCGTGGGCGGCGTACTTCGAGCGGCGTCAGGAGCAGAGGCTGGCGTCCACCAACGGGGCGCCGGTGGTGGGCAGCACGAAGAACAGCGAGGGACGCCGCGTGTGGTGGGGCTTCCCCGGCCGCACGCTCGAGGGCGTGCTGACGCACCTTGAGGGCGGCAACAACCCGCCGCTGGCATACCCTCCCCCGGTGGCCGCCCCGGCCCATCGTCGACGCGTCGGGCAATGGATGCCCAGGAGGTTCGGCTCCTCCTCGTCTTCCTCCTCGCACTCCTCCTCACGGTCTTGTTCCCACTCCTCCGGCTCTCCGGCGCTGCTCGGTGTCAAGGCCGAGGCCGCGGCGGGGACGCCGCTCGGCCGGCGCACTCGCAGCGCCGGCATCGTCATCAACGAGGGCGGCCGGCGCGCCTCCTCGTCGGCTCCTTCGCGCTTCGTCAAGCCAAAGACGGAGCCGGGGCTCGCGCCGGTGAAAACGGAGCCGGGTCTCCCCGCCGTGAAGACGGAACATGGCGACGTGGAGCTCGACGACGAGGCGGCCCTGAAATGGGCGCTCAAGGACTTCCTGAAGATGGAGAGGGAGCGCGAGTGCGCCGCCCTGTGGCGCTTCCAGCAGCGCCGCCGGGGCCGCGACGAAGGAGGAGTCGTCGTCCTCGACGACAGCGACGACGACGACGCGCCGCCGCCGCCACCAGTCCGCCATGGCGATGCCGGGCAGGGGACCACCAGGGACGGCCGCGTCAAGGAGGAGAAGGCCGACGACGACGGCGGCGGCGAGGATGGCGGCGACGACGGCGACTACTCCGCGTTCAGCGAGTTCTTTTTTTAGATATATTTGCTATGTATAAGCCGCGAACATGTCTAATATATGCCAAAGTTTGCCGAAATTTAGACGTGTTTAGCCGAACTTCGCCGAACGTTTTTGTTTTTGAAAAAAATTAGACGCGTCTGGGGGCGGCCCTGGGGCCGGCGACTGGGGACCAACACGCCCCCAGGCGGTTTTTTTGCGCCGGCACGCCCCCAGGCGGCGATTTTAGGCGCCCCTGGGAGGCCAACGCCTGAAGATGCTTTAAGACCGTCTACAACAGTAGTTGGTATATTTGAGAGCCTATATATCCACGGACACATCCGGACGCGTTCACGGACAGCGTCGAGCAGATCCTCATTTCTCTTTCTCCATAACCACATGAGCAGACGCGTCCGAACGTTCCTATATCCATCCTGGATATGGGCCGGCTATGGAGAATGCCGGTTAGCCTGGATGTTTGGGCCAGATTCATCAAGTCAAGTTGGGTGGCTTTTTATCTTCGACAGTGACCTGACAGACCATGCAAACGTTTGTGAGGAATACGAGGCTCTGATTTAACCCCTAAAATAAAATAAGGTTCTAATTTTAGATGCTATAATACAGTAATATTCTCTTATGTTTAGATCATTACTCTTAGGTTTCTCTATGGAGGGAGTACAAGCCAGCGTACGCCCGGAAAGGAGTAAGTGTTCGGGATTCCGGCCTAAACTCCGGAGGTGCACACAGTAACACAATGATGGTCGACAGCAACACGCACAACGGTATGACGGGTCAGCGCGACTCTTCAAATGAGACGCCGCCGTCCTTCGTCCGTTAGGGCCGCGACACGTCCAGGACAGGTGATGATGGCTGAGGAAGCGGTGGACGCGGCGGCGCAGCCGCACCAGCCGTGACCTGCAAGCTAGTCTGCATTCGTAGTCCATAGCTGCACTGCAGGGTTAGGCGGAGCTGTCGTATTACAGTGCACTACTGTTGTGCAACATGTCCGTTCCTCGAGCAGTGCAGCACCGCAGCACTACCCCTTTCTAGCGAGCCATCCTGGAGCACTACAGTACCGTGGCGTTGGCATCTCATAAATAGGGAATTGCCGGAGAAAAAATAACCATGGGAAAGAAAATTAGTATAAATGTAAGTAAAAGAAATCTAAGCACTCAGTCTTTCGCTCCCCAACTCTTTCCCGAGCTGGAAGTGATGTTTCCCGGGAAACCAACTTCCCGTATGGAAGTACATAAAATATTTTTTTGATTCTAAAAGAAAATAGATTTTTCTATAAAAACTGACTTTTCTTAGTGACAAACATTGACAAAAGTTTACGACGCTTGCAAAATTTCATCATGAAACGACATTTGTAGAAGCAGTGGCAAATAAATATCATCACTCTAAAATGCTTTTGGAAATGACATTTTTGGAAGATCGATTTTGTTTTTCTAGTCACAGCTTTTACAAATGTCATTTCACGATGAAATTTTACAAGCGTTGAAAACTTTTGTCAATGTTTATTACTAATTTTTAAAGAAATTTTTGAATTATTTATTTATTTTTTTCTTCTGATTTTACTATTCATCCAAACTCGCATGAGCTCGGGCTAAGAAACTTCATTTCGCCGTGCGAAAGTACTCTTCTATAGGTTGGTGTTTTCATTTTATTTTATTTTTGAACATAGTATAGACGCAGGCACTCATATACACGCCCATACACTTATCCCTACGAATACACATGCACACCATACACCTATGAGCACCTCCGAGAGATTGAACCGGCATACCATCTTGAGATTGATGAAGTCACCAAAGGCGCCTCGTAGTCGACGGGAATGTCTCCTCCCACTGAACGTGCATCGCCAGAAATTCTGAAATAAATATATGAGTAAATACGTACACTAGGACTTGAACCCTAGTGAACGGGGGATACCAGTGTCCACCTAACCATCCAACCAGAGGTTAGTGTTTTCATTTGAAAACCAGGCATCTACCGTAACCTTTTTCTCTTCAAAAACAATTCGGTCCGAATTTAGAAGATGGCGCTTTCCTGGTTTGGCATTCACAATATCCACCCGGAAGATTGTCACACTAAAAGACTCATGGACAAACCTTAACCTTCTCTTAGGCATTATGCGACGAGCCATTGGAACCCTTGTCATGCTGGTCTTGTGGCAGATTCAAAATGAGAGAAATGTAAGGGTCTTCTGTCATGTCACGGCCCTCCCGGTTGTCTGACTGTGTAATACTAAAACCGAAGCAACAAACTGGCGCATGACAGGCAAAACACTTGAACTACCTGATGCCAGGAGAGTAGTCATCTTTAGGGGGAAAATTCATGTCCAAGTCATGATGCTTTGATGTTGTCCTTGTTTGGCTTCTGGCCAATATGGGCAATTCGGACGTGGAGATTTTTCTCATTTCTGTGATGTAACGACCGATATATTCATGTTTTTCCCCTTGCTTAATCAATAAAAATGGCAAAGCTTTTCAATTTCTTCATAAAAAAGAAATCACCATCTAAAATTAGTGTTCTCATTTGAAAGTTGTGTATATACGGTAATGATAACCCACAAGTATAGGGGATCGCAACATTTTTTGAGGATAAAATATTCAACCCAAATTTATAGATTCGACACAAGGGGAGCAAAAGAATATTTGTAATTATTAGCAGTTGAGTTGTCAATTCAACCACACCTGGAGATTAAATATCTGTAGCAAAGTGATCAGTAGCAGAGTAATATGATAGTATTGATAGCAGTGGTAACAATAGCAGTAACGGTAACAGTGATAACAATGGTTTTGTAGCAAGCGTAACAGTAATAGCAACAGTAGTAACTTAGTAAGAACAATATGTGGAAAATTTGTAGGCATTGGATCGGTGAATTCGTTGGATGATATTCATCATATAACAGTCATAACCTAGGGCGATACAAAACTAGCTCCAGTTCATAAATATAATGTAGACATGTATCCCGTAAATAGTCATACGTGCTTATGAAAAGAACTTGCATGACATTTTTTGTCCTACCCTCCCGTGGCAGCGGGGTCCATAAGGAAACTAAGGGATATTAAGGCCTCCTTTTAATAGAGAACCGGAACAAATGATTAACACATAGTGAATACATGAACTCCTCAAACTACGGTCATTAGCAGAAAGTATCCCAATTACTGTCACATTGGCGTTTACGGATCATAACACGTAATAGGTGAATATGACTTGCAAGACCGGATCTAGAACATAGATATAATGGTGAAAACATAAATGGTTTAGATCTGAAATCATGGCACCTGGGCCCAAAGTGACAAGCATTAAGCATGGCAAAGTCATAACAACATCAATCTCAGAACATAGTGGATACTAGGGATCAAGCCCTAACAAAACTAACTCGATTACATGATGGATCTCATCCAACTCCTCACCGACTAGCGAGCCTATGAAGGAATTACTCACTCCCGGTGGGGCGCATCATGGAATTGGTGATGAAGGAGGGTTGGTGATGACGAAGACCGAAGGTTCCCCTCTCCGGAGCCCCGAACGGGCTCCAGATCTGGCCTCCCGATGAAGAGCAGGAGGTGGCGACGGCTCCGTATCGTGAAACGCCATGAAATTTTATCCTTGATTTTTCTCTCCAAAAATAGGATTTTATAGAGTCGGAGTTAGGGTCTGTGGGGCCATGAGGTGGGGACAACCCTCCAGGACGTGCCAGGGGGGGGGGGGCGCTCCCTGGTGTCTTGTGCCCAGCCAGCCCCCCTCTGGTGGTTCTTGGCTCCAGTATTTTTCTTTTATTGCAAAATAATTCTCCAAAAAGTTTCTTTGCATTCTGAGAACTTTTATTTCTGCACAAAAACAACACCATGGTTGTTCTGCTGAAAACTGCGTCAGTCCGGGTTAGTTTCATTCAAATCATGCAAATTAGGGTCCAAAACAAGGGCAAAAGTGTTAGGAAAAGTAGATATGACGGAGACGTATCAACTCCCCCAAGCTTAATCCTTTGCTTGTCCTCAAGCAATTCAGTTGATAAACTGAAAGTGAAAAGAAAAACTTTTACGAACTGTTTTGTTCTTGTTTACATAAATAAGATTAAGTAGCACCCAGGTTATCAACAATGATTATGACTAACCATGTCAACAATAACTCTTAATTTTTTAACTCATATCAATGGCATAAGCATCTAGCGAGCAATAATAAAATATCTCGAATGACAACACTTTGTCAAAACAACCATGATATAATATGACAATATTGGTATCTTACTAGCCCTTTCTGAGACCACAGAACATAAATGCAGAGCACCTCCAAAGTTCAAGCAGCGACTAAACATTGTAATTCATGGTAGAAAAGATCCAGTCATGATGCATCCAACATTAACTATACACAATGCATGAGGATGACAATAGTGCTCTCAGATCTGGCGCTTATTTGAGAGGGTGATGACTCAGCATAAAATTAAATAGACAGTTCGTCTGCGGAGGGAAGTAGGGATTTGCCGCGGTGCCAGAGCTCAAAGTTTTAAAACAAAGATAAATGAACTTTTGGGAAATGCACCCTTCTTGTTTATGTCACGACCAAAAGTTATCAATATCTTCCATGCTAAACACATTAGTGACGGTTCTCAAGCGATAAAAAGTAAAAGTTTACTCCCCCTCCACCAAAAAACGCACTCCACGGCTAGCCGAATCCACGGGTACCGTCCATACCAACATCAGTTCTGGGGGAGTTTTGTTTAATTATTTGCAATTTTTTATTTCGGTACTGGGAATCCCTATTACCGCCCCTCTTATGCAAGGATGAGTGAATAAACACTCATCATGAGAATAACCCGCTTAGCATGGAAGATACCGATTATCCCCTGTCGCTCTATGAACAATCCAGGCACACAAAAACAGATGTTTATTTGAAGTTTTTAGAGGTGGCACATGCAAATTTACTTAGAACTGCAGGGTAATACCGCATATAGGTACATATGGTGGACTCATCTGGAATAACTTGGGTTTTAGGATTTTGACGCACAAGCAGTATTCCCGCTTAGTACAGACGAAGGCTAGCAAATAGGTTGAGAAGTGGCCAGCCGGAGAGCGAAAACGGTCATGAACATGCGTTATGCATAATTAACATTGAATACTAACATGAGTAGGATATGAACACCATGAACATAAATATCGTAGAGGCTAAGTTGGTTTTGATTCAACTACATCCATGAACATGTGCCAAGTCAAGCCACTTGAAACATTCAGAGGAGGATACCATATCATTATACTACATCACAATCATTTTAATGCATATTAACATCCAAGATAAATCATTATCCACTCCTAGCTGCTTAGGCATGTCATGAGAAACTATAATCTCTAATTGTCATTGCAAACATGTTTGATCATAATATGTTGAATCATGGATACTAGGTTAAACATATTTATAAAAATAGAACAAATTGAGTTCATACCCGTTTCTCTCTGCCACAACCAGTTCATCAAATATCCTCATTATTGCCTTTCACTTGCACGACCGAATGATATAAAAATAATAATAGTGCAAGAGTGCCATGGACTAAGCTGGAATCTGCAAACATTTTATTCAGAAGGAGAAGACAACGTAATTTGGGCTCTTTGTTAGATCAATAGTAATGCATATGAGAGCCACTCAATATTTTCATCGTGGTCTTCTCCTTGGTAAGACTCAATAAAAAGAAAAAGTTTCAGAGAAACACACTGAAATATTTTTGGAGTTTTTAGTTTTCTTGAAGAAAGCAAATTAAAGAAGGGAAAACAAAAAACGAGAAAAACTATTTACACGGGGAAGCTCCCAACAAGCAAAAGAAGAACAAGGAAATCTTTTTGGGTTTTATTTTTAATACTACAACTAACTAAGCTAGAAAGGAAAACCGAAAAGAAGCAAGAAACATTTTTTTGGATTTTCTCAAAGTTTTTCAAACACACAAGAAGAAAGCAAGAAAATAAATCTAGCATGGATATTACAATGAAAGAAGTGTGAACATCGACAACTGGAGAGAAATGTGTGAACATGAATGTAATGTCGGTGGAAATACGTACTCCCCCAAGCTTAGGCTTTTGGCCTAGCTTGGTGATCACCATCCGCAGTAGCCATCCGGTCCCATGTCGAAGTGTTGCGGCGGCGGCACCTGAGTGTCCCACTCCTGAGGCTCCTCCTCTGCCACTGCCTGGGCATTCTGATAGGCAATAATGTCCGCTGGCATGACCCTGTATCCGCCCCTGGCAATAGAATCAAACAAAGAAGGTGCAGGCAATGGGATAATATCATGGGTTTCCACACTGTAAACTAGGTTATGATGAATGTTATTAAGGGAGACATCATCATCAGTAAAATGGTGAGCTACCATCGCCTGGTGATCTAGATAAGCTCGGGTCAAAGGATGATCATGTTGGCGTATCTGAACGTTAAAGTGACTCACTAAGCGAGTAGCATAAATACCACCATGAATTTTGTCCTTGGTTCTGTTAAGGTGCAAACCACGTGCAATAATAGCCCCTAGGATAAAGGTGTTATCGCCGTATAGTGCACGGCGTAAGATGGCGAAGTCGGGAGAACTAAGTGCACCGACCTTCTCTCTAGGAGTTAAACACTCCACGATAAACAGAGCAAAATAATGCACAAAAGGAAACTGCAAACTAGTGGCGATAACACTCGATACACCTCTCTCATCTCCCACTGACAGAGTACGATAAAAGCCCTCAAACTCTGCTGGTCTAGGCTCTCTTATTTCCCCGTCACAAGGGATCAAGCATATATCACAAAAGTCAGTGACTGGTATCTGATGGGTTTCAGCATATAAATTAAACAGCACCTCATGGGGATTATTCCTACTTAGAAAATGGAAATTCTGCACAAAGGAATTTGTAAGGAGATGGTATTGTTCACACTCAGCTGCATGAAGTCGGTTAGCCTGGCTTTTGCAGCGAATTGGGCGAACTCCTGACGAATCCTGGCCCCCTCCATGAAGGCATAATGCGGCCATTCGCACGGCCGCACCTCCGCCATTCTCGGAGTACGGAGATCATTCTCCGATGATTCCCCAATGACTCCCTTAGCATTTTTCTTGGAGGAAAACTTCCTAAAGAAACTCATCTTATTCCTATAGATAAAATTATGAAAATTTTAGTCCACAATTTTTTTGTCAACAAAACTTCACAAGATTGATAGCAACTACTCATAAGGGTGCATAGAGGCCATATTAAGCATTCAAACTACTTAGTACTCTAAGAATTCAACATGCAAGCTCATCTACAGCAGCACCAAGAGTAGCTAATTATTCAAAATATAAACCACTAAAGCAAAAACTAATTGGAGCAATGGAGGAGTCACATATCAAGTAGCAATCTCCCAAAACAGTTTCGGAAGTGGAGATTCGAGCAAAGAGATCGAAATTCGTGGGTTTGAGAGCAAGAACACGAGAGAGAGAGAGAGAGAGAGAGAGAGAGAGAGAGAGAGAGAGAGAGAGAGAGAGAGAGCTATGGTGATTTTTCTGGAGGTAGGAGATGACATGGGCTAAAGAACTAAGTGAGGGGACACACGTGGGGACCACAACCCACTAGGGCGCGCTTGGGGTTGTTGGCGCGCCCTGGTGTCTTGTGCTCACCAAGTGCACCCCCTGATGTTATTTGGACCAAAAATTCAGAAAATATTCAGAAAAAAATCATATTAAAATTTCAGGGCATTCTGAGAACTTTTATTTTTGGGTCATTTTTTATTGCACGAGAAATCCAGAAAATAGGATAAACATGTCATTTTATTTATTTAACTAAGAAAAACAGAGAACAAAAGTTGGGAGCAGAAGGTTGTGCTTATAAATTCATTAACTTCATACCTCTCAAAGATGATCCATTAATAAGGTTGATCAAGTCTTATTAACAACCACCTTCGATTAGCACGAAAACGAAGAACTTTCGTAAAACACTAAGTTACCTCAACGGGGATATGCATGTCCCCAACAACAAAGCATTTCATATTTCTTTATGGCAGTAGGTAGAGGTAGTTGAAAACTTCCAATAGTGAGTGTTAGAGATTTTTCAATAACATTAATACCATTCACTTGGAATTGTTACTTCGGGAAGTGCACTGTATGCTCATTACTATTGATATGAAAAGTGACCTTGCTTTTATTGCAATCAATAACAACCCCTGCAGTGTTCAAGAAGGGTCTACCAAGGATAATCGACATGTTGTCATCCTCAGGCATCTCAAGTATAACAAAGTCAGTTAAGATAGTAACATTTGCAACAACAACGGGCACATCCTCACAAATACCAATAGGTATGGCAGTTGATTTGTCAGCCATTTGCAAAGATATTTCAGTAGGTGTGGGGTTCTTCAAATAGAGTCTTTTATATAAGGAGAAAGGCATAACACTAACACCAGCTCCTAGATCACAAAAAGCAGTTTTAACATAATTTCTTTTGATGGAGCAAGGTATAGTTGGTATTCCTGGATCTCCAAGTTTTTTAGGTACTCCATCCTTAAAAGAATGATTAGCAACCATGGTGGATATTTCAGCTTCCTATATCTTTCTCTTATTAGTGATGATGTCTTTCATGTATTTCGCATAAGGGGCCATCTTTAAAATATCAGTCAAGCGAGTGCGCAAAAAGACTGGCGTAAGCATTTCAGCAAAGCATTCAAATTCTTCATCATATTTTTTCTTAGTTGATTTAGGTGGGAAGGGCATGGGTTTTTGGACCCATGGTTCTCTTTCTCTTCCATGTTTTCTAGCAACAAAGTCTCTTTTATCATATCTTTTCTTTTTAGGTTGTGGGTTATAAAGATCAACAACTAGTTCTATTTCAACATCATTATCTGGTTGTTTATCATTGTCTAGTTGAGTGTCTTCACGAACATCATCATTATCATTTTCATTATCATTAGATGAATGTTCATTACCATATTGAGTTTCAGCATCAGAAACAGAAACATCATTATTATTTTCAGGAGGTTTTTCTATTTCAGGTTCACTAGAGGTATGCAAAGTCCTATCATTTTTCTTTTTCTTCTTCGTTTTAGAAGGACTAGGTGCATCAGTGTTAATTCTTTGAGAGTCTTGTTCAATTCTTTAGGCTGTCTCTCAGGATAAAGTGGTTCCTGGGTCATTCTACCTCCTCTAGTTACTACTCTAATAGCATGGTCATTCATATTATTATTCATTTCATCAAGCAACTCTCTTTGAGATTTAGCAACTTGTTCTAGCTGGGTTTGAACCATAGAAGTATGTTTTCCTACACCTCTTACATCATTAGTAATTCTAAATAACAAGTCACTCAAGTGAGCAATAATATTAGAGTTATATTTCAATTGTTTCATAACATTTTCATTGAAGTGATCTTGTTTTCTAATGTAATTGTCAAACTCATAAAGGCATTGACTAGGATGTTTATTGTAAGGGATGTCACTTTCATCAAATTTCATTAAAGAGTTTACCTCTACCACCTTTGGCAGTGGTGTGTCAAGTCCATATATTTCTTCAATAGGTGGTAAATTCTAAACATCCTCTGTTTTAATACCTTTTTCCTTCATAGATTTCTTTGCCTCTTGCATATCTTCACGACTGAGATATAAGATACCCCTCTTCTTTGGAGTGGGTTTAGGCGGTAATTCAGGAAGAGTCCAATCATCATAATTTTTTAACATATTATTTAATAATTCCTTAGCTTGTTCAACAGTTCGTTCCCTGAAAACACAGCCAGCACAACTATCTAGGAAGTCCCTAGAAGCATCAATTAGTCCATTATAGAAGATATCAAGTATTTCATTTTTCTTAAGAGGATGATCAGGCAAAGCATTAAGCAATTGGAGAAGCCTCCGCAAGCTTGTGGGAGACTCTCTTCTTCAATTTGCACAAAGTTGAATATTTCCTGCAAGGCAACTTGTTTCTTATGAGCAAGAAAATATTTTTTAGAGAAGTAGTAAATCATATCCTGGGGACTACGCACACAACCAGGAGTAAGAGTATTGTACCATATCTTAGCATCGCCCTTTAATGAGAACGGAAACAATTTGAGAATATAATAGTGTGGAATCTTCTCGTCATGAGCAAACAGGCTGACTATATCATTTAACTTAGTAAGATGTGCCACAACAGTTTCAGTTTCATAACCATGGAAAGGATCAGATTCAACCAAAGTAATTAACTCTGGGTCGACAGAGAATTCATAATCCTTATCAGTAACAAAGATAGGTGAAGTAGCAAACTTACGATCACATTTCGTTCTAGCATTCATAGATTTTTCTTTCAGCTTGCATAGTAATTTCTTAGACCATCTCTATCATTACAAGCAAGAAAATCTCTAGCTCTCTCCTCATCCATAATATAACCTTCTAGTATCTTAGGCAATTCATATCTAGGAGAGCTAGGTCTAACATGTGTTTCAAGATTTTCAGTTTCAAGTACTTCATCAGTTTCACTATTCTCAATATCTTTAGCTCTAGCAATTTGTTCATCAAGAAATACACCTAGTTGCACATTATCATCAAGCAAGGTACTAGAATCACCATGAGTAACATTCATAGCAAAGTAGCATCATCAATAACTTGCGACATATCAGGATTAATAGCATGTGGTGGTGTTGCAAGTCTACTCAAAACAGAAGGTGAATCAAGTGCAGAGTGTGATGGCAGTTCCTTACCTCCCCTCGTCCTAGAGGGAACGATCTTGGTTTTTGTATCCTTCAGATTCTTCATAGTGATAAATAGATAATAATACCAAATGACTCAACCAATATAGCTATGCTCCCCAGCAACGACGCCAGAAAAAGGTCTTGATAACCCACTAGTATAGGGGATCGCAACAGTTTTCGAGGGTAGAGTATTCAACCCAAATTTATAGATTCGACACAAGGGGAGCCAAAGAATATTTGTAAGTATTAGAGTTGAGCTGTCAATTCAACCACACCGGGAGATTAAATATCTGTAGCAAAGTGATCATTAGCACAGTAATATGGTAGTTTTGATAGCAGTGGTAACAGTAGCAGTAACGGTAACAATGATAGCAATGGTTTTTAGCAAGCGTAATAGTAACATCAGTAGTAGTAACTTAGCAAGAACAATATGTGGAAAATTCGTAGGCATTGGATCGGTGAATTCGTGGGTTGATATTCATCATATAACAGTCATAACCTAGGGCGATACAAAACTAGTTCCAGTTCATAAATATAATGTAGGCATGTATTCTGTAAATAGTCATACAAGCTTATGAAAAGAACTTGCATGACATGTTTTGTCCTACCCTCCCATGGCAGCGGGGTACATAAGGAAACTAAGGGATATTAAGGCCTCCTTCTAATAGAGAACCGGAACAAAGCATTAACACATAGTGAATACATGAACTCCTCAAACTACGGTCATCACCGGAAAGTATCCCAATTACTATCACATTGTGGTTTATGGACCATAACACGTAATAGGTGAATATGACTTGCAAGATTGGATCTAGAACATAGATATAATGGTGAAAACATAAACAGTTCAGATCTGAAATCATGGCACCCGGGCCCAAAGTGACAAGCATTAAGCATGGCAAAGTCATAACAACATCAATCTCAGAACATAGTGGATACTAGGGATCAAGCCCTAACAAAACTAACTCGATTACATGATGAGTCTCATCCAACTCCTCACCGAACAGCAAGCCTACGAAGGAATTACTCACTCCAGGTGGGGAGCATCATGGAATTGGTGATGAAGGAGGGTTGGTGATGACGAAGACCGAAGATTCCCCTCTCTGGAGCCCCTAACGGGCTCCAGATCTGGCCTCTCGATGAAGAACAGGAGGTGGTGGCGGCTCCGTATCGTGAAACGTGATGAAACTTTCTCCTTGATTTTTTTCTCCAAAAATAGGATTTTATAGAGTCGGAGTTACGGTCTGCGGGGCCATGAGGTCGGGACAACCCACCAGGGCGCGCCAAAGGGGGCGCGCCCTGGTGTCTTGTGCCCAGCCAGCCCCCTCCGGTGGTTCTTGGGTCCAGTATTTTTCTTTTATTGTGAAATAATTCTCCAAAAAAATTCGTTCCATTCCGAGAGATTTTATTTTTGCACAAAAGAACACCATGGTAGTTCTGCTGAAAACAGCGTCAGTCCGGGTTAGTTTCATTCAAATCATGCAAATTAGAGTCCAAAACACGGGCAAAAGCATTAGGAAAACTAGATATGACGGAGACGTATCAGGTAACTTTTTCCTCTTCCAAAGCACGTCGTCAATATTCATCCTCTAAAAGCGTCTATAGGTGGACCCCTCAAACCATCCCTAAATGATCGGGCGCGACAAGACTCCTCAAACCGTCCCTATACGCTCGGGCTGACTGACACCCCTCATATCCAGCCCATATATGTGGTGTATATGGGACGACATGGACATAGCCGCCACGTCAGACCGGCCCACACTGGTCCACCCCATCCCCACATAAACCCCATCCCGGATGAACCGTAGACCACGATCAATACTCTCGAACACTCCACTGGATGTCTCCTCCCCTCCTCTCGTTCTCCCATCCCCTCCTCTCCCCGTCCCATTCACACCCCATGCCTACAGCAGTATGTTCATGATGACCCACAAGTATATGGGATCAATTGTATCTCTTTTCGATATGTAAGAGTGTCGAACCCAATGAGGAGCAGAAGGAAATGACAAGTGGTTTTCAGCAAGGTAATGTTTGTAAGTGCTGAAGTTATAAGTAGCAGAGTAGTTTGATAGCAAGATAATTTGTAACGAGCAAGTAACGATAATAGTAACAAAAGTGCAGAAAGATAGCCCAATCCTTTTGAGGCAAAGGACAGGCCAAAACGGTCTCTTATAATAAGCAAAGCGCTCTTGAGGGTACACGGGAATTTCATCTAGTCACTTTCATCATGTTGGTTCGATTCGTGTTCGCTACTTTGATAATTTGATATGTGGGTGGACCGGTGATTAGGTGTTGTTCTTACTTGAACAAATCTCCTACTTATGATTAACCCCCTCGCTAGCATCTGCAACTACGAGAAAAGTATTAAGACTGAATTCTAACCATATCATTAAAGTTTTGGATCCAATCGGACCCTTACGGATGAAGGAAATGTGCCCTAGAGACAATAATAAAGTTTTTATTTATATTTCCTTATATCATGATAAATGTTTATTATTCATGCTAGAATTGTATTAACCGGAAACTTAGTACATGTGCGGATACATAGACAAACAGAGTGTCCCTAGTATGCCTCTACTTGACTAGATCGTTAATCAAAGATGGTTAAGTTTCCTAACCATAGGCATGTGTTGTCATTTGATGAACGGGATCACATCATTAGAGAATGGTGTGATGGACAAGACCCATCCGTTAGCTTAGCATAATGATCGTTTAGTTTTTCTGCTATTGCTTTCTTCATGACTTATACATGTTCCTCAGACTATGAGATTGTGCAACTCCTGAATACCGGAGGAACACCTTGTGTGCTATCAAATGTCACAACGTAACTAGGTGATTATAAAGATGCTCCACAGGTGTCTTCGATGGTGTTTGTTGAGTTGGCATAGATCGAGATTAGGATTTGTCACTCCGTGTATCGCAGAGGTATCTCTGGGCCCTCTCGGTAATGCACATCACTATGAGCCTTGCAAGCAATGTGACTAATGAGTTAGTTACAGGATAATGCATTACGGAACAAGTAAAGAGACTTGCCGGTGACGAGATTGAACTAGGTATGATGATACCGACGATCGAATCTCGGGCAAGTAACATACCGATGACAAAGGGAACAACGTATGTTGTTATGCAGTTTGACCGATAAAGATCTTCGTAGAATATGTAGGAACCAATATGAGCATCCAGGTTCCGCTATTGGTGATTGACCGGAGATGTGTCTTGGTCATGTCTACATAGTTCTCGAACTTGTAGGGTCCGCACGCTTAACGTTCGATGACGATTTGTATTATGTGTTATGTGATTTGATGAACCGAAGTTTGTTCCGAGTCCCGGATGAGAACACGAACATGACGAGGAGTCTCGAAATGGTCGAGAGGTAAAGATTCATATATTGGAAGGTTGCATTCGGACACTGGAATGGTTCGGGTCGTTTCAGATGAGTTCCGGAGTACCGGGGGTTACCGGAACCCCCCCCCCCTGGGAAGTTTATGGGCCTTCATGGGCCTTAGTGGAAAGGAGAGAAGGGCCACAAGGGAGGCCGCACCCCCATGGCTAGTCCGAATTGGACTAGGGAGGGGGGCAGCGCCCCCTCTTTCCTTCTCCCCTCTTCCTCCTTCCCTTTCTCTCCCTCTCTTGGAAGGAAGGGATTCCAACTAGGATTGGGAATCCTAGTTGGACTCCCTATGGCGCGCGCCACCCTTGGGCCGGCCACCTCTCCTCCCCCATTTATATACGTGGGAGGGGGGCACCCCAAAGGCACACCAAGTCTTCTCTTTGCCGTGTGCAGTGCCCCCTCCACAGTTACACACCTCGGTCATATCATCATAGAGCTTAGGCGAAGCCCTACGCCGGTAACTTCATCATCACCGTCGCCACGCCGTCATGCTGACGGAACTCTCCCTCGGCCTCAACTGGATCAAGAGTTCGAGGGACGTCATTGAGCTGAACGTGTGCTGAACGTGGAGGTGTCGTACATTCGGTGCTTGGATCGGTTGGATCGCGAAGATGTTCGACTACATCAACCGCATTACTAAACGCTTCCGCTTTCGGTCTACGAGGGTACGTGGACACACTCTCCCCGCTTGTTGCTATGCATCTCCTAGATAGATCCTGCGTGATCGTAGGTAAATTTTTTGAAATACAGCGTTCCCCAACAGTGGCATCCGAGCCAGGTCTATATGTAGATGTTATATGCACGAGTAGAACACAATGAGTTGTGGGCGATAATAGTCATACTGCTTACCAGCAACGTCTTACTTTGATTCGGCGGTATTGTTGGATGAAGCGGCCCGGACCGACATTACATGACCACGTTCATGAGACTGGTTCTACCGACGTGCTTCGCACACAGGTGGCTAGCGGGTGTATGTTTCTCCAACTTTAGTTGAATCGAGTTTGACTACGCCCGGTCCTTGTTGAAGGTTAAAACATCACACTTGACGAAAAATCGTTGTGGTTTTGATGCGTAGGTAAGAATGGTTCTTACTAGAAGCCCGTAGCAGCCACGTAAAACTTGCAACAACAAAGTAGAGAACGTCTAACTTGTTTTTGCAGGGCTTGTTGTGATGTGATATGGTCAAGACGTGATGATATATAAATTGTTGTATGAGATGATCATGTTTTGTAACAGTTATCGGCAACTGGCGGGAGCCATATGGTTGTTGCTTTATTGTATGAAATGCAATCGCCATGTAATTGCTTTACTTTATCACTAAGCGGTAGCGATAGTCGTAGAAGCAATAGTTGGCGAGACGACAACGATGCTATGACGGAGATCAAGGTGTCAAGCCGGTGACGATGGTGATCATGACGGTGCTTTGGAGATGGAGATCAAAGGCACAAGATGATGATGCCCATACCATATCACTTATTTTGATTGCATGTGATGTTTATCCTTTATGCATCTTATTTTGCTTAGTACGACGGTAGCATTATAAGATGATCCCTCACTAAATTTCAAGGTACAAGTGTTCTCCCTGAGTATGCACCGTTGCTACAGTTCGTCGTGTCGAGACACCATGTGATGATCAAGTGTGATAAGCTCTACATTCACATACAATGGGTGCAAGCTAGTTTTGCACACGCAGAATACTCGGGTTAAACTTGACGAGCCTAGCATATGCAGATATGGCCTCGGAACACTGAGACTGAAAGGTCAAAGATGAATCATATAGTAGATATGATCAACATAGTGATGTTCACCATTGAAAGCTACTCCATCTCACGTGATGATCGGACATGGTTTAGTTGATATGGATCATGTGATCATTTAGATGACTAGAGGGATGTCTATCTAAGTGGGAGTTCTTAAGTAATATGATAAATTGAACTTTAATTTATCATGAACTTAGTACCTGATAGTATTTTGCATGTTTATGTTGTTGTAGATAAATGGCCCATGCTACTGTTCCTTTGAATTTTAATGCGTTCCTAGACAAAGCTAAGTTGAAAGATGATGGTAGCAACTACACGGACTAGGTCCGTAACTTGAGGATTATCCTCATTACTGCACAGAAGAATTACGTCCTGGAAGCACCGCTAGGTGAAAGACCCGCTGCAGGAGCAACTCCGGACGTTATGAACGTCTAGCAGAGCAAAGCTGATAACTACTTCATAGTTTAGTGTGCCATGCTTTACGGCTTAGAATTGGGACTTCAACAACGTTTTGAACGTCATGGAGCATATGAGATGTTCTAGGAGTTGAAGTTAATATTTCAAGCAAATGTCCAGATTGAGAGATATGAAGTCTCCAATAAGTTCTATAGCTGCAAGATGGGGGAGAATAGTTCTGCAGTGAACATATACTCAGAATGTCTGGGTACCACAACCACTTGACTCAACTTGGATTTAATCTTCCTGATGATAGTGTCATTGACAGAGTTCTTCAATCACTGCCACCAAGCTACAAAAGCTTCGTGATGAACTATAATATGCAAGGGACGGATAGGACAATTCCCGAGCTCTTCGCAATGCTAAAGGCTGCGGAGGTAGAAATCAAGAAGGAGCATCAAGTGTTGATGGTTAACAAGACCACTAGTTTCAAGAAGAAGGACAAAGGGAAGAAGGGGAACTTCAAGAAGAACGACAAGCAAGTTGCTGCTCAAGTGAAGAAAACCAAGTCTGAACCTAAGCCTAAGACTGAGTGCTTCTACTGCAAAGGGACTGGTCACTGGAAGCAGAACTGCCCCAAGTATTTGGCGGATAAGAAGGATGGCAAAGTGAAAGGTATATTTGATTAAATGTTATTGATGTGTACCTTGCTAATGCTCGTAGTAGCGCCTGGGTATTTGATACTGGTTCTGTTGCTCATATTTGCAACTCGAAACAGGGGCTACGGATTAAGCGAAGATTGGCTAAGGACGAGGTGACAATGCGCGTGGGAAATGGTTCCAAATTCGATGTGATTGCGGTCGCCACGCTTCCTCTACATCTACCTTCGGGATTAGTTTTAGACCTGAATAATTGTTATTTGGTGCCAGCGTTAAGCATGAACATTATATCTGGATCTTGTTTGATGCGAGACGGTTATTCATTTAAATCAGAGAATAATGGTTGTTCTATTTATATGAGTAATATCTTTTATGGTCATGCACCCTTGATGAGTGGTCTATTTTTGTTGAATCTCGATAGTAGTGATACAGATATTCATAGTATTGAAGCCAAGAGATACAAGTTTAATAATGATAGTGCAACTTATTTGTGGCACTGCCGTTTATATGATATTGGTGTAAAGCGCATGAACCCATGCTGATGGGCCTTTGGAATCACTTGATACTTGCGAACCATGCATCATGGGCAAGATGACTAAGACTCCGTTCTCCGGAACAATGGAGCGAGCAACAGACTTATTGGAAATAATACATACTAATGTATGCGGTCCGATGAGTGTTGATGCTCGCGGAGGGTATCGTTATTTTCTGACCTGCACAGATGATTTGAGCAGATATGGGTATATCTACTTGATGAAACATAAGTCTGAAACATTTGAAAAGTTTAAAGAATTTCAGAGTGAAGTGGAAAATCATCGTAACAAGAAAATAAAGTTTCTACGATCTGATCATGGAGGTGAATATTTGAGTTATGAGTTTGGTTTTCATTTGAAACAATGCGGAATAGTTTCGCAACTCACGCCACCTGGAACACCACAATCTAATGGTGTGTCCGAACGTCGTAACCGCACTTTATTAGATATGGTGCGATCTATGATGTCTCTTACTGATTTACCGCTATTGTTTTGGGGTTATGCTTTAGAGACGGCTGCATTCACGTTAAATAGGGCACCATCTAAATCTGTTGAGATGACACCATATGAACTGTGGTTTGGCAAGAAACCCAAGTTGTTGTTTCTTAATGTTTGGGGCTGCGATGCTTATGTGAAAAAGCTTCAACCTGATAAGCTCGGACCCAAATCGGAGAAATGTGTCTTCATAGGATACCCAAAGGAAACTATTGGGTACTGTTGGGGAACGTAGTAATTTCAAAAAAAAATCCTACGCACACACAGGATCATGGTGATGCATAGCAACGAGAGGGGAGAGTGTTGTCCATGTACCCTCATAGACCGAAAGCGGAAGCGTTAGCACAACACGATTGATGTAGTCGTACGTCTTCACGATCCGACCGATCAAGTACCGAACGCACGGCACCTCCGAGTTCAGCACACGTTCAGCTCGATGACGTCCCTCGAACTCCGATCCAGCCGAGCTTTGAGGGAGAGTTTCGTCAGCACGATGGCGTGGTGACGATGATGATGTTCTACCGACGCAGGGCTTCGCCTAAGCACCGCTACGATATTATCAAGGTGGACTATGGCGGAGGGGGGCGCCGCACACGGCTAAAAGATCAATGATCAATTGTTGTGTCTATGGGGTGCCCCGTGGCCACGTATATAAAGGAGTGGAGGAGGGGAGGGGCCGGCCCTCTCTATGGCGCGCCCTGGGGAGTCCTACTCCCACCGGGAGTAGGATTCCCCCCTTCCATGTAGTAGGAGTAGGAGACAAGGAAGGGGAAGAAAGAAGAGAAGGAAGGAGGGGGCGCAGCCCCTCCCCCTACTCCAATTCGGACTAGGCCTTGGGGGGCGCGCAGCCTGCCTCTCTCTCTCCCCTAAAGCCCAATAAGGCCCATATACTTCTTCCCCGTATTCCCGTAACTCCCGGGTAATTCGAAAAATACCCGAACCACTCGGAACCTTTCCGATGTCCAAATATATTCGTCCAATATATCGATCTTTACGTCTCGACCATTTCGAGACTCCTCGTCATGTCCCCGATCTCATCCGGGACTCTAAACTACCTTCAGTACATCAAAACACATAAACTCATAATATAACCATCATCGAACTTTAAGCGTGGGGACCCTACGGGTTCGAGAACTATGTAGACATGACCGAGACACGTCTCCAATCAATAACCAATAGCAGAACCTGGATGCTCATATTGGCTCCCACATAATCTACGAAGATCTTTATCGGTCAAACCGCATAACAACATACGTTTGTTCCCTTTGTCATCGGTATGTTACTTGCCCGAGATTCGATCGTCGGTATCTCAATACCTAGTTCAATCTCGTTACCAGCAACTCTCTTTACTCGTTCCGTAATACATCATCCTGCAACTAACTCATTAGTTGCAATGCTTGCAAGGCTTATAGTGATGTGCATTACCAAGTGGGCCCAGAGATACCTCTCCGACAATCGGAGTGACAAATCCTAATCTCGAAATACGCCAACCCAACAAGTACCTTCGGAGACACCTGTAGAGCACCTTTATAATCACCCAGTTACGTTGTGACGTTTGGTAGCACACAAAGTGTTCCTCCGGTAAACGGGAGTTGCATAATCTCATAGTCATAGGAACATGTATAAGTCATGAAGAAAGCGAGAGCAACATACTAAACGATCAAGTGCTAAGCTAATGGAATGGGTCAAGTCAATCACATCATTCTCCTAATGATGTGATCCCGTTAATCAAATGACAACTCATGTCTATGGCTAGGAAACATAACCATCTTTGATCAACGAGCTAGTCAAGTAGAGGCATACTAGTGACACTCTGTTTGTCTATGTATTCACACATGTATCTTGTTTCTGGTTAATACAATTCTAGCATGAATAATAAACATTTATCATGAAATAAGGAAATAAATAATAACTTTATTATTGCCTCTAGGGCATATTTCCTTCAGTCTCCCACTTGCACTAGAGTCAATAATCTAGATCACATCGCCATGTGATTTAACATCAATAGTTCACATCACCATGTGACTAACACCCATAGTTCACATCGTCATGTGACCAACACCCAAAGGGTTTACCAGAGTCAATAATCTAGTTCACATCGCTATGTGATTAACACCTAAAGAGTACTTAGGTGTGATCATGTTTTGCTTGTGAGAGAAGTTTAGTCAACGGGTCTGCCACATTCAGATCCGTATGTATTTTGCAAATTTCTATGTCAACAATGCTCTGCATGGAGCTACTCTAGCTAATTGCTCCCACTTTCAATATGCATCCAGATTGAGACTTAGAGTCATCTGGATCAGTGTCAAAATTTGCATCGACATAACCCTTTAGGACGAACCTTTTGTCACCTCCATAATCGAGAAATATATCCTTATTCCACTAAGGATAATTTTGACCGCTGTCCAGTGATCTACTCCTAGATCACTATTGTACCCCTTGCCAAAATCAGTGTAGGGTATACAATAGATCTGGTACACAGCATGGCATACTTTATAGAACCTAAGGCTGAGGCATAGGGAATGACTCTCATCCTCTTTCTATCTTATGCCGTGGTCGAGCTTTGAGTCTTACTCAATTTCACACCTTGTAACATAGGCAAGAACTCTTTCTTTGACTGTTCCATCTTGAACTACTTCAAAATCTTGTCAAGGTAGATCTTGATGATCAATATGTAAGTAGCTTCACCAAGGTCTTTCTTTGAAAAACTCCTTTCAAACACTCCTTTATGCTTTGCAGAATAATTCTACATTATTTCCGATCAACAATATGTCATTCACATATACTTATCAGAAATGTTGTAGTGCTCCCACTCACTTTCTTGTAAATACAGGCTTCACCGCAAGTCTGTATAAAACTATATGCTTTGATCGACTTATCAAAGCGTATATTCCAACTCCGAGATGCTTGCACCAGTCCATAGATGGATCGCTGGAGCTTGCATATTTTGCTAGCACCTTTAGGATTGACAAAACCTTCTTGTTGCATCATATACAACTCTTCTTTAATAAATCCATTAAGGAATGCAGTTTTGTTTATCCATTTGCCAGATTTCATAAAATGCAGCAATTGCTAACACGATTCGGACAGACTTAAGCATAGATACGAATGAGAAACTCTCATCGTAGTCAACACCTTGAACTTGTCGAAAACCTTTTGCGACAATTCTAGATTTGTAGATAGTAACACTACTATCAGCGTCCGTCTTCCTCTTGAAGATCCATTTAATCTCAATGGCTCGCCGATCATTGGGCAAGTCAATCAAAGTCCATACTTTGTTCTCATACATGGATCCCATCTCAGATTTCATGGCCTCAAGCCATTTTGCGGAATCTGGGCTCATCATCGCTTCCTCATAGTTCGTAGGTTCGTCATGGTCAAGTAATATGACCTCCAGAACAGGATTAACGTACCACTCTGGTGCAGATCTTACTCTAGTTGACCTACGAGGTTCGGTAGTAACTTGATCTGAAGTTTCATGATCATCATCATTAGCTTCCTTACTAATTGGTGTAGGTGTCACAGGAACCGGTTTCTGTGATGAACTACTTTCCAATAAGGGAGCAGGTATAGTTACCTCATCAAGTTCTACTTTCCTCCCACTCACTTCTTTCGAGAGAAACTCCTTCTCTAGAAAGGATCCATTTTCAACAACGAATATCTTGACTTCGGATCTGTGATAGAAGGTGTACCCAACATTTTCTTGTGGGTATCCTATGAAGATGCACTTCTCCGATTTGGGTTTGAGCTTATCAGGCTGAAACTTTTCCACATAAGCATTGCAACCTCAAACTTTAAGAAACGACAGCTTAGGTTTCTTGCCAAACCATAGTTCATACGGTGTCGTCTCAACGGATTTAGATGGTGCCCTATTTAACATGAATGTGGCTATCTCTAATGCATAACCCCAAAACGATAGTGGTAGATCGGTAAGAGACATCATAGATCACACCATATCTAATAAAGTACGGTTACGACGTTCGGACACACCATTACACTGTGGTGTTCCAGGTGGCGTGAGTAGTGAAACTATTTCACATTGTTTTAACTGAAGGCCAAACTCGTAACTCAAATATTTTACTTCTGCGATCATATCGTAGAAACTTTTATTTTTGTTACGATAATTCTCCACTTCTCTCTGAAATTCTTTGAACTTTTCAAATGTTTCAGACTTGTGTTTTATCAAGTAGATATACCCATATCTGCTCAAATCTTCTGTGAAGATCAGAAAATAATGATACCCGCCGTGAGCCTCAATATTCATCGGACCACATACATCAGTATGTATGATTTCCAACAAATCTGTTGCTCGCTCCATTGTTCCGGAGAACGGAGTTTTAGTCATCTTGCCCATAGAGCATGGTTCGCAAGCATCAAGTGATTCACAATCAAGTGATTCCAAAATTCCATCAGCATGGAGTTTCTTTATGCGCTTTACACCAATATGACCAAAACGGCAGTGCCACAAATAAGTTGCACTATCATTATTAACTTTGAATCTTTTGGCTTCAATATTATGAATATGTGTATCACTACGATCGAGATCCAACAAACCATTTTCATTGGGTGTATGACCATAGAAGGTTTTATTCATGTAAACAGAACAACAATTATTCTCTAACTTAGCTGAATAACCGTATTTACAATAAACATGATCAAATCATATTCATGCTCAACGCAAACACCAAATAACACTTATTTAGGTTCAACACTAATCCCAAAAGTATAGGGAGTGTGCGATGATGATCATATCAATCTTGGAACTACTTCCAACACACATCGTCACTTCACCCTTAACTAGTCTCTGTTCATTCTGCAACTCCCGTTTCGAGTTACTAATCTTAGCAAGTGAACTAGTATCAAATACTAAGGGGTTGCTATAAACACTAGTAAAGTAGACATCAATAATATATATATCAAATATACCTTTGTTCACTATGCCATCCTTCTTATCCGCCAAGTATCTAGGGCAGTTCCACTTCTAGTGACCAGTCCCTTTGCAGTAGAAGCACTTAGTCTCAGGCTTAGGTCCAGACTTGGGCTTCTTCACTTGAGCAGCAACTCGCTTGCCGTTCTTCTTGAAGTTCCCCTTCTTCCCTTTGCCCTTTTCTTGAAACTAGTGGTCTTATCAACCATCAACACTTGATGTTTTTCTTGATTTCTACCTTCGTCGATTTCAGCATCACGAAGTGCTTGGGAATCGTTTCCGTTATCCCTTGCATATTATAGTTCATCACGAAGTTCTAGTAACTTGGTGATAGTGACTAGAGAACTCTGCCAATCACTATCTTATGTGGAAGATTAACTCCCACTTGATTCAAGTTATTGTAGTACCCAGACATTCTGAGCACATGCTCACTAGCTGAGCAATTCTCCTCCATCTTGTAGGCAAAGTACTGTCAGAGGTCTCATACCTCTCGACATGGGCATGAGTATGAAATACTAATTTCAACTCTTGGAACATCTCATATGCTCCGTGGCGTTTCAAAAACGTCTTTGAAGCCCCGATTCTAACCCGTAAAGCATGGTGCACTAAGCTATCAAGTAGTCATCATATCGATCTTGCCAAACGTTCATAACGTCTGCAGTTGCTCCTGCAATCGGTCTGTCACCTAGTGGTGCATCAAGGACATAATTCTTCTATGCAGCAATGAGGATAATCCTCATATCACGGATCCAATCCGTATCATTGCTACTAACATCTTTCAACTTAGTTTTCTCTAGGAACATATCAAAAATAAAACAGGGGAGCTAAACGCGAGCAATTGATCTACAACATAGATATGCTAATACTACCAGGACTAAGTTCATGATAAATTAAAGTTCAATTAATCATATTACTTAAGAACTCCCACTTAGGTAGACATCCCTCTAATCATCTAAGTGATCACGTGATCCATATCAACTAAACCATGTCCGATCATCACGTGAGATGGAGTAGTTTCAATGGTGAACATCACTATGTTGATCATATCTACTATATGATTCATGCTTGACCTTTCGGTCTCAGTGTACCGAGGCCATATCTGTTATATGCTAGGCTCGTCAAGTTTAACCTGAGTATTCCGCGTGTGCAACTGTTTTGCACCCGTTGTATTTGAACGTAGAGCCTATCACACCCGATCATCACGTGGTGTCTCAGCACGAAGAACTTTCGCAACGGTGCATACTCAGGGAGAACACTTATACCTTGATAATTTAGTGAGAGATCATCTTATAATGCTACCATCAATCAAAGCAAGATAAGATGCATAAAAGATAAACATCACATGTAATCAATATAAGTGATATGATATGGCCATCATCATCTTGTGCTTGTGATCTCCATCTCCGAAGCACCGTCATGATCACCATCGTCACTGGCGCGACACCTTGATCTCCATCGTAGCATGGTTGTCGTCTCGCCAACTTATGCTTCTACGACTATCGCTACCACTTAGTGATAAAGTAAAGCATTACAGGGCGTTTGCATTGCATACAATAAAGCGACAACCATATGGCTCCTGCCAGTTGCCGATAACTCGGTTACAAAACATGATCATCTCATACAATAAAATATAGCATCATGCCTTGACAATATCACATCACAACATGCCCTGCAAAAACAAGTTAGACGTCCTCTACTTTGTTGTTGCAAGTTTTACGTGGCTGCTACGGGCTGAGCAAGAACCGTTCTTACCTACGCATCAAAACCACAACGATAGTTTGTCAAGTTGGTGCTATTTTAACCTTCGCAAGGACCGGGCGTAGCCACACTCGGTTCAACTAAAGTTGGAGAAACTGACACCCGCTAGTCACCTGTGTGCATAGCACGGCGGTAAAACTAGTCTCGCGTAAGCGTACGCATAATGTTGGTCCGGGCCGCTTCATCCAACAATACCGCCAAACCAAAGTATGACTTGCTGGTAAGAAGTATGACTTGTATCGCCCACAACTCATTTGTGTTCTACTCGTGCAAATAACATCTACACATAAAACCTGGCTCGGATGCCACTGTTGGGGAACGTAGTAATTTCAAAAAAATTCCTACGCACACACAGGATCATGGTGATGCATAGCAACGAGAGGGGAGAGTGTTGTCCACGTACCCTCGTAGACCGAAAGCGGAAGCGTTAGCACAACACGGTTGATGTAGTCGTACGTCTTGATGATCCGACCGATCAAGTACCAAACGCACGGCACCTCCGAGTTCAGCACACGTTCAGCTCGATGACGTCCCTCGAACTCTGATCCAGCCGAGCTTTGAGGGAGAGTTTCGTCAGCACGACGGCGTGGTGACGATGATGATGTTCTACCGACACAGGGCTTCACCTAAGCACCGCTACGATATTATCGAGGTGGACTATGGTTGAGGGGGGCACCGCACACGGCTAAAAGATCAATGATCAATTGTTGTATCTATGGGGTGCCCCCTGGCCACGTATATAAAGGAGTGGAGGAGGGGAGGGGCCGGCCCTCTCTATGGCGCGCCCTGGGGAGTCCTACTCCCACCGGGAGTAGGATTCCCCCCTTCCATGTAGTAGGAGTAGGAGACAAGGAAGGGGAAGGAAGAAGAGAAGGAAGGAGGGGGCGCAGCCCCTCCCCCTAGTCCAATTCGGACTAGGCCTTGGGGGGCGTGCAGCCTGCCTCTCTCTCTCTCTCTCTCTCTCTCTCCCCCTAAAGCCCAATAAGGCCCATATACTTCTTCCCCGTATTCCCGTAACTCCCCGGTACTCCGAAAAATACCCGAACCACTCGGAACCTTTCCGATGTCCGAATATAATCGTCCAATATATCAATCTTTACGTATCGACCATTTCGAGACTCCTCGTCATGTCCCCGATCCCATCCGGGACTCCGAACTACCTTCGGTACATCAAAACACATAAACTCATAATATAACCGTCATCGAACTTTAAGCGTGCGGACCCTACGGGTTCGAGAACTATGTAGACATGACCGAGACACGTCTCCGGTCAATAACCAATAGCGGAACCTGGATGCTCATATTGGCTCCCACATATTCTACGAAGATCTTTATCGGTCAAACTGCATAACAACATACGTTTGTTCCCTTTGTCATCGGTATGTTACTTGCCCGAGATTCGATCGTCGGTATCTCAATACCTAGTTCAATCTCGTTACCGGCAACTCTCTTTACTCGTTCCGTAATACATGATCCTGCAACTAACTCATTATTTGCAATGCTTGCAAGGCTTATAGTGATGTGCATTACCAAGTGGGCCCAGAGATACCTCTCCGACAATCGGAGTGACAAATCCTAATCTCGAAATACGCCAACCCAACAAGTACCTTCGGAGACACCTGTAGAGCACCTTTATAATCACCCAGTTACGTTGTGACGTTTGGTAGCACACAAAGTGTTCCTCCGGTAAATGGGAGTTGCATAATCTCATAGTCATAGGAACATGTATAAGTCATGAAGAAAGCGACAGCAACATACTAAATGATCAAGTGCTAAGCTAACGGAATGGGTCAAGTCAATCACATCATTCTCCTAATGATGTGATCCCGTTAATCAAATGACCACTCATGTCTATGGCTAGGAAACATAACCATCTTTGATCAACGAGCTAGTCAAGTAGAGGCATACTAGTGACACTCTGTTTGTCTATGTATTCACACATGTATCTTGTTTCTGGTTAATACAATTCTAGCATGAATAATAAACATTTATCATGAAATAAGGAAATAAATAATAACTTTATTATTGCCTCTAGGGCATATTTCCTTCAGGTACACCATCTATCACAGATCCGAAGGCAAGATATTCGTTGCTAAGAATGGATCCTTTCTAGAGAAGGAGTTTCTCTCGAAAGAAGTGAGTGGGAGGAAAGTAGAACTTGATGAGGTAATTGTACTTTCTCCCAAATTGGAAAGTAGTCCATCACAGAAATTAGTTCCAGTGATTCCTACCCCCCTGGGGCGCCCCCCTGCCTCGTGGGCCCCCTTAGGCTCCACCGACCTCAACAACAACTCTATATATTCACGTTCGGGGAGAAAAAATCCAGAGAGAAGGATTCATCACATTTTACGATACGGAGCCTCCGCCAAGCCCTAATCTCTCTCGGGAGGGCTGATCTGGAGTCCGTTCGGGGCTCCGGAGAGGGGAATCTATCACCATCGTCATCATCAACCTTCCTCCATCACCAATTTCATGATGCTCACCGTCGTGCGTGAGTAATTCCATCGTAGGCTTGCTGGACGGTGATGGGTTGGATGAGATTTATCATGTAATCGAGTTAGTTTTGTTAGGGTTTGATCCCTAGTATCCACTATGTTTTGAAATTGATGTTGCTATGACTTTTCTATGCTTAATGCTTGTCACTAGGGCCCGAGTGCCATGATTTCAGATCTGAACCTATTATGTTTTCATGAATATATGTGAGTTCTTGATCCTATCTTGCAAGTCAATAGTCACCTACCATGTGTTATGATCCGGTAACCCCGAAGTGACAATAATCGGGACCACTCCCGGTGATGACCGTAGTTTGAGGAGTTCATGTATTCACTAAGTGCTAATGCTTTGGTACGGTACTCTATTAAAAGGAGGCCTTAATATCCCTTAGTTTCCAATAGGACCCTGCTGCTACGGGAGGGTAGGACAAAAGATGTCATGCAAGTTCTTTTCCATAAGCACATATGACTATATTCAGAATACATGCCTACATTACATTGATGAACTGGAGCTAGTTCTGTGTCACCCTATGTTATAACTGTTGCATGAGGAATCACATCTGACATAATTATCCATCACTGATCCAATGCCTACGAGCTTTTCACATATTGATCTTTGCTTAGTTACTTTTTCGTTGCCACTGTTACAATTACTACAAAACTACTACTGTTACCTTTGCCACCGTTACTGTTACTTCCATACTACTTTGCTGCAGATATTAAGTTTTCCATGTGTGGTTGAATTGACAACTCAACTGCTAATACTTGAGAATATTCTTTGGCTCCCCTTCTGTCGAATCAATAAATTTGGGTTGAATACTCTACCCTCGAAAACTGTTGCGATCCCCTATACTTGTGGGTTATCAAGACTATTTTTTGGCGGCGTTGCCGGGGAGCATAGCTCTATTCTTTGAGTCACTTGGGATTTATATCTGTTGATCACTATGAGGAACTTGAAAGACGAAAAAACCAAGATTTATCCGTCAACTGCGAGAGGAGGTAAGGAACTGCCATCTAGCTCTGCACTTGATTCACCTTCTGTTATGAGTAAATTTGCGACACCTACACCTGCTATTGATTCTGATAGGTCGCATGTTATTGATGATGCCACTTCTGCTTTGCATGATACTTATGATGAAACTACTTCTATGCTTGATAATACTGTGGCATTAGGTGAATTTCTTGATGAACAACTTGGTAGGGTTAGAGAGAATTAAATTAATTGAAACTGATAATATTGATGAAAGTGATGATGAAGATTCTCCCCCTAGATATGAATTGCCTGATGTGCCTGAGGGTTATGTTATGGATGAAGAAACTTCTAGAGATCTTTTTGCTTGCGAAGATAGATATGATCTTAAGAAACTCTTAGCTAAGCTGGAAGAAAAGTCTTTGAATGCTAGAATGAAATATGACCCTGGTTTTGCTACTTCACCTATCTGTATTTCTGATAAGGATTATGATTTCTCTATCGATCCTGAGTTAATTACTATGGTTGAATCTGATCCTTTTTATGGCCATGAATCTGAAACTGTTGTGGCACATCTTACTAAATTAAATGATATAGCCACCCTATTTACTCATGAGGAAAAAATTCGTTACTACTATATCCTTAAGTTATTTCCGTTCTCATTAAAGGGTGATGCTAAAACATGGTTTAATTCTCTTACTCCTGGTTGTGTGCGTAGTCCCCAGGATATGATTTATTACTTCTCTACTAAATATTTCCCTGTTCATAAGAAACAGGCTGCCTTAAGGGAAATATATTTTTTTTTGCAAATTGAAGAAGAGAGTCTCCCACAAGCTTCAGGGAGGCTTCTCCAATTACTTAATGCTTTGCCTGATCATCCTCTCAAGAAAATGAAATACTTGATATCTTTTATAATGGACTAACCGATGTTTCCAGAGACCACCTGGGTAGTTGTGCTGGTTGTGTTTTCAGGGAAAGAACTATTGATCAAGCTGAATTGCTATTGAATAATATGTTGAGTAACGAAAATGATTGGACACTTCCTGAACTAACTCCTAAGGCAACTCCGAAGAAAAGGGGTATTCTATTTCTCCGTCCTGAATATATGCAAGAGGCAAAGGAATCTATGAAAGAAAAGGGTATTAAAGCTGAAGATGTTAAGAATTTACCACCTATTGAAGAAATACATGGTCTTGATAACCCGACACGGGTAGTAAAGGTAAATTCTCTCTATAGATTTGATGAAGGTGATATTCCTTGTTATAAGTCTGCTAGCCAATGCTTGGATGAGTTTGATAATTTTATTGTTAAACAAGAAAACTTCAATGCTTATGTTGGTAGACAATTGAAACGTAATGCTTATATGATTGAACACTTGAGTGATTATATGTCTAGAGTTGAAGGTGAACTTAAACTTCTTAGTAAACATGCTTCTATGGTTACCACTCAAGTGGAACAAGTGCTTAAAGCTCAAAATGATTTGCTCAATGAATTAAATAACAAGAAAAATGATAATGATGTTAGAGTTATGACTAGAGGGGGTAAAATGACTCAGGAACCTTTGCATCCTGAGGGCCACCCTAAGAGAGTTGAGAAAGATTCTAAGAGAACTAATGTTGATGCACCTAGTCCTTCTAAAAAGAAGAAAAAGAAAAATGGTAGGACTTTCCATGCTTCTAGTGAACCTGTTGTTGACACACCTGAGAATCCCAATGATATTCCCATTTCTGATGCTGAAACACAATCTGGTAATGAACATGAACCTAGTGATAATATTAATGATGATGTTCATGTTGATACTGAACCTAGCAATAACAATGATGTAGAGATTGAACCTGCTGTTGATCTTGATAACCCACAATCAAAGAATCAACATTATGATAAGAGAGACTTCGTTGCTAGGAAGCACGGTAAAGAAAGAGAACCTTGGGTTCAGAAACCCATGCCTTTTCCTCCTAAACCATCCAAGAAAAAGGATGATGAGGATTTTGAGCGCTTTGCTGAAATGATTAGACCTATCTTTTTGCGTATGCATTTGACTGATATGCTTAAAATGAATCCTTATGCTAAGTATATGAAAGAAATTGTTACAAATAAAAGAAAGATACCGGAAGCTGAAATTTCCACCATGCTTGCTAATTATACTTTTAAAGGTGGAATACCTAAGAAACTAGGAGATTCAGGAGTACCAACTATACCATGCTCCATTAAAAGAAACTATGTTAAAACTGCTTTATGTGATCTTGGAGCCGGTGTTAGTGTTATGCCTCTCTCTTTATATCGTAGACTTGATTTGAATAAGTTGACACCTACTGAAATATCTTTGCAAATGGCCGATAAATCAACTGCTATACCTGTCGGTATTTGTGAGGATGTGCCTGTTGTGGTTGCAAACGTTACTATTTTAACGGACTTTGTTATTCTTGATATTCCCGAGGACGATAGTATGTCGATTATCCTTGGTAGACCCTTTTTGAATACTGCAGGGGCTGTTATTGATTGCAACAAAGGCAATGTCACTTTTCATGTTAATGGTAATGAGCATATGGTACACTTTCCGAGGAAACAACCTCAAGTCCACAATATCAATTCTATTGGAAAAGTTCCAACGATTACTATTGGAGGTTTTGAATTTCCTCTCCCTACTGTCAAGAAGAAATATGATATTCTTATTATTGGGGACGTGCATATCCCTGTTGGGGTAACCTAGTGTTATTCGAAAATTCTCCGATTTCATGCGATTCAGAAAGAGTTTGTTAACAAGACTCGATCAACCTTGTTAGTGGATTCCTTTTGATGAGCATGAGATGGATGAAGTTAGAAAGCACAACTCTCTGTACCCTCCTTTTACTTTCTGTTATTTATATTAAATAAAGCAAAAATAGTATTTTCTGTCTGTTTTCTGAATTACCCTTATAATAAAAAAATACCCCGAAAATAAAAGTTTTCCAAATGTCCCGAAAATGAAATATGATTTTTTGTAGAATATTTAAGAATATCTGGCACTGAGAACACAGCAGAGGGGGCCACCACTTGGCCACGAGGGCACAGGGCGCGCCCACCCCCTGGGGCACGCCCCTACCTCATGGGCCCCACGTGGCTCCCCTCCACTTATTCCAGCACCCACACACTTCTTCTTCCTCCAGAAAAAATCCTCCCATAGCTCAAACCCGTGTTCTAGCTCATCTTGATGTGATTTTCGATCTCCTTGATCAAAGCTCCACTCACAAAACTGCTTTGGGGGATTGTTCTTCGGTATGTGACTCCTCCAATTGTCCAATTAGTTTTTGTTCTAGTGCTTTATTTATTGCAAATTTGTGTTGCTTAGGTGACCCTGTTCTTGAGCTTGCATGTCAAATTTATATGGTCCCAAGTAGTTCTAATGCACGATATAGCCTCTAGGCACTTGTGGGAGTAGTTGCTATCAATCTTGTTGAGTTTGGTTCACTTTTATTTTGAGTCAATAAAAATTTCAGAAATTTTTCAGAGGGAGAAAATGCTGAAGAGATTGTTGAGAGGCTCTTCGAGCCGAAGCTCGAAGGATAAGCAAAGTGAAGAGAATAAGAAGCCCAAATATAATCTTCCTTGCACCACGGAGGTTTGGCCGTGTGAATGGCCTTGTGATAAGTTCTTGCGAGCCGCCGGAATTTATGAAGATTTTTATTACTTGGCTGAGAATGCAGGCCTCACCGACTTCCTCCATGACTAGCTCGAACAGTATCTCCTACTCACTAATATTTTTGTGCAAAATTTTCATTTCCATGCTAGGAGATCACCACCTTCGGTAGATTTTTATTTATATGATGAGTTTAACGAGATGTCACTCTATGATTTTTGTGTGGCTTGCAAGTTGCCTTTTGAGGGCAGCGTCGAGGAACCACATCCTAGTGATGTGGCAGAATTCATTGATGAAATTGTTGTAGGGGAAAAGAGAATAGTGTCAGATGCAAGAACTACTAGTATACATTTTCCTGTTCTTCGTTACTATGCAATATTTGCTAGTAGATGTTTAATTGGTTGTGGGAACAGTGGGGGCCTCAGTGCTCCTGACCTCGCCATTTTGCGCCATGCTTTACTCGATGACAGAACTTTCAGTTTAGGCGCTATGGTTGCTAAACGGTTGAGTCTAAACCGTACAAAGGGCCCCATTTTTGGAGGATCTTTGCTTCGCGTCTTGCTAAATATTTTGAGATACCTATTAGACACTATGAGAAAGAAGAAAAGGTGCTGCCCCCTATTTTCTTAGACTATAAAAGTATGGTAGCACATGATTTTATTTGCGATGATAAGGATAAGGGACTCATTTATAACCTGGTATTCAGTGAAAATACTTGTCAGATTATTACCCTGCCTGCACCTTCTTTGTTTAACATTTATTCAGGCACATACACCATCCTGCCCGATGACATTTATGCATATTGGGAGTGAAAACGATCCCCAGAGCCTAAGCCTGAGCCGTCTCCTGATCCATATCAGGAGTCTATTTATTAGTGGGATCCGCAAGAGCTCGCTAACCAGTGGCACCCCGAGGATCCTCCTCAGTACACTGGAGAGGACCACTTTGATCCATGTGCATAGACCAACTTAGGCCAAAAGCCTAAGCTTGGGGGAGTACGTATTTCTCACCGACATTACATTCATGTTCACACACTCATGCCAGTTGTCGGTGCTCATACTTTTTCATTGTACTATCCATGCTAGTTTATTTTCTTTTCTAGCCTTCTTCTCGTGTGTTTGAAAAACCTTCAGAAAAAAATAGTTGTAGCTTTTAGCTAGTTTACTTTCCATGCTTGTAGTAGTAGTAATTAAAAGAAAACCAAAAAGATTTCTCGTTCTTGTTTTGCTTGTTGGGAGCTTTCCCGTGTAAATAGTTTTATTTCTTTTCTTTTCTTTGGGGGTCGAGAGGACAAGACCATAATGAAAATGTTGAAGTGGCTGTTATATACATTATTGTTGATTTAACCAAGAGCCCATATTACCTTGTCTTCTCCCTTGTATTAAATGCTTGCAGATTCCAGCTTAGTCCAATGCATGTGCACTATTATTATTATCCACACCGTTCGGTCGTGCAAGTGAAAGGCAATAATGACGACATATGATGGACTGATTGAGATGAGAAAAGCTGGTATGAACTCGACCTATCTTGTTTTTGTAAATATGATTAGTTCATCGTTCCTGATTCAGCCTATTATGAATGAAACATGTTTGCAATGACAATTAGAGATTATAGTTGCTCATGCCATGCTTAATTTGGTAGGAGTTTATAATGGTTTACCTTGCGTGCCAACATGCTATTAAAATGGTTGTGATGTGGTATGATAGGGTAGTATCCTCCTTTGAACGATTAGCGTGGCTTGACTTGGCACATGTTCACGCATGTAGTTGAAACAAAATCAACATAGCCTCCACGATATTTATGTTCATGGTGAATTATATCCTACTCATGCTTGCACTCAGTGTTGATTAATTTTAATGCATGTTCGTGACTGTTGTCGCTCTCTAGTTGGTCGCTTCCCAGTCTTTTTCTAGCCTTCACTTGTACTAAGCGGGAATACTTCTTGTGCATCCACTTCCATAAACCCCAAAGTTATTCCATATGGGTCCACCATACCTTCCTATATGCGGTATCTACCTGCCGTTCCAAGTAAATTTGTATGTGCCAAACTCTAAACCTTCAAATGAAATTCTGTTTTGTATGTTCGAATAGCTCATGTATCAACTAGGGCTGTTTGTATCTTCCATGCTAGGTGGGTTATTCTCACGAAGAGTGGACTCCGTTCCTCACTCACGAGAAAATGGCCGGTCACCGGGATGCCTAGTCCCATGCTCAAACCAAATCAAAATAATTGCAAACAAAACTCCCCCGGGACTATTGTTAGTTGGAGGCACCCGTTGTTTCGGGCAAGCCATGGATTGATGCTTGTTGGTGGTGGGGGAGTATAAACTTTACCATTCTGTTTGGGAACTGCCTATAATGTGTGTAGCATGGAAGATATCGAGATCTCTCGGTTGTTATGTTGACAATGAAAGTATGCCGCTCAAAATATTATTTATCTCTATTTCAAAAATCGAGCTCTGGCACCTCTACAAATCCCTGCTTTCCTCTGCAAAGGGCCTATCTATTTACTTTTATGTTGAGTCATCACCCTCTTATTAAAAAGCACCAATTGGAGAGCAATGCTGTCATTTGCATGCATTACTATTAGTTTACATTGAGTATAACTGTGACTGGATCTCTTTTACCATGAATTACAATGTTTAGTCAGTCCTTGATCTTCAGAGGTGCTGTGCATTTATGTTTTGCGGTCTCAGAAAGCTCTAGCGAGATACCATCTTGCTATATCATATTATGATTGTTTTGAGAAAGTGTTGTCATCCGAGATTTACTATTATTGCTCGCTAGTTGATTATGCCATTGATATGAGTAAACATGAGACCTAAATGTTATTGTGAATATGGTTGGTTCATAATCTTTGCTGAAAACTTGAATGCTGGCTTTACATATTTACAACAACAAGAGCAAACAGAGTTTGTAAAAGTTTTTCTTTATCACTTTCAGTTTGTCAACTGAATTGCTTGAGGACAAGCAAAGGTTTAAGCTTGGGGGAGTTGATACGTCTCCATCGTATCTACTTTGCCAAACACTTTTGCCCTTGTTTTGGACTCTAACTTGCATGATTTGAATGGAACTAACCCGGACTGACGTTGTTTTCAGCAGAATTGCCATGGTGTTATTTTTGTGCAGAAATAAAAGTTCTCAGAATGACTTGAAACTTCACGGGGAATATTTTTGGAATATATAAAAAATACTGGCGAAAGAATCAACACCAGGGGGCCCACACCCTGTCCAGGAGGGTGGAGGGCGCGCCCACCCCCCTGGGCGCGCCCCTGCCTCGTGGGCCCCCTAAGGCTCCACCGACCTCAACTCCAACTCTATATATTCACGTTCGGGGAGAAAAAACAGAGAGAAGGATTCATCGCGTTTTACGATACGGAGCTGCCGCCAAGCCCTAATCTCTTTCGGGAGGGCTGATCTGGAGTCCGTTCGGGGCTCCGGAGAGGGGAATCCGTCGCCATCGTCATCATCAACCTTCCTCCATCACCAATTTCATGATGCTCACCGCTATGCGTGAGTAATTCCATCGTAGGCTTGCTAGACGGTGATGGGTTGGATGAGATTTATCATGTAATCGAGGTAGTTTTGTTAGGGTTTGATCCCTAGTATCCACTATGTTCTGAGATTGATGTTGCTATGACTTTGCTATGCTTAATGCTTGTCACTAGGGCCCGAGTGCCATGATTTCAGATCTGAACCTATCATGAACAATAATCGGGACCACTCCCGGTGACGACCGTAGTTTGAGGAGTTCATGTATTCACTAAGTGCTAATGCTTTGGTCCGATACTCTATTAAAAGGAGGCCTTAATATCCCTTAGTTTCCAATAGGACCCCGCTGCCACGGGAGGGTAGGACAAAAGATGTCATGCAAGTTCTTTTCCATAAGTATGCATGACTATATTCGGAATACATGCCTACATTACATTGATGAACTGGAGCTAATTCTGTGTCACCCTATGTTTTAATTGTTGCATGAGGAATCACATCCGACATAATTATCCATCACTGATCCAATGCCTACGAGCTTTTCACATATTGATCTTTGCTTAGTTACTTTTCCATTGCCACTGTTACAATTACTACAAAACTGCTACTGTTACCTTTGCCACCGTTACCGTTACTTCCATACTACTTCGCTACTAAATACTTTGCTGCAGATATTAAGTTTTCCAGGTGTGGTTGAATTGAGAACTCAACTGCTAATACTTAAGAATATTATTTGGCTCCCCTTGTGTCGAATCAATAAATTAGGGGTTGAATACTCTTCCCTCGAAAACTGTTGCGATCCCCTATACTTGTGGGTTATCAGAGTGGTACGGTAATCCTGTTATGGAAGTCATGTTACTTGACCATGACGAACCTACGAACTATAAGGAAGCGATGATGAGCCCAGATTCCGTGAAATGGCTTGAGGCCATGAAATCTGAGATGGGATCCATGTATGAGAACAAAGTGTGGACTTTGGTTGACTTGCCCGATGATAGGCAAGCCATAGAGAATAAATGGATCTTCAAGAAGAAGACTGACACTGACAGTAATGTTACTGTCTACAAAGCCCAACTTGTTGCGAAAGGTTTTCGACAAGTTCAAGGAGTTGACTACGATGAGACTTTCTCACCCGTAGCGATCCTTAAGTCTGTCCGAATCATGTTAGCAATTGCCGCATTTTATGATTATGAAATTTGGCAAATGGATGCAAAACTGCATTCCTTAATGGATATCTTAAAGAAGAGTTGTATATGATGCAACCAGAAGGTTTTGTGGATCCAAAAGGTGCTAACAAAGTGTGCAAGCTCCAGCGATCCATTTATGGACTGGTGCAAGCCTCTCGGAGTTGGAATATACGCTTTGATAGTGTGATCAAAGCATATGGTTTTATACAGACTTATGGAGAAGCCTGTATTTACAAGAAAGTGAGTGGGAGCTCTGTAGCATTTCTGATAATATATGTGGATGACATATTGTTGATCGGAAATGATACTGAATTTCTGAATAGCATAAAAGGATACTTGAATAAGAATTTTTCAATGAAAGACCTCGGTGAAGCTGCTTATATATTGGGCATCAAGATCTATAGAGATAGATCAAGAAGCTTAATTGGACTTTCACAAAGCACATACCTTGATAAAGTTTTGAAGAAATTCAAAATGGATCAGTCAAAGAAAGGGTTCTTGCCTGTGTTACAAGGTGTGAAGTTGAGTCGGACTCAATGCCCGACCACTGCAGAAGATAGAGAGAAAATGAAAGTCATTCCCTATGCCTCAGCCATAGGTTCTATCATGTATGTAATGCTCTGTACCAGACCTGATGTGTGCCTTGCTATTAGTTTAGCAGGGAGGTACCAAAGTAATCCAGGAGTGGATCACTGGACAGCGGTCAAGAACATCCTGAAATACCTGAAAGGGACTAAGGATATGTTTCTCGTTTATGGAGGTGACAAAGAGCTCATCGTAAACGGTTACGTCGATGCAAGCTTTGACACTGATCCGGATGACTCTAAGTCACAAACCGGATACATATTTATATTGAATGGTGGAGTGATGACCCACAAGTATAGGGGATCAATTGTAGCTCTTTTCGATAAGTAAGAGTGTCGAACCCAACGAGGAGCAGAAGGAAATGACAAGTAGTTTTCAGTAAGGTATTGTCTGCAAGTGCTGAAATTGTAAGTAGCGAGTAGTTTGATAGCAAGATAATTTGTAACGAGCAAGTAATGATAATAGTAACAAGTCTGCAGCAAGGTAGCCCAATCCTTTTGAGGCAAAGGACAGGCCAAAACGGTATCTTATAATAAGCAAAGCATTCTTGAGGGTACACGGGAATTTTATCTAGTCACTTTCATCACGTTGGTTTGATTTGTGTTCGCTACTTTGATAATATCATATGTGGGTGGACCGGTGCTTAGGTGCTGTTCTTACTTGAACAAACCTCCTACTTATGATTAACCCTCCCGCAAGCATCTGCAACTACGAGAAAAGTATTAAGAATAAATTCTAACCATAGCATTAAACTCTAGGATCCAATCGGTCCCTTACGGAACAGTGCATAAACTGGGGTTTAAGTTTCTGTCACTCTTGCAACCCACCATCTATTTACTACTCCACAATGCATACCCTTAGGCCCAAATATGGTGAAGTGTCATGTAGTCGACGTTCACATGACACCACTAAGGGAATCACAACATACATACCATCAAAATATCGAACACATATCAAATTCACATGATTACTTGCAACATCATTTCTCCCGTGACCTTAAGAACAAAAGTAACTACTCACAAATGATAAACATGATCATGATCAGATGAGTATTAAATAGGATATTGGATCTGAACATATAATCTTCCACCAAATAAACCATATAGTAGTCAACTACAAGATGTAATCAACACTACTAGTCACCCCCCAGCAACAATCTATAGTTCCGGTAACATGATTGAATACAAGAGATGAACTAGGGTTTGAGATGAGATGGTGCTAGTGAAGATGTTGATGGAGATTGCCCTCCCCAAGATGGGAGAGTTGTTGGTGATGATGATGACGATGATTTCCCCCTCCGGGAGGAAAGTTCCCCCGGCAGAATCGCTCCGCCGGAGGGCAAAAGTGTTCCTGCCCAAGTTCCGCCCCGAGACAGCGGCGCTTCGTCCCAAAAGCCTTCTCCTTATTTTGTCTTGGTCGAAATGACTTATATACCAAAATATGGGCACCGGAGGTGGGCCGAGGAGGCCACAACCCATCAGGGTGCGCTTGGGGAGCCTGGCGCGCCCAGGTGGGTTGTGCCCACCTGGTGGCCCCCTCTGGTGTTTATTGGCTCCAATATTCCTCAAATAATTCATAAAAATTCTCCATGAAGTTTCAGCTCATTTGGAGTTGTGCAGAATAGGTGGCCTGACGTAGCTTTTCCAGGTCCAGATTTCCAGCTGCCGGAATTCTCCATCTTGGTGTGTTCTTTGCAAATTATGAGAGAAAAGGCATTAGAATTACTCCAAAAAGCATTATTATGGATAAAAACAATATAAATAATAGTAGGAAAACATGATGCAAAATGGACATATCAAATCCCCCAAGCTTAGACCTCGCTTGTCCTCAAGCGAAAACCAAAATCGAGAAACATGTCCACATGCTTTGATAGAGAGGTGTCGATAAAAACAAAATACGGACATAGAAGCATCATGTTTATTATCATAACAGCAAAAAAATTAAACATAGGACTTTTATCATAAAACTTGCATCATATACTTCCTATGAATAAGTAACAGTTCACCACACAATCGAAGTACAAAGAAGAAACTCTATTAGAAACCAACAAACTATGTTCTCAGTCAACTTTTGCAACTACAATTCATCATCTTTGTCACGTGTCGGAGCCTTGAAAGCAAGTCCACATACTCAACCATCATATAGTCTTCTATGATTGCTAACACTCACCTCGTACCCATGAGCAAAACGTTTCAACTGGACACATAGAAAGATAGGGGCTTATAGTTTCGCCTCCCAACATATTCACCTCAAGGGTGATGTCAACAATAATAACTCATGCTATCTATATTCAACTGGACATATGTGCCTAGATCTTTCCTCAACACATGATGCTTGCCAAAAGAGTAAATAAAAAGGAATAGAAGGAAAACTTTGACTCATTACATAAAAGTAAATACATAGAAGATAGGCCCTCCGCAGAGGGAAGCAGAGGTTGCCATGCACTTATTTGTTTGCATGCTCAATCCCTTAGTGCAAGGGAACGTCACGTTGTATTGCCCCTTAAGATTACAACCTTTATTATGCAGTCTGTCACTTTTATTCTTTGTCATCCAAGTTCGTACAATGCTCAATTTTCTCTTACACTAAATGATCTTACATATTTAGAAGCAATTTTTATTGCCTTTTTACACCGATGACAATTTACTTGAAGGATCTTGTTCAATCCATAGGTAGGTATGGTGGACACTTGAAAAAGGTTTGGGTTTAAGGGTTTTTGGATGCACAAGTAGTATCTCTACTTAGTGCGGAGTCTTTGGCTAGCAAAGATAGGGGCAAGCACCACATGTTGAAGGATCTATGACAATATGACTTCTATGTGAATATAAACAAACATAAATCATTAAGTTGTCTTCCTTGTCCAACGTCAACAATTTTGGCATATAATATTTTGATCAGGGCTTATAATCACAAAAGGTTTCGAGGATAGTATATTTATATGTGAATCTTCCCTTCCCTTATTAATTCTTTCATGAGTTGCAACATTGACTAATGCTATGTTTGTCAATCTCTAATAAAATTATCTTACTTATACTTTTCCTTATGTGGTGCTATCACCTACCATAGGATTAGTATATAATCTTATTGATTTATTTCCTTTCTCTTTTTCTTTCTTTCTTTCTTATTTCTTTTCATTCTTTATTTGCAACATGAAGGCAAAGAAAGCAAAAAACTCACACTAAACTTTATTATATAACTTGCACACGATAACAATGATACATCACTAAGTAAACTCTAAAATAAGAAAAGATCGAACTAAACTTTATTTCTTCTAGGCAAAAGATTGAACTGAGATAAGTAAAAGCAAATGATAGTGGGGTGATACAATACCGGGGCACCTCCCCCAAGCTTGGCGGAAGCCAAGGGTAATGCCCATAACCGATACTCAGTTCTCCTTTGGTGGTGTCTGTAGGCTCCCCCTGCTTTGTCTCGATCTTCATCAGCCAAACATCTTCTTTCATGTGGTTGGAGGAGCAGGAAGACATGATGCTTAGCTTGATAAATCTGACCGGAAACAACAAGAAAAGAGAACATAGGATTTTCTCCGTGATCCGGTGGTTAACAGGTTCAGGAAGTATACATGGAATTTTTATTTTGCAGGACAAGCATATGGAAGAAAAACGGAGTACGGGAGGTGTCCCAGGTTGTGCCCACCAGGAAACACTTCCTGGCAGTTTCTTTATTCCCAAAATTCTAAATTATTCCAAAACTGACAAAAAATATTTTTGCAGATTTTTCAGAGTCTGTTTACTTACCGCACTACATACCCCCTTATTTTAACGATTTTGAAGTGTTCCGGAAGGACTCTTTTATGTGTTCTTCCGGTGTCAAAGTTTGGATAATATTACTTTCAACATTTATAGGCTTACCTGAGATATAATGCTTTATTCGTTGCCCGTTGACAACCTTCGGGTTAGTGCCTTCGAAATTATTTATTTTGATGGCTCCAGACCGGTAAACCTCCTCGATGACATAGGGGCCTTCCCATTTTGAGAGGAGTTTGCCTGCAAAGAATCTGAAACGGGAGTTGTACAAAAGAACATATTCTCTGACTTTAAACTCACACTTTTGGATTCTTTTGTCATGCCACCTTTTATCTTTTTCTTTGAATAACTTTGAATTTTCATAAGCTTGGGTTCTCCATTCATCTAATGAGCTTATATCAAATAACCTCTTTTCACCAGCAAGTTTGAAATCATAGTTGAGTTCTTTAACTGCCCAATATGCTTTATGTTCTAACTCAAGAGGTAAATGACAATATTTTCCATAAACCATTTTATAAGGAGACATACCCATGGGATTTTTATAAGTTGTTCTATAAGCCCAAAGTGCATCATCCAATTTCTTAGACCAATTCTTCCTGGACCTATTGACAGTCTTTTGCAAAATTAATTTTATTTCTCTATTGCGAAGTTCAACTTCACCACTAGACTGAGGATGATAGGGTGATGCAATTCTATGGTTAACATCATACTTGGCAAGCATTTTACGGAAAGCACCATGAATAAAGTGTGAACCACCATCAGTCATTAAATATCTAGGAACTCCAAACCTTGGGAAAATAACTTCCTTAAGCATTTTAATAGAGGTTTTGTGATCAGCACTACTGGTTGGAATAGCTTCTACCCATTTAGTAACATAATCAACAACAACCAAAATATGTGTATACCCATTAGAGGAAGGAAAAGGTCCCATGTAATCAAATCCCCAAACATCAAATGGTTCAACAACAAGTGAATAATTCATAGGCATTTCTTGACGCTTACCGATATTACCTATTCTTTGACATTCATCACAAGATGAGACAAACTTACGAGCATCCTTGAAGAGAGTAGGCCAATAAAATCCAGATTGCAATACCTTGTGAGCAGTTCTATCTCCAGCATGATGCCCTCCATAAGCCTCGGAGTGACATTTCCGTAGGATTTGTCCCTGTTCATGCTCAGGTACACAACGTCTAATAATACCATCTACTCCTTTATAAAGATGTGGGTCATCCCAAAAGTAATGTCTTAAATCTTAGAAGAATTTTTTATTTTGTTGGTATTTAAAGCTAAGTGGTAAATATTTAGCAACAATATAATTGGCGTAGTCAACATACCAAGGAGTACTATTAGCAACATTTATTGTAGCTAACTGCTCATCAGGAAAATCATCAACTAGTAGAGTGCCCGTGCGTTGCCACGGGCTCTTGAAATAGTTTGCAAGAGTTACATGTTAAATTTCACACGTACAAAAAATATAACACAAACACAATTATTGAATAATTGAAGTCCATTTTTGCAATGTAAATTGATAACAAAAAGAAAGATTAATGACATGTCCATGTAACAAACTGAGCGATGTTCGACCTTAACATCTATTACAAAACTATCAATATCTAGATGAGGTGCTTAAAAAATTCTTTCACATATCAGGAAAGTTGCCTTTAGCTTCATTCCCACGATGTTTTAGCAAGTATAATAAAAATTGTTTCCTCAACTCATACCCATCCTGCACAAACAATATATGTAGTTAGTGTGGAAATTTCACGCCGAAGGTCTTAAAACATGTAACGGACAATACTCACCCCGCAAACCGGCTTGACCAATTCTTTACTGTTCCACCAGAGCATAAAATGAAAAACAAAATAGCCAGACACATTCCTGCAGTTTTTTAAATTAATAATATAAAGAATATAGTGATAAAAAAATAAATGTTTTTATTATGAATTCATTACCCGTCTATACTCGTTGAAATACCAACCGGAAATAAATGTTGCCATTTAGATATTTCAGAATTCCAACCAGGCAGCTTTATTTCGAGTGCTTCTTTGAAATCCCTTGCAAAACTTTAAATTTCAGTGCATGCCTCAAGTTTTTATCCTCTAACGATTGTGATGTTTGAATAGGGTCCATAATATATAGATGACGTGCCTCTTTGTCGATGACGTATAAGATGTATCGGCCGATGGATGCATAGGGAAGATAAATCTACAAGTGGAGCTATTAGAAACAACAAATAAACCATGATAACAATAGACAAAATACTTTACTTATCATGTTGCACGATGAGATGTCGTTGTCTATCCCAGGCCAGCTATCAAATAATGTTGCCAACGTCTGGATAGTTTCATTCTTGCAAAATTTCTTACCTCAAGTTGACTCTAGCATCATGGACTAAGTAAAAAAGAAATATTGTTTCAACATGTTGATACTAATGCCACATAGAATGAAGAGTTACGATAACTTACACAAAATCTTAGATCCATGTAGTGTATAGGAGGGTCTGTGAACAATACTCCTTCGTCACCTGCCAATTTTCCAGAAAAAATGTGTTTGAAATTATATAGTAAGAATATGAAGAGAAATGTTACTCAGTTATGCAATCAACCAAAACAAATTCAAGAATATTAACACCATGCAGGATGTTGAAAGCTTCTGTTGACCACTGACCACCAACATGTTTTCAGAAAAATTGTGCATCAAACAGTATATGCAAATACAATGGTAGTTTTTGACCTGCTATGTGCATTACACACAAGTTCATATCATTTTACTAAGTTGACAATGTTCAGCTAGTTCAGGCAGAGAACAAGTTTCCCTTTCTTAGTTCACCCGTTTGCTCATAAAAAGGAAGCTTAGAATATTTGATGTGCATATTAACCAGAGACAATATAAGCTTCAGTATAACCCACAGATAACTTGGTATGGAGTGAAATAATAAAGCTCCTTTAGACCATGGACGTTTATATTCATTATAAGCAATGATCAACATGTACTTACTAATAATTATTATTAAAAACTTGATGTACTACTAATAATTACAAAAATTCCGCAAAGAACTTGAGAGGTAAGCACGGAGTTAATCAATATTTACTACCAATAATTTTTAAATATAGAGATTCATAAGGGACAAAATAGGTATAGAACAATAAATGCACAATTGGCATTGTGGGATCAAAAGAATCTTCTATACAATATAATGCACCATCAGCTCGTTGCTAACTGCTTGCAAGAGTATTCTTCAACATCGAGCATAAAACAGTACAATCAGAGTACCATTGCTCTCTTTCCGACGGTAGATATTCACCTAAACAACAAGTTTGATAATCTAGTAACAGGCAACTTTGTCACAACAGTACCCACTCTCCACCCCAGTTAAACTAAAGCAAAAGGCATCTCTAAAGACATAGACAGAATGTTGCTCATATCTAGCAACAACATAACCATCCCCTATTAACCAATGCCCTCCATCCCTCTCTCTCTCTCTCTCACACACACACAGAGACACACACACACACACACACAACAAAGCTAGCACAACAAGAACAGGTAGCATGACAAGGCCACATCCCATCGTCTCATCTCCCTGAGAAGGTGATACTGCTGCATCGCCATGGAGCCCGTAGAAAGGTTTGACTGCACAACACACAAACACTACCAAATTGTGGGGCCATTCGTGATCTAGGCTTTCCTGGTTCCCACGGCGTCAAGGTTAATTTCTTTTGTGGGTCAAGATTTTCAAGAGAAGATAACCTCACCTCCGAGCCACCATGTCCATCATACACGCTGAGCATCTCTCCTCCCGTGACTTGGCCTTTTACTATTGTAGTAACAACCATGTCATCCCAGTACTTGTTCTTCATGTTATTCTATCGATGGAATAATTTGAGTTTTTCGACCGAATGCTTGTCTGCATTTGAGGACAAATAAATCAGCTGAGACAACCAAGTAAATAAGTTCAAATTAATAGGATCATAAAATATAAATTGAGCACTGAGGCAAGTAATATCACTACCAATCTTGTATCTTCTTCCGATGTACAAGCCATACGGTGTGCGATCCTACCGGGCTCTGAATCCACTTCAAGACGGACGACAAGCCATGACCATCTAGACTCATTTAATCCTTTTGAAATGAGGAGCCTATCTGTTAAGGAACGCTAGGTTCAGACATGACTGATAGACTATTCCAAGAAACAATGGTACAGACAAAAAAATTACAAAGAACTGCATGTTAGGATTAGATGGGAACCCGAGAAGCTACTAAACCTACATATCTACAACTAAGAAGGAATATTCATATGATTATACTGCACACAATGATTTGTATCTCAGTAACTCCTTGCAGTCCAAAAGGAATCTACACTACTAAGACCTACAGAGTCAGTAACAGAAAGTTGCTTAACTACATTATTATCTCAAAATTTCATTACATACTACAGTAGTAGCAAGAAAGCATCTTGGTTCAACTTATGCAAGTACTATAATGTGATCTTAAGAATGAAAAGAGTAAATTGGTTAGCTTACGCAACTACCAAAATTTCACCTTACACAATTTTGTTATAGTTTCACGCAAAAAAAATTATGGCACAAGTGCACAACCTTTAGGAGCTGAAAAACACTGGATAACATCTCAATGAAAACATGTTGTAACACAACTGCACAAAAAGTATTATGCCGAGAGCACAAGCCCACATGCAAAAATTGATGTAGGCTGATAATCCCCAAGTGCAGGGAATCATCGTAACAATTTCCAAAGGTGGAAGTGATAAGTATGGAGTGTCGAACCCACAAGGAGCTAAAGGTAAGATGAATATTCTCTCAAGCCCTATCTGCCACTGATACGACTCTACGTACACCGAACGTTTGCTTCCAACTAGAAATGAGAAATAAAACTACGTTGTGGGTATGAAGAGGATAATTTTGCATGGTATCGGAGAGCTAAAATATAAAAGTAGGTGCTGTTATCATAAAGTTAGAATATATTATTAAATATTATAAATAGCGAGTGTGGAATAATGATGGATCGGTGTGCGGAATTGTCCCAGGCAATCGTTAACAAGACCGGTAGTCGTCATTGCAATTTCATATGAGGGAGAGGCATAAGCTAACATACTTTCTCTTCTTGGATCATATGCACTTATGATTGGAACTCTAGCAAGCATCCGCAACTACTAAAGATCATTAAGGTAAAACCCAACCATAGCATTAAAGTATCAAGTCCTCTTTATTCCCATACGCCATGTCCCGCTTATCCGTGTTTGTGTTTCAGTCACTCACGCAACGCAGACAATAAGCAAACCATGGACATATTGCAACACCCTACAGCGGGAATCCCTCACGCTTGCGCGAAATGGAGGGCACCATAGGACAGCACCAAAATAAAACATACAACTCATACCAATCTAGATCATCAATCAACCCAAAGACAAAGGATATCTACTCAAAACATCATAGGATGGCAACACATCATTGGATCATAATATGTGGCATAAAGCACCATGTTCAAGTAGGGATTACAACGGGGTGCGGGAGAGTGAACTGATGAGGACATAGACCTGGGCTAGGGTAATAGGCCTCACCTATACGTCCTACCTAAGGTCCTTGTCCTAGAAGCAAAGAAGTTCAAGAGTAAATAGAGGAGGCCCAACAAAGGTGTCGAGTGCAATCCACTCGACCTACCATTCACTCGGAGACCCCTCCTTATTTAGGTCACTCGACCACTAAACCACTCGACGTGCAGAAGACCTAAAGCCACTCCGCGCAGCAATGATCATTTATAGCACTTTATTACGGACGTTACCTGTAACGCTCTCTCTTTATGTACATTGAACCCTATGTAACGTGGGCTGGCTGGGGGTCTTGGCGCACTCTATATAAGCCACCCCCCTCCACTGGCACAAGGGTTCGCACCCCTGTAAACACACACATACATAATCCAGTCGGCCGCCTCCGGGCTCCGAGACGTAGGGCTGTTACTTCTTCCGAGAAGGGCCTGAACTCGTAAAACTCGTGTGTACAACTTTGCCATAGCTAGGATCTTGCCTCTCCATACTTACCCCCCTATTCTACTGTCAGTCTTAGTACCACGACAGTTGGCGCCCACCGTGGGGCAGGTGTCTTAACGACTTGTTGGAGAAGTTGCAATTTTTCCGATCCCCATCATCATGGTTTCTGGTGGAGGATTGGCCGAGGGCCGCGAGATCCGTCTCGGCACGCTCGTGTTCGTCGCCGACGACTCCGCTTGGCTCCAAGAGGCTCCACTCGACGTCGAGGCGCTCCCCGTCCGCGGGGCAACGCACTTTCGCGCGTGCGTCCGCGGCGTCCTTCTGCGGCAGCCGTCGACTTAGTATCGGTCGGCTCCTGTGGCGTCCTCGCACCCTGCTGTTCGCCGGCGCAAGCGTACCGGTCGGTCGCGGCTCCAGCGGTGGGTGAGGCATGCGGTGGCCCGCCAATTGGCCACCCCACAAGTCGTGGCGATCGAGCCCGACGAAACTCTCTACAGCCTGTTCGACTGGCTCCGTCGAGACTGTATCCGAGTGCGACAGCAGCGATCCTGCAGCGGAAGTCCTAATGGTCAACGGACCACGCAGTCCTCCTAGCTTCCCCCGTGACGGTGGCGGCGATCCGTCGTGCGTCCATGAGGAGTACTGCCCCGAGCCCTTCTCTTCGCAGCAGAGGGAAGAGCTTCGCCGCCGCAATATGGATGCACTTCACACTCCTATCGTTGGAGAAACCCCCGAGGCCCGGGCCTTGGAGGAGGCGCGTCTGGCCAACTTGGCTGAGCGCACTCGACTAGAGAATCTCCAGCGCGCACTCGATGAGCGTGCTCGGCAGCGGATTCCTGAATCCAGTCGACGGCAGCTTTTTCCGCCTCCAACTCAGGTATACCGAACTCCGATTCAGAATCTCACAGCCACAGCCCGAATAGGAGAGTCGATTCAGCCTTCCCAGTCGGAAGCTGGCAGAGGTTTGATGCAGATCCGGGCCTTACTCCGAGCTGCGGGAGAGCAGAACACAGCAGTATCTCAGTCGCGGAATAGGATCCACAGCAGATCTGTGATGGCAGACACAGTTCAGTCGGCTCACAGCCCAAGATCACCTCCGAGGCGTGAGGGACGTGGAGACCGGGAGATCAGTACAGAAACCGTGAGCAGTATGATCACCGACTCAACCACGATGACCGTTGTCGAGTGCCTACACCTACCCCGAGGAGTGGGTCATACGTGCCTCGGCAGCACGATGACAGACGCCCTCACAGTGGTGGGCGAAGGATTCCAGTCGACCCCCGAGAGCCGGGCTTTGATGCGAGATCTATTCTCGTTCAGGGTCTGGTTGACAGGAACAGAGCTCACAGAGAAGGTCATGACAGAGACTATCCGACTGGCAGCAGAGTGCATGTCTCAGCCCAGAGTATTTCAGTAGAGCCATCAGGGCCGCAGTGATTCCTCCCAACTTCAGGTTGGCGACTGGAGTCAGCAAGTTCACTGGTGAGTCCAAGCCTGACACTTGGCTTGAGGACTACCGAGTGGCTGTTCAGATTGGCGGCGGCAATGATGAAGTGGCCATGAAGCACCTTCCTCTGATGTTGGAGGGCTCGGCCAGAGCGTGGTTGAATCAGTTAGCACCTGGCAACATATATAGTTGGGATGAACTCGCCCGAGTGTTTGTTAGAACCTTTGAAGGTACATGCAAACGGCCAGCAGGGTTAACAGAGTTGCAATCCTGTGTGCAGAAACCGAATGAAACCTTGAGAGATTATATCCAGAGATGGATCACATTGCACCACACAGTGGAGAATGTGTCAGACCACCAAGCAGTTTGTGCCTTCCAGGAAGGGGGCAAGTATCGAGAACTGAACCTGAAGTTCGGTCGGACCGGGGATATGTCTCTGAGTAGGATGATGGAGATTGCCACCAAGTATGCTAATGGTGAAGAGGAGGATCGACTCCGGAGTGGCAAGCACAAAACAGTCGCCCAAGTAACCGGAGGAGGGAATTCCAGTCGGAAGCAGAAGCGCAAAGCCGAGCCAGCTGCTCCTGGTGAAGCCTTAGCCGTGACTCAAGGGAAGTTCAAGGGGAAGCCCAAAGGGCCGTGGAACCCCAAGAAAGTGAAAGATCAAGATGGAAATTATGTGTTGGATTTACCATGCCACATTCACACCAAAAAAGATGAAGAGGGTAATTTCATTTACCCTAAACACACCACTCGACAGTGTCGGCTCCTGATTCAACAGTTCCGAGAGAAACAACCCAAGGAGAAGGAAAAGGAGTCGGACAAGGGTGAGGATAAGGAAGAAGATGATGATGGTTTCCCCAACGTCAATTCCACTCTGATGATTTTTCCTGATGTGGAGAGCAAAAGTTGACTGAAAGTCATTAACAGAGAAGTGAACATGGTCGCTCCGGCGACGCCCAGTTATTTGAAGTGGCCTCAGACTGCCATTACATTCGACCAGTCTGATCACCCAGCACGCATAGCCACCCCTGGGAGGCAAGCATTGGTGGTCGACCCAGTTGTTGAAGGCACTCGACTGACTAAGGTGCTGATGGATGGTGGCAGTGGCCTGAATATCCTTTGTGCTGAAACCTTGAAAGGGATGGGAATTTCGATGTCCAAACTTAGTGAAAGCAATATGAGTTTCCATGGGGTTATACCTGGCAAGAAGGCTGAATCACTCGGCCAGATCGCCCTCGATGTGGTTTTCGGTGATTCCAAGAATTATCGCAAGGAAAATTTGACATTTGAAGTCGTGGATTTCCAGAGTGCTTATCATGCTATTCTAGGTAGGCCTGCTTATGCACGTTTTATGGCTCGACCATGTTACGTGTACCTCAAATTGAAGATGCCTGGTCCCAGAGGAGTGATCACTATCATTGGCAATCGGCAGAAGGCAGAAGAGTGCTTCCAGAAGGGCTCAAAGATCGCCGATGCACAAATGGCAGTAGTAGAATTGCAAGAGTATCAGAAAAATGCAGATCCGAGTGATTTGCTGCGAGCTAAGAAGCCTGCCACAGACTCTGCATTTCAGTCGTCCGGTGAAACGAAGCCGATTCATATTCACCCGACCAATCCCAATGCTGCTCCGACTCACATCTCAACAACACTCGACAGCAAATAGGAAGAAGCGCTCATCCAGTTCCTCCGTGAGAACTGGGACATCTTTGCATGGAAACCTTCTGACATGCCGGGTGTTCCCAGGGGGCTGGCTGAGCACCGTTTGCGAGTCGACCCAAAAGTGAAACCAGTCAAAGAACATCTTCGACGATCCGCCGTACAGAAGAGAAAAGCAATTGGTGAAGAAGTGGCTCGGCTCCTGGCAGCTGAGTTCATCCGAGAGATTTACCACTCCGAGTGGCTCGCCAATGTTGTCATGGTCCCCAAGAGGACGACTCACTTCGCATGTGCATTGACTTCAAGCATATCAATCGGGCCTGCCCGGAAGATCATTTTCCTCTCCCCCGCATCGACCAAATAGTCGACTCGACTGCGGGGTGTGAGCGCTTGTCCTTTTTGGACGCCTATTCCGGGTATCATCAGATCCGACTGTATGGACCCAATGAGATAAAAACAGCTTTCATCACTCCATTCGGGCGCTTCTGTTATGTCACCATGCCATTCGGCCTCAAGAACGCCGGAGCCACATTCATGAGGATGATTCAGAAGTGTTTGCTCACTCAAATCAGTCGGAATGTGGAAGCATACATGGATGACATTGTAGTCAAGTCACTTAAGGGTTCTGACCTGCTGGCTGACCTTGCTGAAACTTTTGCCAACCTCAGAAGGTACGATATCAAGCTTAATCCATCAAAGTGCACATTCGGAGTTCCTGGCGAAAAATTACTTGGTTTCCTCGTTTCCGAACGAGGGATCAATGCTAACCCAGAGAAAGTTGGTGCTATACTCCGGATGAAACGCCCTGTGCGTGTGCACGATGTCCAGAAGCTTACTGGTTGTTTGGCCGCCTTGAGTCGATTCATTTCTCGCCTCGGCGAAAAGGCATTACCTCTTTACCGACTGATGAAGAAGTCTGATAAGTTCGAGTCGACTCCTGAAGTTGATGCAGCGTTTGTAGAACTCAAAGCCCTGCTTTCCACCCAGCCGGTGCTCGCTGCCCCAATCAGCAAAGAGCCTTTACTGCTTTACATTGCAGCCACTGGACAAGTTGTCAGTACAGTACTCACGGTCGAGCGGGAAGAAGAAGGAAAATCCTATAAAGTTCAGCGCCCAGTATATTATGTTTCTGAAGTTCTGACTCCATCAAAGCAAAGATATCCACATTATCAGAAGCTTGTTTATGGGATTTACATGACCATGAAGAAGGTTGCACACTATTTCTCTGACCACTCCATTACAGTCGTCAGCGACGCTCCATTATCAGAGATTCTGAACAACAGAGATGCAACTGGTCGAGTGGCGAAGTGGGCGATTGAACTCCTTCCCTTGGATATCAAGTTTGAGGCAAAGAAAGCTATCAAGTCCCAAGCAATAGCAGATTTCCTCGCCGAGTGGATCGAACAGCAACTGCCGACTCAAGTCCACTCGGAGCACTGGACCATGTTTTTTGATGGCTCCAAGATGTTGAATGGTTCCGGCGCTGGGGTGGTACTGGTATCCCCCCGAGGAGACAAGCTCAGATATGTTCTCCAGATTCACTTTGATTCTTCCAATAATGAAGCTGAATATGAAGCACTCTTATATGGGTTACGTATTGCCATTTCACTCGGCATCCGTCGCCTCATGGTCTACGGCGACTCGGATTTGGTAGTCAATCAAGTGATGAAGGAGTGGGACATCAGAGGCCCAGCTATGACTGGTTACTGTAATGCAGTGAGGAAGTTGGAAAAGAAGTTTGAGGGGTTAGAGCTCCATCATATACCCCGACTGAAAAATCAAGCAGCTGATGATTTGGCAAAGAAGGTTCCAAGAGGGAAGCCATTCCCAGCAATGTGTTTTTGGAACACATTCATACACCTTCAGTTCAAGAAGATCCTTTCACTGAAGAGCCCCCGCAGCCTAAGAGTGCCACAGATCCGACTGAAGTCGAAGTCCCAGCCGTGGTCGACTTGATCATGGAGGTTTTGGTCATCACTCCTGACTGGACAGCGCCATACATTGCGTGTATCCTTAGGAGGGAACTCTCAGAGGATGAAGAGGAGGCTCGACAAATCGTCCGTCGATCCAAAGCCTTTACTGTGATAAGAGGACAGCTGTTCAGAGAAAGTGTAACTGGAGTCAGCCAGAAATGCATAACACCAGAAGAAGGTCGAGTGATCCTCAAAGACATCCACTCGGGGACCTGTGGCCACCATGCGTCCTCTCGGACCATTGTGGCCAAAGCATACCGAGCTGGATTTTATTGGCCACGAGCAAATGAAATGGCGAAAGATATAGTCGACAAATGTGAAGGCTGCCAGTTTTACTCCAACATGTCCCACAAGCCTGCATCAGCCCTGAAGACCATTCCACTCGTCTGGCCCTTTGCTGTTTGGGGATTAGATATGGTTGGACCCCTGAGAACTGGTAGGAGCGGCTTCACTCATGTGCTTGTAGCAGTCGACAAGTTTACCAAATGGATTGAAGCCAAGCCTATCAAGAATCTTGAAGCCAGTACTGCCGTTAGCTTCATCCGAGAGTTGGCATTCAGATATGGGGTTCCGCACAGCATCATCACTGACAACGGGTCGAACTTCGATTCCGATGAGTTCAGAGCCTTCTATGCTTCCCAAGGCACTCGAGTCGACTATGCTTCAGTCGCCCACCCCCAGTCGAATGGACAAGCGGAAAGAGCAAATGGCTTGATTCTCAAAGGATTGAAACCCCGATTGATGCGTGATCTCAAGCATGCAGCAGGCGCCTGGGTCGATGAACTTCCATCAGTTCTTTGGGGATTGAGGACAACTCCCAAACGGTCGACTAGCCGAACTCCATTCTTCTTGGTCTATGGAGCTGAAGCTGTTCTACCGAGTGACTTGCTTCACAATGCACCCCGAGTCGAGCTTTTCTCTGAAGATGAAGCAGAATAGGCCCGGCAAGACACAATTGATATCCTAGAAGAGGAAAGGGAGATGGCCTTAATCCGATCGACCATTTATCAGCAAGACTTGCGTCGATTCCATGCCAGAAACGTGAGAGGTCGAGCATTTCAAGAGGGAGACTTGCTTCTTCAAGTGGATCAGCAGAAACCACACAAGCTCGCCCCTGCTTGGGAAGGTCCCTTCATCGTCACCAGAGTTCTCCACAATGGGGCATACCATCTTTACAATGTCGAACATCAGATAGACGAGCCACGGGCTTGGAATGCGGAGCTACTCCGCCCCTTTTATACTTCAGCGCTCATTCTGTTGAGTTGTAATAAGAAATACCTTTGTAGTTTGTTTATTAGAGACAAGAGTTTTACAGTCTTCTAAAAATGATTGTCGCTGCTTATACTTGTGTCTGAAATCCCCCAGTGGGTGACTTAGCCGCGAATCCGTTTCGCCTAAGTTTAAAAAAAATCCCACCGAGTGGTGAGCAAGCCTCTCACTCGGGGGCTTAGCCGCGAATCCGTTTTGCCTAAGTTTATAAAATTCCACCGAGTGGTGAGCAAGCCTCTCACTCGGGGGCTTAGCCGCGAATCCGTTTTGCCTAAGTTTATAAAATCCTACCGAGTGATGAGCAAGCCTCTCACTCGGGGGCTTAGCTGCAGTCCAGTACTCGCCTAAGTTTATAAAATCCTACCGAGTGATGAGCAAGCCTCTCACTCGGGGGCTTAGAGCAGTCCACTACTCGCCTAAGTTTATAAAATCCTACCGAGTGGTGAGCAACCCTCCCACTCGGAGGCTTAGCTGCAGTCCAGTACTCGCCTAAGTTTGAAAAATCCTACCGAGTGGTGAGCAACCCTCCCACTCGGGGGCTTAGCTGCAGTCCAGTACTCGCCTAAGTTTGAAAAATCCAACCGAGTGGTGAGCAACCCTCCCACTCGGGGGCTTAGCTGCAGTCCAGTACTCGCCTAAGTTTGAAAAATCCCACCGAGTGGTGAGCAAGGCTCTCACTCGGGGGCTTAGCCGCGAATCTGTTTCGCCTAAGTTTATAAAATCCCACCGAGTGGTGAGCAAGCCTCTCACTTGGGGGCTTAGCCGCGAATCCGTTTCGCCTAAGTTTATAAAATCCTACCGCGTGATGAGCAAGCCTCTCACTCGGGGGCTTAGCTGCAGTCCAGTACTCGCCTAAGTTTATAAAATCCTACCGAGTGGTGAGCAACCCTCCCACTCGGAGGCTTATCTGCAGTCCAGTACTCGCCTAAGTTTGAAAAATCCTACCGAGTGGTGAGAAACCCTCCCACTCGGAGGCTTAGCTGCAGTCCAGTACTCGCCTAAGTTTGAAAAATCCTACCGAGTGGTGAGCAACCCTCCCACTCGGAGGCTTAGCTGCAGTCCACTTGTAGCGACCAGACCTCAAATGGCCTGTGCTGCTGTGCACCAGTGTCATCCCTGGATCAGTAATGCTGACACGCACAGTACAAATGGAGGATTTATAACAGAGTAGCAATCACACACTTATTACATCGAGTATCTCCGAAGAGATTAAGTATGATAAACATGGCTTAAGGCCATCTAATAACGATAACAGCGGAAGACTTGGAAGATAAGTGAGTCCATCACTCCAGCGGCATCACTGAGTATAAGACCACGACCTAAGGCACCTTACTCGTCGTCTGAAAAGTCTGCAACATGAAACGTTGCAGCCCGAAAACGGGTCAGCACATAGAATATGCTGGCAAAGTAACACATAGAGAGCAATGAACAATAATAATGCTATACTATATGCATATATGGCTGGTGGAAAGCTCTATGGTTACAGTTTTGCGAAAAGCCAATTTTATCCTACTTCAAAGGAATAAATTTTATTTAACTATCATGGTGGTTGTGAAACACTGAGAAGGTACCTCCAACTCAATCCCAATTAAGTGTCATCATTAACCCAACAAATTTAATTATAAGTAACATGGTGATGAGATTCAAATGATAATCCAGGTACTAGATACTCAAGTTGTCCATAACCGGGGACACGGCTAACCATGATTAGTTTGTACACTCTACAGAGGTTTGCGCACTTTTCCCCACAAGACTCGATCGCCTCCGCTTGATTCTCGCACTGCATGATGTTTGAGAAACGGATGACCGAGACACAGTCTTTCCGAAACAATCACTCTTTACTCTGGGTGGACCGGTACACCTACTTTCCCCTACATCTGCTAGCCCACCTCTTCAAGAGATCTTGTAACCTACTCAACTATGCTAGAGCCCATAATAGCTTGTGGCTGCACACGGAAGTTTCTAGCATGAATAATCTTATGATCCCTTTGAGCCTGGGTGGCGGTCCTTATACATACAGACAACACTGGGTTCTCCAGGTGCCTCAATCCACCCAGATGTGAGTTTTAGTTGCCACCTTAAGTTGAACCATTATTAACAATCTCACATCTGTCGTGAATATCACTCAAACCCAATCCACGTCTACGAGCATAGCATGGCAATAATAAAAGCAACGTAGAAGTAACCCCCAAGGGTTTGATAAGAAAAACAGGTAATAGGCACTACCTCAACTACTTCCCAATACCCACAATTTAATTAGATCCTAATCATGCAAGAGTTTGAGGAAAACAGATCTAATGCAGTAAAACTGGGTATGAACGGGATATGATCAAAGTGTTACTTGCCTTGCTGATGATCCGCAAAACCTAACGAGTCGAAGTAACAAGCGGCACACTCCGGGTACTCTATCGCAAACAAACAAGCATACAATCAGTACTCATCTAATGCACAGGTAAAACTCGAATGAAAGATCCAACCAGAAAGTTCAGCTTAAGAACTCCGGTTTGCAAAAAGAATCAACTCGAAAAAAGCAACGAAAGTCAAACGACGAAAGAAAGAAACTTCGTTTGCTAATCTGGATCTAGGTCAAATTTTACTGTAGCAAAAACTTGTTTGAGTAGGTTAAACGGAAAGAGAATTTCGAGACGAAACTCTAGGCACTTGAATCGCCTGATTCCGATAAACGAGCGAGAAGTTAAACAGAATCGAAGATTCGATCAGAAATCGAATCTGAGAAAATAACGAGAAAAATCCGACGAAAAAGAAAACGGACGAACGGTTAAATAACGGACGTTCGTTAACAGAGAAAAACCGACGAACGCGTTCGTTAAAACGAACGGTTCGGTGAACGCTCGCAAAATAATAAAACCAAAAAAAACCGATCTAGGGGTTTTTTTTAAGAAAACCGGCAACGGCGAGGTGCGGCTACCTCGGGGACGGGCTCCGGCGAGGCTCCGGCGACGGGGATGCGGGGCTCGGGGCTCGGGCGGCTCGGGGGCGAGGGGCGGGGCTCCGGCGGTGGCTCTGGCGAGCGGCGGCGGCGGCGCGGATCCCGTGCGGGCGGCGGCGGGCGAGGCGAGTGCGGCGGCGGCGGCTTGGGTGAGGGAGAGGGGGGGGCGGCGGCGGTATAAATAGGGGGGAGGGGTGGAGGTGACTTGGGGGAGGGGGTGGCCGGCGGGTGCCGTGCGGGAGCCGGACTCGGCCATGGCGGCGGCGGCGTCTCGTGCGCGAGGAGGAGAGGCGCGAGGTGGGCCGGCGGCCTGGCTGGGCTGCGGCCCGGTCGGGCGCGCGCAGTTTTTTTTAAAATAAATTCCGCGGTAAATAATTCATAGAAAAATAAATAAAAATCAGAAAAATATGAAATAAATTTTCCCCGTCTAGTTAGAAAATCTAGAATAGGGTGAACATTGTTTTAACACAAAATGTTCATTTTGAAAACATGCAATATTTTTAATGCAAAAAAAATTGCAAATAAAATCCAAATAAATTCCAAATAATGATTTTAACATTTTTGCTCCAGTATTTCAATTGTTTTGGAGAAGTCATATTTTCTCCTCTCGTTTATTTTAAAATGAAATATTTTTCCGGAGGGAAAATAATTAAAACCAAAATCCTCGTCTTATTATTTGATAAAAATCAAATATGAAAATTTAAGAAAAATCCCCAACTCTCTCCGAGGGTCCTTGAGTTGCTTAGGATTTATCGAGGATTTGTCAAAATGCAATAAAACATGATATGCAATGATGATCTATGTATAACATACCAAATTGAAAATTTGGGATGTTACACCACTACTCGCCTAAGTTTGAAAAATCCTACCGAGTGGTGAGCAACCCTCCCACTCGGGGGCTTAGCTGCAGTCCAGTACTCGCCTAAGTTTGAACAATCCTACCGAGTGGTGAGCAAGCCTCTCACTCGGGGGCTTAGCTGCAGTCCAGTACTCGCCTAAGTTTGAAACACATCCCTATCCGCAAGGACGGCGAGGTGCAGGTCGACTGCAACCTTCTCCTCGAAGCTGCGCCACAAGTACAATGTATGGTCCATCCCTATCCGCAAGGACGGCGAGGTGCAGGTCGACTGCAACCTTCTCCTTGGAGCTGCGCCACAAGTACAATGTACGCTCCATCCTTATCCGCAAGGACGGTGAGGTGCAGGTCGACTGCAATCTTCTCCTCGGAGCTGCGCCACAAGTACAATGTACGCTCCATCCTTATCCGCAAGGACGGCGAGGTGCAGGTGGACTGCAATCTTCTCCTGGGAGCTGCGCCACAAGTACAATGTACACTCCATCCTTATCCGCAAGGACGGCGAGGTGCAGGTCGACTACAACCTTCTCCTCAGAGCTGCGCCACAAGTACAACGTACGCTCCATCCCTATCCGCAAGGACGGCGAGGTGCAGGTCGACTGCAACCTTCTCCTTGGAGCTGCGCCATAAGTACATAGCTGCATCTCAAGTACAAAGATTATTCCGAGTGAAGAGCAAATTCCACTCGAAGGCAAACACAAGCATATTCAGAGATAAACCAAGTTCGGATAAATCCTAAAGTTCTGGACGACGGATCAAAAGTATTCGAGCATCAAGCCCGAAGAAGTTTAACGATTACACAATCACTCAACATTCCGAGGCAAATAAAGGTGGAGCATAATGTTTCTCGGTCACGCGTCAGGAGAAGGACTGGCTGGGTCGCAGAAACTGTCAAGGTCTATGATGTCTGCAATGCGATTGGCGGCGTCAAGGAAAGTGTCCATGAAGGACTGGAAAGTGTGCCTCTTTGTGTTAGCAACCTTGAGCTCCGCCAGCTTGTCTTCTTTGACGTCTTTGCAGTGCACTCGGACCAGGGACAATGCGACATCAGCGCCATAGGGAGCAGATGACTTCTTCCATTCTTGCACTCGGTCAGGTATTTGATTCAGTCGAGCCATCAGAGACTCGAGGTCTTGAGACAGTTCCGCCTGAAGCCAGAGTTCAGCGTCAACCCGAGTCATCGCTGCCTTCAGGCGGGCAAGATAAGCAATCGCGTTGTCCATACGAGATTCCAACCGCAGCATGTTCATCGCAACATCATCCTTGACTGGACAATTTATGGGATCGAGACCCGTCTCGACCCGCCCAGTTTCCACTTCAAAGTCTTGACAAAGCTCTGCACAGTTGAGTAAATGGTGAGTCGACGGTATAATCAGGCCTGACAGTCGACCGTAATAAGTCAGTCAATCATCAGTACCTTCAAGTTTTAGGACCAGCTTAGCAGCAAGCTGGCCCAGATAAGAATCCAACTCGCCCTTCTTGGCCTTGAGGCTCCCAAGCTCGTCAGTCAGCTTGTCCTTGTCTTTCTTCAGTCGCTCGACCTCCCGATTGGCGTCAGAAACAGCAGTCTTCAGTTTGGAGTTCTCTTCTTCTAACTTGCCGACTGAAGCAAGCTTCTTGTCAGCAAGCGTTGTTTTCTCTCGTGCTTCCTTCTGTGCAGCAGCAAGATCCAGATCCTTCTTATCCAAAGCCTGCTTCATTTTCTCTAAAGAAATAACATTCTTCAAACGGGCTTGGAGTTGACGGTTTTTACTACATACATCTGCTCGAGTGGAGTCACTCGGTTCAAAAAATGGAAAGGAAAAGTGCCAACAGTGAGATAGACAGTTGACGATTGGTTACCTCCCATGGCAGCTACTTCATCACGAGCAGTCTTGAGATTCTTCTTGGCCAATTACAGATCAAGGTTGAGGCTGATTTGCTGCTTGTTCATTGTAGAAAGCTGAGCCCCAAGATCACAAGATTTCTGCAGTATAAGCCATATCAGTCGACTGAGATAAAAAGACATCACAGTGATAGCTACTCTAAGACTACCGCCGAATCAAACATTCAACGACAGTCTCGGGGACTACACCCAGTGGGTGCACTTAGCGTGCCCCCACTGGTTCTGGTTTCATTCAACCTGGTCCGTCCAGACCGAGTGACAAGATTCAGATTCTCAGACCACAGTCGACTGCCCGCAGTCAACTATGGTCTCGGGGACTACACCCAGTGGGTGCACTAAGAGTGCCCTCACTAGTTCAAAGATTCAATCCAAGATGACTCAAATTGACTTGTGCAACTTCAAAACAGTCACACCCCAGTGGGTGATCAGACGAGAAATATGATCAATCGGAAATCAAATAACCTGGACATTGGTCTGCAGAGCAGCTCCGGCGTTGAAGGCCACCTGACAGGCCTCATGCACCACTTTCATTTGCCCCATCACAAGGTTCATTTGAAGAAGAGCTTCCTTGGCGGCAGCCGGTGGGTCATCCGGGGTTTGATACGCAGTGAAAAGCGATGACGGCAGAGCAGTCAGAAGTCTGAGCAGCTGATCCTGATGGACAATCACTCGACAGCGGGATAGCGAAAGTGACGTTGGTACGAGCCGGATCTGTCGATCGCTCGACTGCCGTCCCAGGCATCACAGTCGACTGAGGAACCTGGGCCTCAGGCGCTTTCCCGCTCAGTTCCTTGTCCCTCCTCCTCCTTCCCCTCAGCGGTACTTCTTCTTCATCGTCCGGGAGCACAACAATGTCCCGTGGAGCTGCAACAAACAGAGAAAGTCAAAGAGATAGCTGACAAACAATCCAGTCGTCCAAATAAATTCGAGTCGGGCAGACTTACTGGCTTTGGAGGTAGTTGCGTCGTCGGTTTCCTCGTCGTCTGGGGTCTTGTCGATATCCATATCAGTCGCGGCCGAGGCCGGGCTGTAAAGGTTCATCATCCACTCGGTCAGTACAAGAAAATCGGTCGGAACAAGAAAATCGGTCGCAACAAGAAAATACGGGAAGAACATTTACCCAGAAGCAACAGGGACGTCCATCTTGATTCTAGGCAAGGTCTTCCGAGCCTTCGAAGGATTGATCTTGAGCTGCTTGGTGACCTTCTCAGCCAATTCTGGAGTCGAAGACCGACCGCGCTTTTGAGATGGAGCGCTCGAGGCCACAGCCTTGCCGCGCCTGCCCGCGAGATCATGGTGCTGCTTGGATCGACGTTCGGAACGAGGTGGTGAGTCGGCTACCTCCTCATGTCCGACTCATCACTCTCATCTTCATCATCGTCGGCTGGTGACTCCCACTCGCCGCTCTCCTCCGCGCTGTCCTCGCCCTCATGGTCCTGCTCCAGAGCTTGTTCGCCATTGGGCATTGAGTACATCTCTGTGTAAATCTACAAAACAAGGAGCCGAGTGGAAATCAGTCGGATCAACAAACGGTCAGAAAACACATCCAAATTCAATCAGTTGTAGTGGACAAACCTTGTCTGGCTGGTTGCTGTCGCAGAAAGGGTTGACTCTCCTGGAGCCCCTGGGGTTGTCCTAGTTCCCGGTGATGCCCCTCAGCCACTGGGCCACTGTTTTGGTCGCCACCTCCTCCGGATGAACCCGAGCAGTGTCGCCAGCCCCAGAGTACATCCACATGGAGTAGTCACGAGCTTGGAGTGGTTGAATGCGCCGACTGAGGAACACCTCCAACAAATCCATGCCGGTGACACCTTGGTTGATCAGTTGAACTACTCTCTCGACCAGCATGCCCGTCTCCGCCTTCTCCGCGCCGGTCACTTTCAAAGAAGATGGAGTCTGAACACGATCAAAAGAGAAAGGGGGAAGTCCAGTCGACTGGCCTGTGGTCATGATATCCTGGCAGTAGAACCAGGTCGACTGCCAGCCCCTGACCGACTCAGGAAGAGTCATCGAAGCGAAGGAACTCCTCTTCCTCTTCTGGATACCCAGACCCCCACACATCTGGATAACATGGGTTTTCTCATCGTTCGAGTTCGCTTTCTTCACTATTTGGGAGCGGATGGTGAAAATGTGCTTGAAAAGACCCCAGTGCGGTCGACACCCCAGGAAATTCTCGCACATGGACACGAATGCAGCAAGGTATGTGATGGTGTTGGGAGTAAAATGATGGAGTTGAGCCCCGAAGAAATTCAAGAAACCTCGAAAGAAGGGGTGTGAAGGAAGCGAGAAGCCGCGGTCGACATGAGTGGCGAGCAGAACACACTCACCCGGTCGCGGCTGCGGCTCTGTTTCCCCCTCCGGCAGCCGCGCAGACTCATGGTTGATCAGCCCTAACTCGGCCATATCGTCCAAGTCTTCCTGCCAAAGTGAGGATCGGATCCAATCTCCCTGGATCCAACCCGACGGCAGCCCCGAGCGCGATGAAGATCCCCGATTCGTCTTCTTGCTTTTCGCCGCCCCCGTCGCCTTCTTCGCGCGTTCCAGCGCTGCCATTTTCTCCTTCCCCATGGCGGCGGAGCAGCGGCGTCGAGAGTGGAGAAGTTGAACGAGGTGAAGGAGCAAGAGGAAGAAGAAGGAGAATGGGCACACACAGTGCGGACGCCTTGGCCTCGCCGCTTTTAAAGGCCTACTTCCGAGTGGCTGATGTGTGGGCCCGGGCAATCCTGTCAAATCCCTTAACAGTCGCACACGGGATACGTGGCAAAAAAGGTGGCGCGGAAATCGAAACGTCCTATTTATCTACTCCGCTTACCACGGCGCGCTCCGCCTGGCGCGCTTCCACCAAAATTTCGAATCCCGCGAAATCCGGGATCCTCTACAACCGATCACGCCAAAGATTCCATGTCAAGGATAACACTCAACGGGTGACGTTATAAAAACCAGTCGGCAATTTATGAATCGATCAAGGTGACTGAAACGAAGCCGAAGTTCCAACAACTGGCCTCCATTTGGAGATGAAAGCAAGAGTCAAAGCAAGGTCAACTTCAACCTTCTTTTCACTCGGACCTCAATCCATTCGGGGGCTAATGATGAGGACATATACCTAGGGTAGGGTAATAGGCCTGACCTATACGTCCTACCTAAGGTCCTTGTCCTAGAAGCAAAGAAGTTCAAGAGTAAATAGAGGAGGCCCAACAAAGGTGTCGAGTGCAATCCACTCAACCTACCATTCACTCGGAGACCCCTCCTTATTTAGGTCACTCGACCACTAAACCACTCGACGTGCAGAAGACCTAAAGCCACTCCGCGCAGCAACGGCCGGGCGTTTACTCATATACTTAATGATCATTTATAGCACTTTATTACAGACATTACCTGTAACGCTCTCTCTTTATGTACATTGAACCCTATGTAACGTGGGCTGGCTGGGTGTCCTGGCGCACTCTATATAAGCCACCCCCTCCACTGGCACAAGGGTTCGCACCCCTGTAAACACACACATACATAATCCAGTCGACCGCCTCCGGGACGTAGGGCCGTTACTTCTTCCGAGAAGGGCCTGAACTCGTAAAACTCGTGTGTACAACTTCGCCATAGCTAGGATCTTGCCTCTCCATACTTACCCCCCTATTCTACTGTCAGTCTTAGTACCACGACATGAACCGCGTAAAATAGATGAGGATGGTGATGATGGTGGTGATGTTGATGAAGACGACCACCGCGGCGATGATTCCCCTCCCGACGGCACTCCGCTGCCACCGAGAGAGAGGAGGAGAGGTTCTCCCCCTTGTGCTTCCTCCTCCATGCCCCCCCTAGAATGGGAGAGGTTCTCCCTCTGGTCCTTGGCCTTCATCGTGATGATGGCCCCTCCGGGATCCTCCTCCATGGCCTCCGGTGATGATGGCCCCCTCCGGCAGGGTGCCAGAGAGGGCCTCGATTGATTTCTCGTGGCTACATAGGCTTGTGGCGGCGGAACTTCCGATCTAGGTTAATTCCCGAAGGTTTCTATATTTATAGGAGAAGTTGGCGTTGATTTCACGTCAGGGGGGCCCTCGAGGAGTCCACGAGGCAGGGGGTGCGCCCCAGGGGGTGGGCGCGCCCCCACCCCCGTGGGGCCCCTGTGACTCCCCTCCGGTTGATTTTTGTTCCAGTATTTTTCATATTTTCCAGAAAAAATCTCCGTTGATTTTCATCCCATTCTGGGAACTTTTATTTCTGCACAAAAACAACACCACGGTAGTTCTGCTGAAAACAACATCAGTCCGGGTTAGTTCTAATCAAATCATACCAAAATCATATAGAACTATTGTAAACATGGCATGAATACTTCATAAATTATAGATACGTTGGAGACGTATCAGCATCCCCAAGCTTAATTCTTGCTCATCCTCGAGTAGGTAAATGATAAAAGAAATAATTTATGAAGTGTGAATGCTAGCAAGTGCACAAGTTTGACCAATGATAATTTCAATCACCTTTTCTAGCATCATTATATGTCATAACAGTAGCTCATCTCATAAAAATTTTCATGATCAAGTAACAAACTATTCACATGTTAAAGTATAGATCATAAACTTTCTTGAAACTAACAAACTATATTTTCAGTCATCAAACAATTGCAATTCATCTTATTTTCAGGAAGGGTCTATGTCAGAGCTTTGATTTAGCAAACTCCACATACTCAACTATCATTTAATCTTTCACAATTGCTAACACTCACGTGATATTTATGGGTTCAAAGTTTTAATCGGACACAGAGAAAGATAGGGGCTTATAGATTCGCCTCCCAACCTTTTACCTCAAGGGTAATGTCAACAATAATAGTTCATGATAACTTACATCCAATTGGATATATATATATATATATATATATATATATATATATATATATATATATATATATATATATATATATATCAGGATCTTTCCAACACAATGTGCTTGCCAAAGGATAAAATGTAAAAAGGAAAGGTGAAGACCACCATGACTCTTGCATAAGGTAGAAGATAAAAGTAAAAGATAGGCCCTTCGCAGAGGGAAGCAGAGGTTGTCATGCGATTTTAAGGTTGGATGCACAAAATCTTAATGCAAAAGAACGTCACTTTATATTGCCACTTGTGATATGGACCTTTATTATGCAGTCCATCGCTTTTATTGCTTCCATATCACAAGATCGTATAAAGCTTATTTTCTCCACACTAATAGATCATACATATTTAGAGAGCAATTTTTATTGCAAGTACCGATGACAACTTACTTGAAGGATCTTACTCAATCCATAGGTAGGTATGATGGACTCTCATGGCAAAACTCGTTTTAAGGGATATTCGGAAGCACAAGTAGTATCTCTACTTGGTGCAAAGAATTTGGCTAGCATGAGGGGGAAAGGCCAGCTCAGCATGTTGGATAATCCATGACAATATACTTTATTTCAGATATAAGAAAACATAACCCATTATGTTGTATTCCTTGTCCAACATCAACCTTTTAGCATGTCATATTTTAATGAGTGCTCACGATTGCAAAAGATGTAGAAGATAGTATATTTATATGTGAAATCTCTCTTCCTTCAATATTCTTTCATGAATTGTTCAAGTGACCAATTCTACGTTTGCTAACTTTAAATAAGTTTACTACCTATACTTATTATGTGTGAAGTCATTACTCCCCATGTTATAAGCATATGAAACATACATAAATTCAGATTTATGAATTCAATTCATTCAACCATTTACTCATAGGATATACGTGAAGCACATGAGTAAATGACAAACTACTCCAAAAGATATAAGTGAAGAACACTGAGTAGTCAAATAATTAACTAGCCATGGAAGGATTCTTTTTCATTCAATATTTCAGATCCAATGATTTTATTCAAACAGTAAGTAAAATTGAAAAACGCTCCAAGCAAAGCACATATCATGTGACGAATAAAAATATAGCTCCGAGTAAGGTATATCGATAGTTTTGAAGACGAAAGAGGAGATGCCTTCCGGGGCATCCCCAAGCTTAGGCGCTTGAGTATTCCTTGAATATTACCTTGGGTGCCTTGGGCATCCCCAAGCTTAGGGTCTTTCCACTCCTTATTCTCCTCATATCGATTTCTCACCCAAAGCTTGAAAACTTCAATCACACAAAACTTAACGAAACTTCGTGAGATAGGTTAGTGTGATAAAGAGTAAACCATTCACTTTGGTACTGTCAAAGACAAGGTTCATAATTTTTATCACACAATGCCTACTGTACCATATCATTTCTACAATTTATATTGAGAAATATAATCCATAGAAACTAGAAAACAAGCAAACTATGCAATGAAAACAGAATCTGTCAGAAACAGAACAGTCTGTAATGATCTGAACAGAAACCATACTTCTGGTACTCCAAAAATTATGAAATAAATTGGTGGACTTGAGGAATTTGTCTATTAATCTTCTTCAAAAAGAATCAACTCAAAATCACTCTTCTATAAAAAATAGTAGCTAATCTCGTGAGCTCAAAGTTTCTGTTTTTTACAGCAAGATCACATTAACTTTCACCCAAGTCTTCCCAAAGTCTTACTTGGCACTTTATTGAAACAAAAGCTATAAAACATGATTACTACAGTAGCTTAATAATTTAAACACACAAAAACATTAAGGGTAAATATTGGGTTGTCTCCCAACAAGCGCTTTTCTTTAATGCCTTTTAGCTAGGCATGATGATTATAATGATGCTCACATAAAAGATAAGAATTGAAACATAAAGAGAGCATCATGAAGAATATTACTAGCACATATGAATCTAACCAACTTCCTATGCCTAGGGATTTTGTGAACACATAATTTATAGGAATAAGAATCAACTAGCATAGGAAGGCAAAACAAGTATAACTTCAAAACTTTAAGCACATAGAGAGGAAACTTGATATTATTGCAACTCCTACAAGCATATATTCCTCCCTCATAATAATTTTCAGTAGCATAATGAATGAATTCAGCAATATAACCATCACATAAAGCATTCTTTTCATGATCTACAAGCATAGGAATTTTTCTACTCTCCACATAAGCAAAATTCTTCTCATTCGGAATAGTGGAATCATTACTAACTAAAGTTGACACTCTTCCAAACCTGCTGTAGATGATAGCATTATTCATACTCCAAAAGATATAATTGAAGTTTATGGAGTATTCTACAATTAATATAGACTAACCAATATCCAAGCTCAAAATATATAAGTGAAGCACACGAAACATTCTATAAAACCATACTCAAAAGATTTAAGTGAAGCAGAAAGAGCAATTCTATAAGATCACACTCAAAAGATATAAGTGAAGCACATGAATCATTATATAAATTGATGAAGGGACATCTCATACTAGCATGGTTATTAAAGAAAAAGCAAAGCACAAAGGACACAAATCATGTGAACAAAACAAAAACCGAGGTATACCGATAATTGTTGAAGAAGAAAGATGGGATGCCAACCGGGGCATCCCCAAGCTTAGATGCTTGAGTATCCTTGGAATATTTACTTGGGGTGCCTTGGGCATCCACAAGCTTGAACTCTTACCTCTCTTTATTCTTCTCATATCGGTAACTCCACGTTCTTCGAACACTTCATCCACAAAAACTTAACAAAAACTTTGTGAGATCCGTTAGTATACTAAAGCAAATCACTACCTCTAGGTACTGTTGCAAACTCATTCCAATTTCATATTAGCACTTTATCTACTGTATTCCAACTTCACCATGGTTCATACCCCCGGATACTACCCATAGATTCATCAAAATAAGCGAACAACTCATAGAAAACAGAATCTGTCAAAAACAGGACAGTCTGTAGTAATCTGGAAGTTTAGCAAACTTATGCAACTCCAAATATTTCTAATAAAATTTGAAAATTTGAAAATTTTGTACAGAAGTAATGTGCAAAAAGTTTCAGACCCATTTGACCTTCCAGTAAAAAAATGTAAAATCACGCGCTACAGCCAAAGTTTCTGTTTTTGTTCTGCACATAGTAAACAAGCAATCTAATCATCCTAAAACCAAAGCTTGGCACATTATTTTTATAATACAATGGATATATACAAGGGGATAATTATTTACAGAGAAACTTCCATGAAAAATTCTACATCGTTTCCTTGAGCATGAACACAAGTGCTCAAGGTCGACCCTCACTTCTTCAATGCATAACTTTCCAATCACTTCTCTTTTTGAAAAACTTTTTAGGCATGAGAGGCAAGTTTTTTTTTGGTACTTTCATTCTTTAAATTCTTTTGTATGTTTCACCCACAACTAAACAGAAACAAAAAGGAAAAAAAACAAAATCTACTTAATGGAGAAAGCAAACAAGCACACACGAGAATATCAACCCCACGCCATTGCTTCCCGGCAACAGCGCCAGAAAAGAGCTTGATAATCCCCAAGTGCAGGGAATCATCATGGCAATTTCCAAAGGTGGAAGTGATAAGTATGGAGTGTCGAACCCACACGGAGCTAAAGGTAAGATCAATATTCTCTCAAGCCCTATCTGCCACTGATATGACTCTACGTACACCGAACGTTTGCTTCCAACTAGAAACGAGAAATAAAACTACGTTGTGGGTATGAAGAGGATAACTTTGCATGGTATCGGAGAGCTAAAATATAAAAGTAGGTGCTGTTATCATAAAGTTAGAATATATTACTAAATATTATAAATAGCGAGTGTGGAATAATGATGGATCGGTGTGCGGAATTGTCCTAGGCAATCGTTAACAAGACCGGTAGTCGTAATTGCAATTTCATATGAGGGAGAGGCTTTCTCTTCTTGGATCATATGCACTTATGATTGGAACTCTAGCAAGCATCCACAACTACTAAAGATCATTAAGGTAAAACCCAACCATAGCATTAAAGTATCACGTCCTCTTTATTCCCATACGCCATGTCCCGCTTATCCGTGTTTGTGTTTCAGTCACTCACGCAACGCAGACAATAAGCAAACCATGGACATATTGCAACACCCTACAGCAGGAATCCCTCACGCTTGCGCGACACGGAGGGCACCATAGGACAGCACCAAAATAAAACATACAACTCATACCAATCTAGATCATCAATCAACCCAAAGACAAATGATATCTACTCAAAACATCATAGGATGGCAACACATAATTGGATCATAATATGTGGCATAAAGCACCATGTTCAAGTAGGGATTACAGCGGGGTGCGGGAGAGTGAACCGCGTAAAATAGATGAGGATGGTGATGATGGTGGTGATGTTGATGAAGACGATCACCGCGGCGATGATTCCCCTCCCGATGGCACTCCGCCGCCACCGAGAGAGAGGAGGAGAGGTTCTCCCCCTTGTGCGTCCTCCTCCATGGCCTCCCCCCTAGAATGGGAGAGGTTCTCCCTCTGGTCCTTGGCCTTCATGGCGATGATGGCCCCTCCGGGATCCTCCTCCATGGCCTCCGGTGATGATGGCCCCCTCCGGCAGGGTGCCAGAGAGGGCCTAGATTGATTTCTCATGGCTACAGAGGCTTGCGGCGGTGGAACTTCCAATCTAGGTTAATTCCCGAAGGTTTCTATATTTATAGCAGAAGTTGGCATTGATTTCACGTCAGGGGGGCCCTCGGGGAGTCCACGAGGCAGGGGGCGCACCCCAGGGGGGTGGGCGCCCCCCCCCCCCACCCTCATGGGGCCCCTGTGACTCCCCTCCGGTAGATTTTTGTTCCAGTATTTTTCATATTTTCCTGAAAAAATCTCCGTTGATTTTCATCCCATTCCGAGAACATTTATTTCTGCACAAAAACATCACCACGGTAGTTGTGCTGAAAACAACGTCAGTCCGGGTTAGTTCTAATCAAATCATACCAAAATCATATAAAACTATTGTAAACATGGCATGAATACTTCATAAATTATAGATACGTTGGAGACGTATCATAGGCCAGCTTTAACATTTTAAGCAACACAGACAAAACAAATTAACCTTGAAGTCTTGAATTGACCATTGGGCATGCATTTAGCTTCAATATCATACTTCATATGTATGTTTTACTAAAGCAATGATCAAAAAATCATTGATGTATCCAACAAAATAGAACACGACTTTGATGCTCTTATAGAATATAATACAATGAAAAAGTTTACGAAATATAAGAGAACACTTTCAGCTTCAGATATGTCAAGTATCTTACTGTTACCTATCATTGTATGATGCTTTATTTCCAAGAACTGACATGAATCAACTAAATGCCTTTCTTGGAAATAAGAAGAATATTGTTCCTTATTTTTGCCATCGATTTCTCTGCTATTTTTGTTGATATATAACCAGAACACACATACTGATAAGCTCTTTTGCAGGGACATGAAAAGATACATTAGATCTAGATGGATGAATGAATAGTGTATGCATATACTTTGTGACAATTTAAAAATAGTACATATATCACAAATGATACACCTTTTTAAGATCATGATACACTAATATTTTAAGCAACTAATTTTATGATGAAAGTAGTATTTTCTTACTTTGTGCTCAACCTTCCTAAACAGATATAGCATAGCCGGCCATATCCAACTATAGAGCAGACAACATAGCAGCCAAAATGTTTTATATTGCAATTAATTATAACACACCGGACAAGAGTAATCTTGCATGGGATGTATTACTACAAATTGAGAAATCATATTTATAAGAAGAGCTTGCTAATAATATACGTCAACAAAAAAGTACCAATCTTACCATGTATAATTTGGCACATATCAACAATTTATCTGACTAAAAGATAGCATGGTATTTCATCTCATGGGTATCTGTAAACTGGAAAAAATGTGAACTGAAGCAATTACCATCATACATTAGAGTTAGAAGGATGTGCACGAACTTCTCTTCTCAAGCTAGCTCCTAATCATGCTCAAACATAAGGCATATGAAAGAAGTGATACCTGATGATTCACCATATGTTGCTATCGCTGCTTCATTCTTCTTACAGTTTGCATGGTTGTTCCGCTGCTCACCACTGCCTCGCCTTACTGCTGCTACTCGCTAACGCCGCCCCGTAGTGCAGCTGTTGCTGGTCGCTGCCTCATCTTGCTACTTGATACGTCTCCAACGTATCTATAATTTTTGATTGTTTCATGCTATTATATTATCAACCTTGGATGTTTTATATGCATTTATATGCTATTTTATATGATTTTTGGGACTAACCTATTAACCTAGAGCCCAGTGTCAGTTTCTGTTTTTCCTTGTTTTTGAGTTTTAAAGAAAAGGAATACCAAACGGAGTCCAATGGACGTGCCAATTTTTGACGATTTTTTATAGACCAAAAGAAGACCCCCCCCCCGGAGTAAAAGAGTTGGGCCAGAAGAGTCCCGGGCCGTCCACGGGTGGGCGCGCCGACCTACCTCGTGGACGACTCGGGCGCCTCCCTGACTTGTTCCCGACGCCAAAAATTCCTATAAATACTGAAACCTCCAGAAAATAACCTAGATCGGGAGTTCCGCCGCCACAAGCCTCTGTAGCCACCAAAAACCAATAGGGACCCTGTTTTGGCACCCTGCCGGAGGGGGATCCCTCACTGGTGGCCATCTTCATCATCCCGGCGCTCTCCATGACGAGGAGGGAGTAGTTCACCCTCGGGGCTGAGGGTATGTACCAGTAGCTATGTGTTTGATCTCTCTCTCTCTCGTGTTCTTGAGGTGTTACGATCTTGATGTATCGTGAGCTTTGCTATTATAGTTGGATCTTATGATGTTTCTCCCCCTCTACTCTCTTGTAATGGATTGAGTTTTCCCTTTGAAGTTATCTTATCGGATTGAGTCTTTAAGGATTTTAGAACACTTGATGTATGTCTTGCATGTGCTTATCTATGGTGAAAATGTGATATCACGTGATCTACTTGATGTATGTTTTGGTGGTCAACTTGCGGGTTCCGTGACCTCGTGAACTTATGCATAGGAGTTGGCACACGTTTTCGTCTTGACTCTCCGGTAAAAACTTTGGGGCACTCTATGAAGTTCTTTGTGTTGGTTAAATAGATGAATCTGAGATTGTGTGATGCATATCTTATAATCATACCCACGGATACTTGAGGTGACACTGGAGTATCTAGGTGACATTAGGGTTTTGATTGATTTGTGTCTTAAGGTGTTATTCTACTATGTACTCTTGAATAGATTGATCAGAAAGAATAACTTTGAGGTGGTTTCGTACCCTACCATAATCTCTTTGTTTGTTCTCCGCTATTAGTGACTTTGGAGTGACTCTTTGTTGCATGTTGAGGGATAGTTATATGATCCAGTTATGTTATTATTGTTGAGAGAACTTGCACTAGTTAAAGTATGAACCCTAGGCCTTGTTTCAACGCATTGCAATACCGTTTACGCTCACTTTTATTACTTGTTACCTTACTGTTTTTATATTTTCAGATTACAAAAACCTATATCTACCATCCATATTGCACTTGTATCACCATCTCTTCGCCGAACTAGTGCACCTATACAATTTACCATTGTATTGGGTGTGTTGGGGACACAAGAGACTCTTTGTTATTTGGTTGCAGGGTTGTTTGAGAGACCATCTTGAACCTACGCCTCCCACAGATTGATAAATCTTAGGTTATCCACTTGAGGGAAATTTGCTACTGTCCTACAAACCTCTGCACTTGGAGGCCCAACAACGTCTACAAGAAGAAGGTTGTGTTGTAGACATCAAGCAGTTTCTGGCGCCGTTGCCGGGGAGGTGAGTGCTTGAAGGTATATCTTTAGATCTTGCAATCGAATCTTTTTGTTTCTTGTTTTATCACTAGTTTAGTTTATAAAAGAAAACTACAAAAAATGGAATTAAGGGTGCCTCATATGCTTCATCTTTTTAATGTCTTTCGTGAAAATGATGGGAAGGAAACTTGTGCTCAAGTGCTAGAGGAAGAATGCATTAGAATGTTTGGCACTAAATCTTTGAATGATGAGCATGATTGCAATGTTGTTAGTTTGAACTCTTTGAATATCCATAGTACTAATGATGATTGCACTAGTCATGATGAAAATGTCTCTTATAAGCATGTCAATTTTTGTGGAGTGCATGAAGTTTGCAAGTACACACTAAATAGGGAAGATAGATTTTGCAAGAGGCATAAGTATTTTAGAAACTAAATGGTTGCAAGAGAGGCTAGATGCTTGTGCTGAAAATTTAAAATTTCTTTGCCATCCTAGTGAACTTTGCAATGAACGTGATCATTTAAATCCCCAATGCAAATTGTTTCATGATCGTATCGTGTCCAAAAATTGTGATGACTTGATTTCCCTTGCACATCATAGTGAACTTAGTTTGCTTTTGGGTTATGAAGAAATGAAACGTATAACTAAGGATATGCCAAAATTTGTCCTTGATAAAGTTCTTGATTTTGATCTAGAAGAAATTTTTATGTATTGTGCGGTGAATTGTATTGAAAATCCTTATATTGACAATTACATAAAGAAAAGAAAACAAATAGAAGATGAAAAGAATACTAATGAAAGGGAAGAGATTTTCCAATATCCTCCTATTCTTTCTTATGATGAATCAGGTGACGAGGAGGAGCTATCTATTCAACCAATCTCATTAATACGGAGCTCCAAAAAGAGGATTAAACCCACACATGATGTGAAGAAGAAAAAGAAAAGACGAAGAACCAAAGGTAAAAAGGTATCCCTCCCAAATGATATTGCTCATATTACTCATTGTGATGATGATAATTGTTATACTATTGGTGCTATCCATACTATTAATGATGAGAGTGATTATGCTTATGATATGAAAAGGCCCAAGCTTAGGGATGCTATGTTTGATGAGAATGACATGTTTGAGAATATATTTGCTGCAATTAATGTTTGTCCCAAGCTTGGGGATGCTATGTTTAATGAAGATGATATTTTTAGCCTCCCAAGTTTTGATGAGCAAATTTATTATGATGATAGCATGCCTCCTATTTATGATAGTTATATTGATGAAAGTGGGTTTGGAAGAGTATCAACTTTAGGAAGTAATGATACCACTATTTTGGAGGGTGTTGAATCTTATAATATTTATGAAAGTGGATTTGGAGAGGTCATTACTTTATTTAGTAATGATTCCACTATTTTGGAAGAGGTTTCAATTGATTATGATGAAAACAATGTTGCTACTTATGATGATTACTGTGATGACACTTATGCTATAAAAAGTAGTGATGATTATATATATAACTAGTCATGATTATGATTACCCTTTTTATGAACATTACTCTTTTAATATGAAAACAATTTATAGTATTTGAGTTTCTTATGATACTCCCACTATTCCGAATGAGAAATTTTTTGCTTATGTGGAAAGTAGTAAATTTTTTATGTTTGTAGATCATGAAAAGAATGCTTTATGTGCTGGTTATATGGTTGAATTCATTCATGATGCTACTGAAAATTATTATGAGGGAGGAACATATGCATGTAGGAATTGCAATAATATCAAGTTTCCTCTCTATGTGCTTAAAGTTTTAAAGTTATGCTTGTTTTGCCTTCTTATGCTAGTTGATTATTGTTCCCATAAGTTGTTTGCTCACAAAATACCTATGCATAGTAAGTGGGTTAGACTTAAATGTGCTAGTCATATTATTCATGATGCTCTTTTTATGTTTCAATTCTTATCTTTTATGTGAGCATCATTGAAATCATCATGCCTAGCTAGGGGCGTTAAACATTAGCGCTTGTTGGGAGGCAACCAAAATTTATTTTTGTTCTTTGATTTTTGCTCCTGTGTAGTAATAAATAATTCATCTTTCCTCTGTTTAGATGTGGTTTAATGTTTTAATTAGTGTTTGTGCCAAGTAGAACATTTAGGAAGACTTGGGTGAAGTCTTTGCGATCTTGCTGTAAAAAACAGAAATTTTTGCGCTCACGAGATTAGCTGCCATGTTTTACTGGAGAGTGCTTTTAGGTTGATTCCTTTTGCAGATGATTAATAGACAAATTACTCAGGTCCACAAATTTATTTCAGAATTTTTGGAGTTACAGAAGTATTCGAATGATACAGATTACTACAGACTGTTCTGTTTTTGACAGATTCTGTTTTCATTGTGTTGTTTGCTTATTTTGATGAATCTATTAGTAGTATCGGAGGGTATGAACCATAGATAAGTTGGAATAAAGTAGATACTACACCAATATGAATTTAGAATGATTTCACAACAATACCTAAGTGATGATTTATTTTCTTATATTAACGGAGCTTACGAGTTTTCTGTTAAGTTTTGTGTTGTGAAGTTTTCAAGTTATGGGTAAAGATTCGATGGACTATGGAATAAGGAGTGGCAAGTGCCTAAGCTTGGGGATTCCCAAGGCACCCCAAGGCAATATTTAAGTACAACCAAGAGCCCAAGCTTGGGGATGCCCCGGATGGCATCCCCTCTTTCGTCTTCGTTCATCGGTAACTTTACTTGGAGCTATATTTTTATTCATCACATGATATGTGTTTTGCTTTGAGCGTCAATTTATTTTCTTTTGTTTTTCTTGCTGTTTGAATAAAATACCAAGATCTGAAATTCTTAAATGTTAGAGAGTCTTCACATAGTTACATAATTATTCAACTACTCATTGATCTTCACTTATATCTTTCGGAGTAGTTTGTCATTTGCTCTAGTGCTTCACTTATATACTTTTAGAGCACGGCGGTGGTTTTATTTTAAAAAAATAGATGAAATCTCATGCTTCACTTATATTATTTTGAGAGTCTTTAGAACAGAATGGTAATTTTCTTTGTTTATAAATTTAGTCCTAATATGATAGGCATCCAAGAGAGATATAATAAAAACTTTCATATAAAGTGCATTGAATACTATGAGAAGTTTGATTCCTTATGATTGTTTTGCGATATGAAGATGGTGATATTAGAGTCATGCTAGTTGAGTAGTTGTGAATTTGAGAGATACTTGTGTTAAAGTTTGTGATTCCCGTAGCATGCACGTATGGTGAACCGTTATGTGATGAAGTCGGAGCATGATTTATTTATTGATTATCTTCCTTATGAGTGGCGGTCGAGGACGAGCGATGGTCTTTTCCTACCAATGTACCCCCCTAGGAGCATGCGCGTAGTACTTCGTTTCGATAACTAATAGATTTTTGCAATAAGTATGTGAATTCTTTATGACTAATGTTGAGTCCATGGATTATACGCACTCTCACCCTTCCACCATTGCTAGCCTCTTTAATACCGCGCACCTTTCGCCGGTATCATACACCCACCATATATCTTCCTTAAAACAGCCACCATACCTACCTATCATGGCATTTCCATAGCCATTCCGAGATATATTGCCATACAACTTACCACCGTTCCGTTTGTTATGACACGTTTCATCATTGTCATATTGCTTTGCATGATCATGTAGTTGACATCGTATTTGTGGCAAAGCCACCTTTATAATTCTTTCATACATGTCACTCTTGATTCATTGCATATCCCGGTACACTGCCAGAGGCATTCACATAGAGTCATATTTTGTTCGAAGTATTGAGTTGTAATTTTTGAGTTGTAAGTAAATAAAAGTGTGATGATCATCATTATTAGAGCATTGTCCCAAGTGAGGAAAGGATGATGGAGACTATGATTTCCCTACAAGTTGGGATGAGACTCCGGACGAAAAAAAAGCCATAAAAAAGGGAAAAAAGGCACAAATAAAAAAAGTGAGAGAAAAAAAAAGAGAAGGGACAATGCTACTATCCTTTTAGCACACTTGTGCTTCAAAGTAGCACCATGATCTTCATGATAGAGTCTCCTATGTTGTCACTTTCATATAGTAGTGGGAATTTTACATTATAGAACTTGGCTTGTATATTCCAATGATGGACTTCCTCAAAATGCCCTAGGTCTTCGTGAGCAAGCGAGTTGGATGCACACCCACTTAGTTTGTTTTTTGAGCTTTCATACACTTATAGCTCTAGTGCATCTGTTGCATGGCAATCCCTACTCACTCACATTAATATCTATTGATGGGCATCTCCATAGCCCGTTGATACGCCTAGTTGATGTGAGACTATCTTCTCCTTTTTGTCTTCTCCACAACCACCATTCTATTCCACCTATAGTGCTATATCCATGACTCACGCTCATGTATTGCGTGAAGATTGAAAAAGTTTGAGAACGTCAGAAGTATGAAACAATTTTTGGCTTGTCATCGGGGTTGTGCATGATTTAAATATTTTGTTTGATGAAGATAGAGCATAGCCAGACTATATGATTTTGTAGGGATAGCTTGCTTTAGCCATGTTATTTTGAGAAGACATGATTGCTTTATTAGTATGCTTGAAGTATTATTGTTTTCATGTCAATATTAAGCTTTTATCTTGAATCTTTCGGATCTGAACATTCATGCCACAATAAAGAATATTACATTGAGAATTATGCTAGGTAGCATTCCACATCAAAAATTCTGTTTTTATCATTTACCTACTTGAGGACGAGCAGGAATTAAGCTTGGGGATGCTTGATACGTCTCCAACGTATTTATAACTTTTGATTGTTCCATGCTAGTATATTATCAACCTTGGATGTTTTATATGCATTTATATGCTATTTTATATGATTTTTGGGACTAACCTACTAACCTAGAGCCCAGTGCCAGTTTCTGTTTTTTTCCTTGTTTTTGAGTTTTACAGAAAAGGAATACCAAACGGAGTCCAATGGACGTGCCAATTTTTGACGATTTTTTATGGACCAAAAGAAGACCCCAGAGTAAAAGAGTTTGGCTAGAAGAGTTCCGGGCCGTCCACGAGGGTGGGGGGCACGCCCACCCCCAGGCGCGCCGGCCTACCTCGTGGACGACTCGGGCACCTCCCTGACTTGTTCCCGACGCCAAAAATTCCTATAAATACTGAAACCTCCAGAAAATAACCTAAATCGTGAGTTCCGCCGCCGCAAGCCTCTGTAGCCACCAAAAACCAATCGGGATCCTGTTCTGGCACCCTGCTGGAGGGGGGATCCCTCACCGGTGGCCATCTTCATCATCCCGGCGCTCTCCATGACGAGGAGGGAGTAGTTCACCCTCGGGGCTGAGGGTATGTACCAGTAGCTATGTGTTTGATCTCTCTCTCTCGTGTTCTTGAGGTGTTACAATCTTGATGTATCATGAGCTTTGCTATTATAGTTGGATCTTATAATGTTTCTCCCCCTCTACTCTCTTGTAATGGATTGAGTTTTCCCTTTGAAGTTATCTTATCGGATTGAGTCTTTAAGGATTTGAAAACACTTGATGTATGTCTTCCATGTGCTTATCTGTGGTGACAATGGGATATCACGTGAGCTACTTGATGTATGTTTTGGGGATCAACTTGCAGGTTCCGTGACCTCGTGAACTTATGCATAGGGGTTGGCACACGTTTTCGTCTTGACTATCCGATAGAAACTTTGGGGCACTCTATGAAGTTCTTTGTGTTGGTTAAATAGATGAATCTGAGATTGTGTGATGCATATCTTATAATCATACCCACGGATACTTGAGGTGACATTAGAGTATCTAGGTGACATTAGGGTTTTGATTGATTTGTGTCTTAAGGTGTTATTCTACTACGGACTCTTGAATAGATCGATCAGAAAGAATAACTTTGAGGTGGTTTCGTACTGTCATAATTTCTTCATTTGTTCTCTGCTATTAGTGACTTTGGAGTGACTCTTTGTTGCATGTTGAGGGATAGTTATATGATCCAGTTATGTTATTATTGTTAAGAGAACTTGCACTAGTGAAAGTATGAACCCTAGGCCTTGTTTCAACGCATTGCAATACCGTTTACGCTCACTTTTATTACTTGTTACCATACTGTTTTTATATTTTCAGATTACAAAAACCTATATCTACCATCCATATTGCACTTGTATCACCATCTCTTCGCCGAACTAGTGCACCTATACAATTTACCATTGTATTGGGTGTGTTGGGGACACAAGAGACTCTTTGTTATTTGGTTGCAGGGTTGTTTGAGAGAGACCATCTTCAACCTACGCCTCCCACGGATTGGTAAACCAACTACATATAACATGTGAAAATCTTCACAAGTGTCAGATTTGAACTTCAGCATCAAGATGTCTCTGTTTCGTAATGTCAAATAAAAAGGATGCTGGCATTGCAGTATGACTGAAACACTAAAAACTAAGTGCCAGCAGCTCAATGAAACTCAATGAAACTGAGATCTACCTCTTGGCTAGTTAACAAGAGGGAGAACTAACAACATCAAGGTAACCATTCTTAAAAGTTATAATTAACCGCTAAATAACTGTAGTTTCCAGACTAAGAGTTCATAAGTTAGGGGCCACATTAAAATCAAGGCATCGCTAGTTGATAAGCAGAGCAGAACAATCACGCATATCAACTACCACAGGTTCACGATCGGCTCAAAGTACTAATCATTTCCTCTAGGTCAGTCCTGAAATCTGAAAATAAACATAAGCAAAATCTCATGAAGCAAGAACTACTCCTGGAATGCAAATATCATCACAAAAAGGAAAATCATGCTTGTCTATCTCACCCTAAGTGCCGAGATTTTTTGTCGATGCTGCTGGCCACGGAAGAAAGTGGACGCGCTAGGAGAGCTCTGGCAAAATATTTTCTCTAGACCACAAAGAAAAATGGAGGTCGTGGTCGGTGCTACGCTCGGTGGTGCTCCGCCGATCCTGTGTGTCGCATCCAGAGGAAAGGCTTGGAGTGGGCACGGGTGCACGACTTGGGTGCCATTTTCATTGTCGCGATCGTGGATCCCTCTAGACTGTGGTCTCCGTCATGGATCTAGGAAGGAGCGCAGGTTGGTGCTGGACGGCTTCGGCATGTGTTGGGATTTGCTGATGGTGGTGATTAACGGGGGCCGCCGCAACGAGGCAATGGTAATGGCGCAAGGGCGAGGACACGGATGGGAACCCTAGCCGGGCAGGCGAAGGGATCGGCTGCCGAAGAGACCCGCCGTTGTCAACGTGCCAAATGCCACACAGTGTCGCCGCCCAATCAAAGGAGATTTTGGGTCTTTAGCCCGGCATGGAGTCGGGTGGAGGGGGGGACCTCAACGGCGCCTGCAAGGAGGAGAGCGGCGACCTTGGTCGTCGCCACCGTCGGGATGAGCGAGCCATCCAGAGTTTCCTCCGGTCCGAACCACTTCTACAAGCCCCCTGCAAACACACTGAGCCGGCTACCAAGACCGCAAGCCACCGAGTGTAGCGGGAGAGAGGCTGCAGTGGGGAGATCCATCGGCGACTCACCGCCCACGCGGTCAAGCCGCCGTCCATCCACCACTTATGAGCACCGCCAGCCGAGGGCGTCGCCGCCCTGGAGTAGGTTTTGGCGACACTCCACGTGCCAGGAGATTATGCGCAACCCACCGACGCATCGAAGGGAGGAGCCTCCGCCATCACCGTCGGCCGCCCGGCCTTAGCCCGATGGTGATGGTGGGAAGGGAGAGAGGAGATGGCGACCCCGGAGGCCGGGTGGGGGGGGTGGATTCACCTAAGTTGTCCGACGCTGGGGCGACATGGGGCGGATCCACTTTTTTTAGTGGAAGCATATATTGAGAAACAAAGCCCAAAGAATGAAAAGGAGAATAACAAGGACAATTTTCAGAGAGACCCCACTTATTGGTGTAAGATTTTCAACTAAGAAAATTAAATACACAACAAGAAGATGGAAGGTACCTCAAGTTATGAAAGCTCCCATATTCTTGTTAGTAATGTATACATGTCATTAGGAGCCTCTCCTACTGGCTTCAAGATTAAAAAAGGAGAGAGCTATACAAGAAAAACAGATCCTTCAAAATTGCAATATCAACAAATATTACACCTATGCATTACTAAGGTCTAAGGAGTATTAAAATATGAGATTTAGATGAAACAAATTGCAGAACCAATTGAGATATTTCAAAACAGAAAACATATATACCAGGGAATATATTGCTTCAATTCTCACATTTTCAGGCATGTCACCTCCATTGTAATTGTATGTGTCTTTATCCCTCTAGGACTACAGGAGAAAAATGCATATGAACCCGTTAGTGGGTACCATGTTAACAAAAAACAATGTTTCGATTAACAATAGCAGTACCATGAATGTTGCTCCACTTCTCTACAGCACAATGGTTGCCTGTCACTGAAAAGTCTATCTCATTCTCATGCTCTAATGTTGCTCCACTTCTCTACAGCTGATTGGTTTCCTTTAGCTGTCGTTCTTTACGGACACACCGTTGCTGGCCTAGTTGCCGCTCGTGAAATCACGTTAAAGCATGTGACTGGACTATATATGTTGGACTGGAGTATATGTTTCTCGGCTGGACTGGACCTATATATCCGGCTGTTAGATATTTCGGATGTGAGGAATGAAAGGAACAGTGCATATAGATGAGTAAATGGTACTCCCTCCGTCCCATTGATAAGTATCTTAACTTTTTAGTAACTTTAGTACAAAGTTGTACTAAAATTGAGACACTTATTTTGGGATGGATGGAGTATATAAATGAAAAGGTATCACTTAATATTGTCTGTTGATCTAGTGAGAAACGATGTAGCTCTTTTGCGACCAAATTATCCTGGAACATGCAAATACAGTACAAAATAATATTGGATTTGGCCGCTGAATAACATATTCAGTTAGAATTTCATGTCGCCAGCAATGAAGATTTTTTATTGCTATATATTACGAAAGGATGAAGCAGAGTAGAGATAGCAGCAACTGGACACCAAATTTCCAGACTACCGTTGTTTGAGAGCACATGGCAAAATCTTGGAAGTTATTTTGGAGCTATCAAATACTGCAATCCATATAATCATACATTACATCTCTGTAAATGATATACTTGCTGAATTAAATTTATCAGGTAATTGTTTCAGTCGGTACAACATTATTTACTTCTGCAAACATCTTGATTAATAGATTACGGGATACCTTCAGAAGACTTGATGTAACGAACATGTGACAGATCCATCATGTCACATTTGTTCGCAATTCCAATAGCATGTACTGCAGATAATCATCTGAAACAGATTCTGGAATATAAAGAGAGACAACAGAGAATGTGGAACAATGACCTCTTATGCAGGAACCTTCAAGAATCTGAGGGAAATACATATACAAAATCAAGCTCTACATTTAACAGTACTAGAAAATAAAGTACAAAACTTGCAGAACAGTTTGTTTACTGCATTACAATTAGAAAACACATCAATCACTGCATTTCCAAGATACTAAACCTGAACCTCCACAGTTCATACTCCATGACAAATAGCAAAAGCAATGCATAGATGCATAATCAAACCACACCGGGATGCCAACATTCAGCTGGAAAACCTGCTGGAAGTACAAAATCCCTGACAGCCAGGAGAATAGAAGAATTCTCCTTTTCATCTTTGACAGTGTCCATCGAATATTCATCATGCTTCTCCAAATGAACATGCAGCTTAGAGTTGCCGTCCAACAAAATACTTTTTAGTCACATCAATCAGAATATGAGAAACTCAGTCGCAAATAAAGACTTAATAACTCTTTGCAAATTCAGTCAAGCGTATCAGCAAACAATTGGACAACAGCTATTGGATTTCAGAAGAGAAGATACCAATCTGGTGCGGCCACATTCCCAAGCAGATAAGGCGTCCATTGCTGCTGAGTCATGCGACCTTTGAGAACTGAATGTTTCAGAGATGGTATGGATTAATTAGACTTATAGTTAAACTGATGTATTGATCAAGACGGAAGGAAACTACGAGCTCAAAATGAATCGCTTTATGTGAAGCCAAGAAAAACCAAGCGTAAGAACCCTAGCTAATTAACAAGGAGAATGATGCTTGCTCCTCGAGCACAACACACAGTGATGAACGGGCTTCAGGACGTGCGAGCGGCACATACGGACATACCTACTATGTGCTCTGCACACAGGAAGCGTTCGCCGGCAGCTTGGATGGATCTCGGATGGATCGGGAAGCAACGAGGACCGCCGCAACGAGGCGATGGTAATGGTGCAAGGGCGAGGACACGGATGGGAACCCTAGCCGGGCAGGCGAAGGGATCGGCTGCGGCTCCTCAAGGGGATCGGCGGCGACTCCTGAAGGGGATCGGCGGCGGCTCCTGAAGGGGATCGTAGCGACGATATCGGCGGCGGCGAAGGGATCGGTGGCGGGGAACGGATCGGCGGCGCGGAACGGAGGTAGTGCAGGGATCGAGGGCACTCTGAGGCCTCGATCCTTGATGCGAGCGCGAGGGCGGCGGAGAAGGGATGGAGTGCGAGGGCGGCTAGCGTGGTTCTCGCTCGAGGGCACCCCGCAGGCCTCGCTCGTGGTTTTTTTCGTTGGTTTATTTTAGTAGGGTTTTTTTTTGACCTGGAGGCCTCGCTCGCTACCTGGAGGCATCACTCGTGGTTTTTTTGTTTGGGATCGTTACTCGCGGGGAACTGCGAGGTGGGAGGTGGGAGGAGGTACCAAAAAAATCATGAGGGGTGGGACGAAAAAAATCTGGAAGCGAGACTACCAACTGTTTCATTAGAAGTAGAGATAGGTAGTGGGTCATTAAGCACATTTTCAAGCCTAGACAAGTTATCAGCTACGGGGTTCTCAGCTCCTTTTTTATCAATGATATGTAAATCAAATTCTTGTAACAAGAGAACCCAACGAATAAGTCTAGGTTTAGCATCTTTCTTTTCCATGAGATATTTAATAGCAGCTTGGTCTGTGTGAACAGTTACTTTGGTATCAACAATGTAAGGTCCGAATTTATCACAAGCAAACACCACTGCTAAGAATTCTTTTTCAGTAGTAGCACAATTTTTTTGAGCATTTTCTAGAATTTTACTAGCATAATGAATAACATTCAACTTCTTATCAACTCTTTGCCCTAGAACAGCACCAACAGCATAATTACTAGTATCACACATAATTTCAAAAGGCAAGTTCCAATCAGGTAGTTGAACAATAGATGCAGAAATTAAGGCTTTCTTAAGTGTTTCGAAGGCTTCCAAACAATCATCATCAAAAACAAAAAGGAGTATCCTTTTGCAAAAGATTAGTAAGAGGCCTAGAAATTTTAGAAAAGTCTTTAATAAACCTCCTATAGAAACCAGTATGACCTAGGAAACTACGAATACCTTTGATGTCCTTGGGACATGGCATTTTCTCAATTGCATCAACTTTAGCTTGGTCCACTTCAATACCTCTTTCACAAATTTTATGACCCAAGACAACGCCTCCATTAACCATAAAGTGACACTTCTCCCAATTCAAAACAAGATTTGTTTGTTCACATCTCTGCAAAACTCGATCAAGATTGCTTAAACAATCATCAAAAGACTTCCCATAAACAGAGAAGTCATCCATGAAAACCTCAACAATTTTTTCACAAAAATCAGATAATATAGCCATCATACATCTTTGAAAGGTAGCAGGTGCGTTACATAAACCAAAAGGCATACGTCTATAAGCATAAGTTCAAAAGGGACAAGTAAAAATAGTCTTTTCTTGATCAGGTTGAGAAACAGGTATTTGTGAAAAGCCAGAATATCCATCAAGGAAGCAAAAGTGTGTGTGCTTAGATAATCTTTCAAGCATTTGATCAATAAAAGGCAAAGGGTAATGATCTTTTCTAGTAGCTTTATTTAATTTTCTGAAATCAATTACCATTCTATAGCATGTAGCAATTCTTTATGGAATAAGTTCATTCTTATCATTAGGAACAACAGTAATACCTCCTTTCTTAGGGACAAAATGAACAGGACTTACCCATCTACTATCAGCTATAGGATAAATTATACCTGCTTCCAGAAGTTTTAATATTTCTGTTCTTACCACCTCTTTCATCTTCGGATTTAACCGACATTGGTGATCAACAACGGGGTTAGCATCAGGATCCATATTAATTTTGTGCTGACATAGAGTGGGACTAATGCCCTTTAAATCATCAAGGGTATATCCAATAGCAGCTCGGTGCTTCCTTAGAACTTTCAATAATATTTCTTCTTCATGTTCTGAAAAGTTAGCACTGATAATAACAGCATATATTTTCTTCTTATCAAGATAAGCATATTTCAAAGTGTCTGGTAATTGTTTTAGTTCAAACACAGGATCACCTTTAGGTGGAGGAGGACCTCCTAGAGTTTCAATAGGCAAATTGTGTTTAAGTAGAGGACGTTGTTCAAAGAAAATATTATCTATTTCATTTCTTGCATGCATATGTAAATCATTTTCATGGTCTAGCAAGTATTGTTCTAAAGGATCAGTAGGTCGCACAACAATATAAGCAAGACCAATTATTTCATCCTTACTAGGCAATTCTTTTTCATGACAGTTTCTACTAAACTTGGAAAAATTAAACTCATGAGACTCATCACCAAAGCTAACACCCACTGTTTGTTTCTGGCAATCTATCCTAGCATTAACTGTGTTCAAGAAAGGTCTACCAAAGATAATGGGACAGAAGTCATCTTGCGGGGTACCAAGAACAAGAAAATCATTACGATATTTTGTTTTCCCACACAATGCTTCAACATCTCTATAATCCCATAAGGTGATCTGGTGTTTCTATTTGCAAGTTTAACAGTAACATCTATGTCTTCTAACTCTGCAGGTGCTATGTCTTTCATAATTTCCTGATACAAATGTTGGGGAACGTAGTAGTTTCAAAAAAATTCCTACGCACACACAGGATCATGGTGATGCATAGCAACGAGAGGGGAGAGTGTAGTCCACGTACCCTCGTAGACCGAAAGCGGAAGCGTTAGCACAACGCGGTTGATGTAGTCGTACGTCTTCACGATCCGACCGATCAAGTACCGAACGCATGGCACCTCGGAGTTCAGCACACGTTCAGCTCGATGATGTCCCTCGAACTCCGATCCAGCCGAGTGTTGAGGGAGAGTTTCGTCAGTACGACGGCGTGGTGACGATGATGATGTTCTACCGACGCAGGGCTTCGCCTAAGCAGCGCTACGATATTATCGAGGTGGACTATGGTGGAGGGGGGCACCGCACACGGCTAAAAGATCAATGATCAATTGTTGTGTTTCCAAGGGGTGCCCCCCTCCCCGTATATAAAGGAGTGGAGGAGGGGAAGGGCCGACCCTCTCTATGGCGCGCCCTAGGAGGAGTCCTACTCCCACCGGGAGTAGGATTCCCCCCTTCCAAGTAGTAGGTGTAGGAGTCAAGGAAAGGGGAGAAAGAAGAGAAGGAAGGAGGGGGCGCAGCCCCTCCCCCTAGTCCAATTCGGACTAGGCCTTGGGGGGCACGCAGCCTCTCCTCTCTCTTTCCCCTAAAGCCCAATAAGGCACATATACTCCCCGGCGAATTTCCGTAACTCTCCGGTACTCCGAAAAATACCCGAATCACTCGGAACCTTTCCGATGTCCGAATATAGTCATCCAATATATCGATCTTTACGTCTCGACCATTTCGAGACTCCTCGTCATGTCCCCGATCTCATCCGGAACTCCGAACTACCTTCGTTACATCAAAACACATAAACTCATAATATAACCGTCATCAACTTTAAGTGTGCGGACCCTACGGGTTCGAGAACAATGTAGGCATGACCGAGACATGTCTCCGGTCAATAACCAATAGCGGAACCTGGATCCTCATATTGGCTCCCACATATTGTACGAAGATCTTTATCGGTCAAACCGCATAACAACATACGTTGTTCCCTTTGTTCATCGGTATGTTACTTGCCCGGGATTCGATCGTGGGTATCTTAATACCTAGTTCAATCTCGTTACCGGCAAGTCTCTTTACTCGTTCCGTAATACATCATCCCGCAACTAACTCATTAGCAATGCTTGCAAGGCTTATAGTGATGTGCATTACCTAGTGGGCCCAGAGATACCTCTCCGACAATCGGAGTGACAAATCCTAATCTCGAAATACGCCAACCCAACAAGTACCTTTGGAGACACCTGTAGAGCACCTTTATAATCACCCAGTTACGTTGTGACATTTGGTAGCACACAAAGTGTACCTCCGGTAAACGGGAGTTGCATAATCTCATAGTCATAGGAACATGTATAAGTCATGAAGAAAGCAATAGCAGAATACTAAACGATCGAGTGCTAAGCTAACGGAATGGGTCAAGTCAATCACATCATTCTTCTAATGATGTGATCAAACATAACCATCTTTGATCAACGAGCTAATCAAGTAGAGGCATACTAGTGACACTCTGTTTGTCTATGTATTCACACAAGTATTATGTTTCCGGTTAATACAATTATAGGATGAATAATAAACATTTATCATGATATAAGGAAATAAATAATAACTTTATTATTGCCTCTAGGGCATATTTCCTTCAGTCTCCCACTTGCACTAGAGTCAATAATCTAGTTCACATCACCATGTGATTTAACACCAATAGTTCACATCACCATGTGATTAACACCCAAAGGGTTTACTAGAGTCAATAATCTAGTTCACATCGCTATGTGATTAACACCCAAAGAGTACTAAGGTGTGATCATGTTTTGCTTGTGAGAGAAGTTTAGTCAACGGGTCTGCCACATTCAGATCCGTATGTATTTTGCAAATTTATATGTCAACAATGCTCTGCACGAAGCTACTCTAGCTAATTGCTCCCACTTTCAATATGTATCCAGATTGAGACTTAGAGTCATCTGGATCAGTGTCAAAACTTGCATAGACGTAACACTTTACGACGAACCTTTTTGTGACCTCCATAATCGAGAAACATATCCTTATTCCACTAAGCATAATTTTGACCGCTGTCCAGTGATCTACTCCTAGATCATTATTGTCCTCCCTTGCCAAAATCAGTGTAGGTTATACAATAGATCTGGTACACAGCATGGCATACTTTATAGAACCTATGGCTGAGGCACAGGGAATGACTTTCATTCTCTTTCTATCTTCTGTCGTGGTCGGGTTTTGAGTCTTACTCAATTTCACACGTTGTAACACAGGCAAGAACTCTTTCTTTGACGGTTCCATTTTGAACTACTTCAAAATCTTGTCAAGGTATGTACTCATCGAAAAAACTTATCAAGCGTCCTGATCTATCTCTATAGATCTTGATGCTCAATATGTAAGCAGCTTCACCGAGGTCTTTCTTTGAAAAACTCCTTTCAAACACTCCTTTATGCTTTGTAGAATAATTGTACATTATTTCCGATCAACAATATGCCATTCACATATACTTATCAGAAATGTTGTAGTGCTCCCACTCACTTTCTTGTAAATACAGGCTTCACCGCAAGTCTGTATAAAACTATATGCTTTGATCAACTTATCAAAGCGTATATTCCAACTCCGAGATGCTTGCACTAGTTCATAGATGGATTGCTGGAGCTTGCATATTTTGTTAGCATCTTTAGGATTGACAAAACCTTCTGGTTGCCTCATATACAACTCTTCTTTAATAAATCCATTAAGGAATGCAGTTTTGTTTATCCATTTGCCAGATTTCATAAAATGTGGCAATTGCTAACATGATTCGGACAGACTTAAGCATAGATACGAGTGAGAAACTCTCATCGTAGTCAACACCTTGAACTTGTCGAAAACATTTTGCGACAATTCTTGCTTTGTAGATAGTAACACTACTATCAGCGTCCGTCTTCCTCTTGAAGATCCATTTATTTTCTATGGCTTGCCGATCATCGGGCAAGTCAACCAAAGTCCACACTTTGTTCTCATACATGGATCCCATCTCAGATTTCATGGCCTCAGGCCATTTCGCGGAATCTGGGCTCATCATCGCTTCCTCATAGTTCGTAGGTTTGTCATGGTCAAGTAACATGACCTCCAGAACAGGATTACCGTACCACTCTGGTGCAGATCTCACTCTGGTTGACCTACGAGGTTCGGTAGTAACTTGATCTGAAGTTACATGATCATCATCATTAGCTTCCTCACTAATTGGTGTAGGAGTCACAGGAACAAATTTATGTGATGAACTACTTTCCAATAAGGGAGCGGGTACAGTTACCTCATCAAGTTCTACTTTCCTCCCACTTACTTCTTTCGAGAAACTCCTTCTCTAGAAAGGATCCATTTTTTGCAACGAATGTCTTGCCTTCGGATCTGTGATAGAAGGTGTACCCAACAGTTTCCTTTGGGTATCCTATGAAGACACATTTCTCCGATTTGGGTTCGAGCTTATCAGGTTGAAGCTTTTTCACATAAGCATCGCAGCCCCAAACTTTAAGAAACGACAACTTTGGTTTCTTGCCAAACCACAGTTCATAAGGCGTCGTCTCAACGGATTTTGATGGTGCCCTATTTAACGTGAATGCAGCTGTCTCTAATGCATAACCCCAAAACTATAGTGGTAAATCGGTAAGAAACATCATAGATTGCACTATATCCAATAAAGTACGGTTATGACGTTCGGACACACCATTACACTGTGGTGTTCCAGATAGCGTGAGTTGCGAAACTATTCCGCATTGTTTCAAATGAAGACCAAACTCGTAACTCAAATATTTGTCTCCGCGATCAGATCGTAGAAACTTTATTTTCTTGTCACGATGATTTTCCACTTCACTTTGAAATTCTTTGAACTTTTCAAATGTTTCAGACTTATGTTTCATCAAGTAGATATACCCATATATGCTCAAATCATCTGTGAAGGTCAGAAAATAACGATACCCGCCGCGAGCCTCAACACTCATCGGACCGTATACATCAGTATGTATTATTTCCAATAAGTCAGTTGCTTGCTCCATTGTTCCGGAGAACGGAGTTTTAGTCATCTTACCCATAAGGCATGGTTCGCAAGCATCAAGTGATTCATAATCAAGTGATTCCAAAATCCCATCAGCATGGAGTTTCTTCATGCGCTTTATACCAATATGACATAAACAGCAGTGCCATAAATAAGTTGCACTATAATTATTAACTTTGCATCTTTTGGCTTCAATATTATGAATATGTGTATCACTACGATCGAGATCCAACAAACCATTTTCATTGGGGTGTATGACCATAGAAGTTTTATTCATGTAAACAGAACAACAATTGTTCTCTAACTTAAATGAATAACCGTATTGCAATAAACATGATCAAATCATATTCATGCTCAACGCAAACACCAAATAACACTTATTTTGGTTCAACACTAATCCCGAAAGTATAGGGAGTGTGCGATGATGATCATATCAATCTTGGAACTACTTCCAACACACATCGTCACTTCACTCTTAACTAGTTTCTGTTCATTCTGCAACTCCTGTTTCGAGTTACTACTCTTAGCAACTGAACTAGTATCAAATACTGAGGGGTTGCTATAAACACTAGTAAAGTACACATCAATAACATGTATATCAAATATACCTATGTTCACTTTGCTATCCTTCTTATCCGCCAATTACTTGGGGTAGTTCCGCTTCCAGTGACCAGTCCCTTTGTAGTAGAAGCACTTAATCTCACGCTTAGGTCCAGACTTGGGCTTCTTCACTTGAGCAGCAACTTGCTTGCCGTTCTTCTTGAAGTTCCCCTTCTTCCTTTTGCCATTTTCTTGAAACTAGTGGTGTTGTCAACCATCAACACTTGATATTTTTCTTGATTTCTACCTTCGTCGATTTCAGCATCACGAAGAGCTTGGGAATCGTTTCCGTTATCCCTTGCATATTATAGTTCATCACGAAGTTCTAGTAACTTGGTGATAGTGACTACAGAACTCTGTCAATCACTATCTTATCTAGAAGATTAACTCCCACTTGATTCAAGTGATTGTAGTACCCAGACAATCTGAGCATATGCTCACTGATTGAGCTATTCTCCTCCATCTTTTAGGCAAAGTACTGTTAGAGGTCTCATACCTCTCGACACGGGCATGAGTCTGAAATGCTAATTTCAACTCTTGGAACATCTTATATGCTCCATGACGTTTCAAAAACGTCTTTGAAGCCTCGATTCTAAGCCGTAAAGCATGGTGCACTAAACTATCAAGTAGTCATCATACTGAGCTTTTGTCAAAACGTTCATAACGTCTGCATCTGCTCCTGCAATAGTTCTGTCACCTAGCGGTGCATCAAGGACATAATACTTCTGTGCAGCAATGAGGTTAATCCTCAGATCACAGACCAAGTCCGCATCATTGCTACTAACATCTTTCAACTTAGTTTTCTCTAGGAACATATCAAAATAAAACAAGGGAGCTAAACGCGAGCTATTGATCTACAACATAGATATGCTAATACTACCAGGACTAAGTTCATGATAAATTTAAGTTCAATTAATCATATTACTTAAGAACTCCTACTTAGATAGACATCCCTCTAATCCTCTAAGTGATCACGTGATCCAAATCAACTAAACCATGTCCGATCATCACGTGAGATGGAGTAGTTTCAATGGTGAACATTACTATGTTGATCATATCTACTATATGATTCACGCTCGACCTTTCGGTCTCAGTGTTCCGAGGCCATATCTGTTATATGCTAGGCTCGTCAAATTTAACCTGAGTATTCTGCATGTGCAACTGTTTTGCACCCGTTGTATTTGAACCTAGAGCCTATCACACCCGATCATCACGTGGTGTCTTAGCACGAAGAACTTTCGCAACGGTGCATACTCAGGGAGAACACTTATACCTTGATAATTTAGTGAGAGATCATCTTATAATGCTACCGTCAATGAAAGCAAGATAAGATGCATAAAAGATAAACATCACATGCAATCAATATAAGTCATATGATATGGCCATCATCTTCTTGTGCTTGTGATCTCCATCTCCGAAGCATCGTCATGATCACCATCGTCACCGGCGCGACACCTTGATCTCCATCGTAGCATCGTAGTCGTCTCGCCAACTTATGCTTCTACGACTATCGCTACCGCTTAGTGATAAAGTAAAGCATTACAGGGCGTTTGCATTGCATACAATAAAGCGACAACCATATGGCTCCTGCCAGTTGCCGATAACTTGGTTACAAAACATGATCATCTCATACAATAAAATTTAGCATCATGCCTTGACCATATCACATCACAACATGCCCTGCAAAAACAAGTTAGACGTTCTCTACTTTGTAGTTGCAACTTTTACGTGGCTGCTACGGGCTGAGCAAGAACCGTTCTTACCTACGCATCAAAACCACAATGATAGTTTGTCAAGTTGGTCTTGTTTTAACCTTCTCAAGGACCAGGCGTAGCCACACTCGGTTCAACTAAAGTTGGAGAAACTGACACCCGCCAGTCACCTGTGTGCAAAGCACGGCGGTAAAACCAGTCTCGCGTAAGCGTACGCGTAATGTCGGTCCGGGGCGCTTCATCCAACAATACCGCCGAACCAAAGTGTGACATGTTGGTAAGCAGTATGACTTGTATCGCCCACAACTCACTTGTGTTCTACTCATGCATATAACATCTACCCATAAAACCTGGCTCGGATGCCACTGTTCGGTACGTAGTAATTTCAAAAATTTCCTACGCACACACAGGATCATGGTGATGCATAGAAACGAGAGGGGAGAGTGTTGTCCACGTACCCTCGTAGACCGAAAGCGGAAGCGTTAGCACAACGCGGTTGATGTGGTCGTACGTCTTCACGATCCGACCGATCAAGTACCGAACGCACGGCACCTCCGAGTTCAGCACACGTTCAGCTCGATGACGTCCCTTGAACTCCGATCCAGCCGAGTGTTGAGGGAGAGTTTCGTCAGTACGACGGCGTGGTGACGATGATGATGTTCTACCGACGCAGGGCTTGGCCTAAGCACCGCTACGATATTATCGAGGTGGACTATGGTGGAGGGGGGCACCGCACACGGCTAATAGATCAATGATCAATTGTTGTGTCTCCAAGGGGTGCCCCCTCCCCGTATATAAAGGAGTGGAGGAGGGGGAGGGCCGGCCCTCTCTATGGCGCGCCCTAGGAGGAGTCCTACTCCCGCCGGGAGTAGGATTCCCCCCTTCCAAGTAGTAGGAGTAGGAGTCAAGGAAAGGGGAGAGAGAAGAGAAGGAAGGAGGGGGCGCAGCCCCTCCCCCTAGTCCAATTCGGACTAGGCCTTGGGGGCATGCAGCCTCTCCTCTCTCTTTCCCCTAAAGCCCAATAAGGCACATATACTCCCCGGCGAATTCCCGTAACTCTCCGGTACTCCGAAAAATACCCGAATCACTCGGAACCTTTCCGATGTCCGAATATAGTCGTCCAATATATCGATTTTTATGTCTCGACCATTTCGAGACTCCTCGTCATGTCCCCGATCTCATCCGAAACTCCGAACTACCTTCGTTACATCAAAACACATAAACTCATAATATAACCGTCATCGAACTTTAAGCGTGCGGACCCTACGGGTTCGAGAACAATGTAGGCATGACCGAGACATGTCTCCGGTCAATAACCAATAGCGGAACCTGGATCCTCATATTGGCTCCCACATATTGTACGAAGATCTTTATCGGTCAAACCGCATAACAACATACGTTGTTCCCTTTGTTCATCGGTATGTTACTTGCCCGGGATTCGATTGTGGGTATCTTAATACCTAGTTCAATCTCGTTACCGGCAAGTCTCTTTACTCGTTCCGTAATACATCATCCCGCAACTAACTCATTAGCAATGCTTGCAAGGCTTATAGTGATGTGCATTACCGAGTGGGCCCAGAGATACCTCTCCGACAATCGGAGTGACAAATCCTAATCTCGAAATACGCCAACCCAACAAGTACCTTTGGAGACACATGTAGAACACCTTTATAATCACCCAGTTACGTTGTGACGTTTGGTAGCACACAAAGTGTTCCTCCGGTAAACGGGAGTTGCATAATCTCATAGTCATAGGAACATGTATAAGTCATGAAGAAAGCAATAGCAGAATACTAAACGATTGAGTGCTAAGCTAATGGAATGGGTCAAGTCAATCACATCATTCTTTTAATGATGTGATCCCGTTAATCAAATGACAACTCATGTCAATGGCTAGGAAACATAACCATCTTTGATCAACGAGCTAGTCAAGTAGAGGCATACTAGTGACACTCTGTTTGTCTATGTATTCACACAAGTATTATGTTTCCGGTTAATACAATTCTAGCATGAATAATAAACATTTATCATGATATAAGGAAAAAAATAGTAACTTTATTATTGCCTCTAGGGCATATTTCCTTCAACAAAGTGTAAGGAATAGCACTCACACTAGCACCCATGTCACATAAACCATGATAACAGTGATCTCCTATTTTAACTGAAATGACAGGCAGACCAACAACTGGTCTATTTTATCCCTTTTTTCGGGTTTATCAATTCTAGCAGCTTCTGCACAGAAGTAAATAACATGCCCATCCACATCTTCTTCTAAGAGATCCTTAACCATAGCTATATTAGGTTCAACTCTAATTTGTTCATCTGGTTTAGGTGTTCTAACAGAGCTTTTGTTAACCACAGTTGAAACTTTAGCATGTTCCTTTATCCTAACAGGAAAAGGGGGTTTCTCAATATAAGCAGTAGGAACAATTGGATCAACATTATAAAGTATAGTCTCTTCTTTAACTGGTACTGGTTCTCTAGTTTGTTCTTTAATAGGTGAGTGATATTTAAGCCACTTCTTTTTAGGGAGTTCAACATAAGTAGCAAATGATTCACAAAAGGAGGCTACTATCAGAGTCAAGTCCATATTTAGTGCTAAACTTTTTAAAAGCATCGGTATTCATAAAAGATTTAACACAATCATACTTAAGCTTTATACCTGACTCTTTACCTTCGTCGAGTTCCCAATCTTCAGAGTTGCGTTTAATCCTTTCCAAAAGATCCCACCGAAATTCAATAGTTTTCTTCATAAAGGAACCAGCACAAGAAGTATCCAGCATGGTTTGATCATTACGAGAAAGCCGAGCATAAAAATTCTGAATAATAATTTCTCTTGAGAGCTCATGATTGGGGCATGAATATAACATGGAATTAAGCCTACCCCAAGCTAGAGCGATACTTTCTCCTTCACGAGGCCAAAAATTATATATATAATTCCGATCACGATGAACTAGATGCATAGGATAAATTTTTTGGTGGAACTCCAACTTCAAGCGATTCCAATTCCATGATCCAATATCATCGCATAGCCTATACCATGCCAATGCTTTTCCCTTCAAAGATAAAGGGAAAACCTTTCTCATCACCTCATCTTCGGGTAAACCTGCAAGCTTAAACAATCCACAAATTTGTTCCACATATATCAAGTGCATATCAGGATGTTCGGTTCCATCTCCTACATAAGGATTAGCTCGCAGTTGTTCTATCATACCCGAAAGAATTTCATATTCAATATTTTCAGTAGGTGCAATAGGTTGAGGGGCAATTAATTGTGGTTTTGGACGAGGTGAAGATACCCCGAACAAACCCCTCAAAGGATTGTTTCCCATAGTAGCAAGTGACAATAAATTTCAGCACACTATATAAATGTTTCCTTACCGAATTCCACTTACCAAAGTCGCTTACCTCCCCGGCAACGGCGCCAGAAAATAGCCTTGATGACCCACAAGTATAGGGGATCAATTGTAGCTATTTTCGATAAATAAGAGTGTCGAACCCAGTGAGGAGCAGAAGGAAATGACAAGTAGTTTTCAGTAAGGTATTGTCTGCAAGTGCTGAAATTGTAAGTAGCGAGTAGTTTGATAGCAATATAATTTGTAACGAGCAAGTAACAATAATAGTAACAAGTATGCAGCCAGGTAGCCCAATCCTTTTGAGGCAAGGTACAGGCCAAAACGGTCTCTTATGATAATCAAAGCGTTCTTGAGGGTACACGAGAATTTCATCTAGTCACTTTCATCATGTTGGTTTGATTTGTGTTCGCTACTTTGATAATTTGATATGTGGGTGGACCGGTGCTTAGCTGCTGTTCTTACTTGAAAAAACCTCCTACTTATGATTAACCCTCCCGCAAGCATCCGCAACTACGAGAAAAGTATTAAGAATAAATTCTAACCATAGCATTAAACTCTAGGATCCAATCGGTCCCTTACGGAATAGTGCATATACTCGGGTTTAAGTTTATGTCACTCTCGCAACCCACCATCTATTTACTACTCCACAATGCATTCCCTTAGGCCCAAATATGGTGAAGTGTCATGTAGTCGACGTTCACATGACACCACTAAGGGAATCACAACATACATATCATCAAAATATCAAACACATATCAAATTCACATGATTACTTGCAACATGATTTCTCCCGCGACCTCAAGAACAAAAGTAACTACTCACAAATGATAAACATGCTCATGATCAGAGGAGTATTAAATAGCATATTGGATCTGAACATATAATCTTCCACCAAATAAACCATATAGTAATCAACTACAAGATGTAATCAACACTAAAAGTCACCCCCAGCAACAATCTATAGTTCCGGTAACAAGATTGAATACAAGAGATGAACTAGGGTTTGAGATGAGATGGTGCTGGTGAAGATGTGGATGGAGATTTCCCTCCCCAAGATGGGAGAGTTGTTGGTGATGATGATGACGATGATTTCCCCCTTCGGGAGGGAAGTTCCCCCGGCAGAATTGCTCCGCCGGAGGGCAAAAGTGTTCCTACCCAAGTTCCGCCTCGAGACAGTGGCGCTTCGTCCCAAAAGCCTTCTCCTTACTTTTTCTAGGTCAAAATGACTTATATACCAAAAGATGAGCACCGGAGGTGGGCCGAGGAGGCCACAACCCACCAGGGCGCGCTTGGGGGGCCTGGCACGCCCAGGTGGGTTGTGCCCACCTGGTGGCCCCCCTCTGGTGTTTATTGGCTCCAATATTCCTAAAATAATTCATAAAAATTCTCCATGAAGTTTCAACTCATTTGGCGTTGTGTAGAATAGGTGGCCTGTTGTAGCTTTTCCAGGTCCAGATTTCCAGCTGCCGGAATTCTCCCTCTTGGTGTGTTCTTAGCAAATTATGAGAGAAAAGGCATTAGAATTACTCCAAAAATTATGGATAAAAACAATATAAATAACAGTAAGAAAACATGATGCAAAATGGACGTATCATGGAGCTGTTAGTTGGTGCAGTTCCAAGCAGAGCGTCGTGGCGGGATCTACGTGTGAAGCGGAATACATAGCTGCTTCAGAAGCAGCAAATGAAGGAGTCTGGATGAAGGAGTTCATATCCGATCTAGGCGTCATACCTAGTGCATCGGTTCCAATGAAAATCTTTTGTCACAATACTGGTGCAATTGCCTTGGCAAAGGAATCCAGATTTCACAAGAGAACGAAGCACATCAAGAGACACTTCAATTCCATCCGCGATCAAGTCAAGGAGGGAGACATAGAGATTTGCAAGATACATACGGATCTGAATGTTGCAGACCCGTTGACTAAGCCTCTCTCACGAGCAAAACATGATCAGCACCTAGACTCCATGGGTGTTAGAATCATTACTATGTAATCTAGATTATTGACTCTAGTGCAAGTGGGAGACTCAAGGAAATATGCCCTAGAGGCAATAATAAAGTTGTTATTTATATTTCCTTATATCATGATAAATGTTTATTATTCATGCTAGAATTGTATTAACCGGAAACTTAGTACATGTGTGGATACATAGACAAATAGAGTGTCCCTAGTATGCCTCTACTTAACTAGCTCGCTAATCAAAGATGGTTAAGTTTCCTAACCATAGAAATGTGTTGTCATTTTATGAACGGGATCACATCATTAGAGAATGATGTGATGGACAAGACCCATCCGTTAGCTTAGCATAATGATCGTTTAGTTTTTCTGCTATTGCTTTCTTCATGACTTATACATGTTCTTCAGACTATGAGATTGTGCAACTCCCGAATACCGGAGGAACACCTTGTGTGCTATCAAACGTCACAACGTAACTGGGTGATTATAAAGATGCTCTACAGGTGTCTCCGATGGTGTTTCTTGAGTTGGCATAGATCGAGATTAGGATTTGTCACTCCGTGTATCGGAGAGGTGTCTCTGGGCCCTCTCGGTAATGCACATCACTATGAGCCTTGCAAGCAATGTGACTAATGAATTAGTTACGGGATAATGCATTACGAAACGAGTAAAGAGACTTGCCGGTGACGAGATTGAACTAGGTATGATGATACCGACAATCGAATCTCAGGCAAGTAACATACCGATGACAAAGGGAACAACGTATGTTGTTATGCGGTTTGACCGATAAAGATCTTCATAGAATATGTAGGAACCAATATGAGCATCCAGGTTCTACTATTGGTTATTGACCGGAGATGTGTCTCTGTAACATCCCAATTTTCAATTTGGATGTTAATCATTAGGTTATCATATGCATCCATGATTCTTGCATTTTTGATTTGGTTTTATTTGGACATTTTATCCTATAGACCTTAAGCAACTCAAGGACCATTTGAGAGAGTTGGAGGTTTTCATAAATTCCATTTTTGAATTTTCAAAATTAGTAATTTGGATCAAGGTGATTTTTATTTGAAATTATTTTTCCAATTATCTCAAAATAAATAAAAAAGAGAGAAGCTAATATGACTTGTTCAAAACAGAGGAAATAATGGAAATTTAATTTTAAATAAAAAATATTTTTTTTAATTTGTATTTGAGATTTTATTTGGTTAAATTAGAGAAAAATTGCATTTTAGCCCAGAAAAATGTTCACGTGGTCCTAAATATTAGGAGAGGACCGTGAATTTTTTTTTTGAATTTTAGGATTTTTCTTTATTTTTATTTTGGATTTTTCCATTTCGGCTAAATTATTTTTTAAAAAATCTCTTCGACCAACTGGGCCGAAGCCCAGCCGGCCCGCAACCGCCGTCGCCTTCCCGAGCCGGGACAGAGTCCCGCTCTCGCACGCCTCGCCGGAGTCGGGCTAGGACTCTGCGCCGCCGCCTTGCCCCCTCCTCCAAGCACCCCTCCCCCTTTATAAGCACCGCCCCGGCCCCCCTCTCCCGTAGTCGCCGCCGCCGCCCCGCGCCGCCGCTGCCTCGCCTGCCCCGCCG